>NC_135135.1:1515151-1818181 GCF_051014445.1 Colletes latitarsis | reverse complement strand
TTGAATCACGTAGTAATGTGGTACCACACAGTAACAGTCAATTAAACCTGGATTCGGCCAGTATTTTAATCGGCTACACCGGTTAGGTCTGGGTTAGGTCTGGGTTATGCTCGCATCTGGCTCTTGATTTTGCCTTCTTCGCATACTTGCTGGCCAGATCCTGGGTTTTTTCGGGTTTGAGTCAGGTAGTAATGTGGTACCACACTGAAACAGACAATTATACCTGGTTTCGACCCACATTTTAGAGGATAAAACCGCTTAGGTCTTGGTTAGGTCCGGGTTATGCCCGCATCGGGCTCATGATTTTGCCTTCTTCCCATACTTGTTGGCCAGATCCTGGGTTTTTTTGGGGTTTGAATCACGTAGTAATGTGGTACCACACTGAAACAGTCCATTAAACCTGGATTCGGTCAGTATTTTAGCCGCTATCACGTGTTAGGTCTGGGTTAGGTCTGGGATATGCCCACATTTTCCTCGTGATTTTGGCTTCTTCGCATACTTGTTGGCCAGATCCTGGGTTTTCTCTGGTTTGAATCATGTAGTAATGTGCTACCACACTGAAACAGACAATTAAACCTGGTTTCGACCCACATTTTAGAGGATAAAACCGCTTAGGTCTGGGTTAGGTCCGGGTTATGCCCGCATCGGGCTCATGATTTTGCTTTCTTCGCATACTTGTTGGCCAGATCCTGGGTTTTCCCTGGTTTGAATCACGTAGTAATGTGGTACCACACTGAAACAGACAATTAAACCTGGTTTCGATCCACATTTTAGAGGATAAAACCGCTTAGGTCTGGGTTAAGTCTGGGTTATGCCCGCATCTGGCTCATGATTTTGCCTTCTTCGCATACTTGTTGGCGAGATCCTGGGTTTTTTCGGGTTTGAGTCAGGTAGTAATGTGGTACCACACTGAAACAGACAATTATACCTGGTTTCGACCCACATTTTAGAGGATAAAACCGCTTAGGTCTTGGTTAGGTCCGGGTTATGCCCGCATCGGGCTCATGATTTTGCCTTCTTCGCATACTTGTTGGCCAGATCCTGAGTTTTTTTGGGGTTTGAATCACGTAGTAATGTGGTACCACACTGAAACAGTCCATTAAACTTGGTTTCGATCAATATTTTAGAGGATAAAGGCGGTTAGGTCTGGGTTATGCCCGCATCTGGCTCATGATTTTGCCTTCTTCGCATACTTGTTGGCGAGATCCTGGGTTTTTTCGGGTTTGAGTCAGGTAGTAATGTGGTACCACACTGAAACAGACAATTATACCTGGTATCGACCCACATTTTAGAGGATAAAACCGCTTAGGTCTTGGTTAGGTCCGGGTTATGCCCGCATCGGGCTCATGATTTTGCCTTCTTCGCATGCTTGTTGGCCAGATCCTGGGTTTTTTCGGATTTGAATCGCGTAGTAATGTGGTACCACACAGTAACAGTCAATTAAACCTGGATTCGGCCAGTATTTTAATCGGCTACACCGGTTAGGTCTGGGTTAGGTCTGGGTTATGCTCGCATCTGGCTCTTGATTTCGCCTTCTTCGCATACTTGTTGGCCAGATCCTGGGTTTTTTCGGGTCTGAGTCAGGTAGTAATGTGGTACCACACTGAAACAGACAATTATACCTGGTTTCGACCCACATTTTAGAGGATAAAACCGCTTAGGTCTTGGTTAGGTCCGGGTTATGCCCGCATCGGGCTCATGATTTTGCCTTCTTCCCATACTTGTTGGCCAGATCCTGGGTTTTTTTGGGGTTTGAATCACGTAGTAATGTGGTACCACACTGAAACAGTCCATTAAACCTGGATTCGGTCAGTATTTTAGCCGCTATCACGTGTTACGTCTGGGTTAGGTCTGGGTTATGCCCACATTTTGTTCGTGATTTTGCCTTCTTCGCATACTTGTTGGCCAGATCCTGGGTTTTCTCTGGTTTGAATCACGTAGTAATGTGCTACCACACTGACACAGACAATTAAACCTGGTTTCGACCCACGTTTTAGAGGATAAAACCGCTTAGGTCTGGGTTAGGTCCGGGTTATGCCCACATTTTGCTCGTGATTTTGCCTTCTTCGCATACTTGTTGGCCAGATCCTGAGTTTTCTCTGGTTTGAGTCACGTAGTAATGTGCTACCACACTGAAACAGACAATTAAACCTGGTTTCGATCAATATCTTAGAGGATAAAGCCGGTTAAGTCTGGGTTCGGTCTGGGTTATGCCCGCATCTGGCTCATGATTTTGCATTTTTCGCATTCGTGTTGTCCTGACCCTTGGTTTTCCCTGGTTTGAATCAAGTAGTAATGTGGTACCACACAGTAGCAGTTAATTAAGCCTGGATGCGGTCAGCATTTTAGTCGGTAACACCTGTTAGGTCTGGGTTAGGTCTGGGTTATGCCCGCATCTGGCTCATGATTTTGCATTTTTTGCATTCGTGTTGTCCAGATCCTTGGTTTTCCCTGGTTTGAATCACGTAGTAATGTGGTACCACACTGAAACAGACAATTAAACCTGGTTTCGATCCTCATTGTAGAGGATAAAACCGCTTAGGTCAGGGTTAGGTCTGGGTTATGCCCGCATCTGGCTCTTGATTCTGCCTTCTTCGCATACTTGTTGGCGAGATCCTGGGTTTTTTCGGGTTTGAGTCAGGTGGTAATGTGGTACCACACTGAAACAGACAATTATACCTGGTTTCGACCCACATTTTAGAGGATAAAACCGATTAGGTCATGGTTAGGTCCGGGTTATGCCCGCTTCGGGCTCATGATTTTGCCTTCTTCGCATACTTGTTGGCCAGATCCTGGGTTTTTTCGTGTTTGAATCACGTAGTAATGTGGCACCACACTGAAACAGTCCATTAAACCTGGATTCGGTCAGTATTTTAGCCGCTATCACGTGTTAGGTCTGGGTTAGGTCTGGGATATGCCCACATTTTCCTCGTGATTTTGGCTTCTTCGCATACTTGTTGGCCAGATCCTGGGTTTTCTCTGGTTTGAATCATGTAGTAATGTGCTACCACACTGAAACAGACAATTAAACCTGGTTTCGACCCACATTTTAGAGGATAAAACCGCTTAGGTCTGGGTTAGGTCCGGGTTATGCCCGCATCGGGCTCATGATTTTGCTTTCTTCGCATACTTGTTGGCCAGATCCTGGGTTTTCCCTGGTTTGAATCACGTAGTAATGTGGTACCACACTGAAACAGACAATTAAACCTGGTTTCGATCCACATTTTAGAGGATAAAACCGCTTAGGTCTGGGTTAGGTCTGGGTTATGCCCGCATCTGGCTCATGATTTTGCCTTCTTCGCATACTTGTTGGCGAGATCCTGGGTTTTTTCGGGTTTGAGTCAGGTAGTAATGTGGTACCACACTGAAACAGACAATTATACCTGGTTTCGACCCACATTTTAGAGGATAAAACCGCTTAGGTCTTGGTTAGGTCCGGGATATGCCCGCATCGGGCTCATGATTTTGCCTTCTTCGCATACTTGTTGGCCAGATCCTGAGTTTTTTTGGGGTTTGAATCACGTAGTAATGTGGTACCACACTGAAACAGTCCATTAAACTTGGTTTCGATCAATATTTTAGAGGATAAAGGCGGTTAGGTCTGGGTTAGGTCTGGGTTATGCCCGCATCTGGCTCATGATTTTGCCTTCTTCGCATACTTGTTGGCGAGATCCTGGGGTTTTTTGGGTTTGAGTCAGGTAGTAATGTGGTACCACACTGAAACAGTCAATTAAACCTGGATTCGGCCAGTATTTTAATCGGCTACACCGGTTAGGTCTGGGTTAGGTCTGGGTTATGCTCGCATCTGGCTCTTGATTTTGCCTTCTTCGCATACTTGTTGGCCAGATCCTGGGTTTTTTCGGGTTTGAGTCAGGTAGTAATGTGGTACCACACTGAAACAGACAATTATACCTGGTTTCGACCCACATTTTAGAGGATAAAACCGCTTAGGTCTTGGTTAGGTCCGGGTTATGCCCGCATCGGGCTCATGATTTTGCCTTCTTCGCATGCTTGTTGGCCAGATCCTGGGTTTTTTCGGATTTGAATCACGTAGTAATGTGGTACCACACAGTAACAGTCAATTAAACCTGGATTCGGCCAGTATTTTAATCGGCTACACCGGTTAGGTCTGGGTTAGGTCTGGGTTATGCTCGCATCTGGCTCTTGAATTTGCCTTCTTCGCATACTTGTTGGCCAGATCCTGGGTTTTTTCGGGTTTGAGTCAGGTAGTAATGTGGTACCACACTGAAACAGACAATTATACCTGGTTTCGACCCACATTTTACAGGATAAAACCGCTTAGGTCTTGGTTAGGTCCGGGTTATGCCCGCATCGGGCTCATGATTTTGCCTTCTTCCCATACTTGTTGGCCAGATCCTGGGTTTTTTTGGGGTTTGAATCACGTAGTAATGTGGTACCACACTGAAACAGTCCATTAAACCTGGATTCGGTCAGTATTTTAGCCGCTATCACGTGTTAGGTCTGGGTTAGGTCTGGGTTATGCCCACATTTTGCTCGTGATTTTGCCTTCTTCGCATACTTGTTAGCCAGATCCTGGGTTTTCTCTGGTTTGAGTCACGTAGTAATGTGCTACCACACTGAAACAGACAATTAAACCTGGTTTCGATCAATATCTTAGAGGATAATGCCGGTTAGGTCTGGGTTCGGTCTGGGTTATGCCCGCATCTGGCTAATGATTTTGCATTTTTCGCATTCGTGTTGTCCAGACCCTTGGTTTTCCCTGGTTTGAATCAAGTAGTAATGTGGTACCACACAGTAGCAGTTAATTAAGCCTGGATGCGGTCAGCATTTTAGTCGGTAACACCTGTTAGGTCTGGGTTAGGTCTGGGTTATGCCCGCATCTGGCTCATGATTTTGCATTTTTTGCATTCGTGTTGTCCAGATCCTTGGTTTTCCCTGGTTTGAATCACGTAGTAATGTGGTACCACACTGAAACAGACAATTAAACCTGGTTTCGATCCTCATTGTAGAGGATAAAACCGCTTAGGTCTGGGTTAGGTCTGGGTTATGCCCGCATCTGGCTCTTGATTTTGCCTTCTTCGCATACTTGTTGGCGAGATCCTGGGTTTTTTCGGGTTTGAGTCAGGTAGTAATGTGGTACCACACTGAAACAGACAATTATACCTGGTTTCGACCCACATTTTAGAGGATAAAACCGATTAGGTCATGGTTAGGTCCGGGTTATGCCCGCTTCGTGCTCATGATTTTGCCTTCTTCGCATACTTGTTGGCCAGATCCTGGGTTTTTTCGTGTTTGAATCACGTAGTAATGTGGTACCACACTGAAACAGTCCATTAAACCTGGATTCGGTCAGTATTTTAGCCGCTATCACGTGTTAGGTCTGGGTTAGGTCTGGGATATGCCCACATTTTCCTCGTGATTTTGGCTTCTTCGCATACTTGTTGGCCAGATCCTGGGTTTTCCCTGGTTTGAATCACGTAGTAATGTGGTACCACACTGAAACAGACAATTAAACCTGGTTTCGATCCACATTTTAGAGGATAAAACCGCTTAGGTCTGGGTTAGGTCTGGGTTATGCCCGCATCTGGCTCATGATTTTGCCTTCTTCGCATACTTGTTGGCGAAATCCTGGGTTTTTTCGGGTTTGAGTCAGGTAGTAATGTGGTACCACACTGAAACAGACAATTATACCTGGTTTCGACCCACATTTTAGAGGATAAAACCGCTTAGGTCTTGGTTAGGTCCGGGATATGCCCGCATCGGGCTCATGATTTTGCCTTCTTCGCATACTTGTTGGCCAGATCCTGGGTTTTTTTGGGGATTGAATCACGTAGTAATGTGGTACCACACTGAAACAGTCCATTAAACCTGGATTCGGTCAGTATTTTAGCCGCTATCACGTGTTACGTCTGGGTTAGGTCTGGGTTATGCCCACATTTTGTTCGTGATTTTGCCTTCTTCGCATACTTGTTGGCCAGATCCTGGGTTTTCTCTGGTTTGAATCACGTAGTAATGTGCTACCACACTGACACAGACAATTAAACCTGGATTCGACCCACGTTTTAGAGGATAAAACCGCTTAGGTCTGGGTTAGGTCCGGGTTATGCTCGCATCTGGCTCATGATTGTGCCTTCTTCGCATACATGTTGGCCAGATCCTGGGTTTTCTCGGGTTTGAATCACGTAGTAATGTGGTACCACACTGAAACAGTCCATTAAACCTGGATTCGGTCAGTATTTTAGCCGCTATCACGTGTTAGGTCTGGGTTAGGTCTGGGTTATGCCCACATTTTGCTCGTGATTTTGCCTTCTTCGCATACTTGTTGGCCAGATCCTGGGTTTTCTCTGGTTTGAGTCACGTAGTAATGTGCTACCACACTGAAACAGACAATTAAACCTGGTTTCGATCAATATCTTAGAGGATAAAGCCGGTTAGGTCTGGGTTCGGTCTGGGTTATGCCCGCATCTGGCTCATGATTTTGCAATTTCCCCCTTCGTGTTGTCCAGACCCTTGGTTTTCCCTGGTTTGAATCAAGTAGTAATGTGGTACCACACAGTAGCAGTTAATTGAGCCTGGATGCGGTCAGCATTTTAGTCGGTAACACCTGTTAGGTCTGGGTTAGGTCTGGGTAATGCCCGCATCTGGCTCATGATTTTGCATTTTTTGCATTCGTGATGTCCAGATCCTTGGTTTTCCCTGGTTTGAATCACGTAGTAATGTGGTACCACACTGAAACAGACAATTAAACCTGGTTTCGATCAATATTTTAGAGGATAAAACCGATTAGGTCATGGTTAGGTCCGGGTTATGCCCGCTTCGGGCTCATGATTTTGCCTTCTTCGCATACTTGTTGGCCAGATCCTGGGTTTTTTCGTGTTTGAGTCAGGTAGTAATGTGGTACCACACTGAAACAGACAATTAAACCTGGTTTCGACCCACATTTTAGAGGATAAAACCGCTTAGGTCTGGGTTAGGTCCGGGTTATGCCCGCATCGGGCTCATGATTTTGCTTTCTTCGCATACTTGTTGGCCAGATCCTGGGTTTTCCCTGGTTTGAATCACGTAGTAATGTGCTACCACACTGAAACAGTCCATTAAACTTGGTTTCGATCAATATTTTAGAGGATAAAGGCGGTTAGGTCTGGGTTAGGTCAGGGTTATGCCCGCATCTGGCTCATGATTTTGCCTTCTTCGCATACTTGTTGGCGAGATCCTGGGTTTTTTCGGGTTTGAGTCAGGTAGTAATGTGGTACCACACTGAAACAGACAATTATACCTGGTATCGACCCACATTTTAGAGGATAAAACCGCTTGGGTCTTTGTTAGGTCCGGGTTATGCCCGCATCGGGCTCATGATTTTGCCTACTTCGCATGCTTGTTGGCCAGATCCTGGGTTTTTTCGGATTTGAATCACGTAGTAATGTGGTACCACACAGTAACAGTCAATTAAACCTGGATTCGGCCAGTATTTTAATCGGCTACACCGGTTAGGTCTGGGTTAGGTCTGGGTTATGCTCGCATCTGGCTCTTGATTTTGCCTTCTTCGCATACTTGTTGGCCAGATCCTGGGTTTTTTCGGGTTTGAGTCAGGTAGTAATGTGGTACCACACTGAAACAGACAATTATACCTGGTTTCGACCCACATTTTAGAGGATAAAACCGCTTAGGTCTTGGATAGGTCCGGGTTATGCCCGCATCGGGCTCATGATTTTGCCTTCTTCCCATACTTGTTGGCCAGATCCTGGGTTTTCTCTGGTTTGAATCACGTAGTAATGTGCTACCACACTGACACAGACAATTAAACCTGGTTTCGACCCACGTTTTAGAGGATAAAACCGCTTAGGTCTGGGTTAGGTCCGGGTTATGCTCGCATCTGGCTCATGATTGTGCCTTCTTCGCATACTTGTTGGCCAGATCCTGGGTTTTTTCGGGTTTGAGTCAGGTAGTAATGTGGTACCACACTGAAACAGACAATTATACCTGGTATCGACCCACATTTTAGAGGATAAAACCGCTTAGGTCTTGGTTAGGTCCGGGTTATGCCCGCATCGGGCTCATGATTTTGCATTCTTCGCATACTTGTTGGCCAGATCCTGGGTTTTCCCTGGTTTGAATCATGTAGTAATGTGCTACCACACTGAAACAGACAATTAAACCTGGTTTCGACCCACATTTTAGAGGATAAAACCGCTTAGGTCTGGGTTAGGTCCGGGTTATGCCCGCATCGGGCTCATGATTTTGCTTTCTTCGCATACTTGTTGGCCAGATCCTGGGTTTTCCCTGGTTTGAATCACGTAGTAATGTGGTACCACACTGAAACAGACAATTAAACCTGGTTTCGATCCACATTTTAGAGGATAAAACCGCTTAGGTCTGGGTTAGGTCTGGGTTATGCCCGCATCTGGCTCTTGATATTGCCTTCTTCGCATGCTTGTTGGCGAGATCCTGGGTTTTTTCGGGTTTGAGTCAGGTAGTAATGTGGTACCACACTGAAACAGACAATTATACCTGGTTTCGACCCACATTTTAGAGGATAAAACCGATTAGGTCATGGTTAGGTCCGGGTTATGCCCGCTTCGGGCTCATGATTTTGCCTTCTTCGCATACTTGTTGGCCAGATCCTGGGTTTTTTCGTGTTTGAATCACGTAGTAATGTGGTACCACACTGAAACAGTCCATTAAACCTGGATTCGGTCAGTATTTTAGCCGCTATCACGTGTTAGGTCTGGGTTAGGTCTGGGATATGCCCACATTTTCCTCGTGATTTTGGCTTCTTCGCATACTTGTTGGCCAGATCCTGGGTTTTCTCTGGTTTGAATCATGTAGTAATGTGCTACCACACTGAAACAGACAATTAAACCTGGTTTCGACCCACATTTTAGAGGATAAAACCGCTTAGGTCTGGGTTAGGTCCGGGTTATGCCCGCATCGGGCTCATGATTTTGCTTTCTTCGCATACTTGTTGGCCAGATCCTGGGTTTTCCCTGGTTTGAATCACGTAGTAATGTGGTACCACACTGAAACAGACAATTAAACCTGGTTTCGATCCACATTTTAGAGGATAAAACCGCTTAGGTCTGGGTTAGGTCTGGGTTATGCCCGCATCTGGCTCATGATTTTGCCTTCTTCGCATACTTGTTGGCGAAATCCTGGGTTTTTTCGGGTTTGAGTCAGGTAGTAATGTGGTACCACACTGAAACAGACAATTATACCTGGTTTCGACCCACATTTTAGAGGATAAAACCGCTTAGGTCTTGGTTAGGTCCGGGATATGCCCGCATCGGGCTCATGATTTTGCCTTCTTCGCATACTTGTTGGCCAGATCCTGAGTTTTTTTGGGGTTTGAATCACGTAGTAATGTGGTACCACACTGAAACAGTCCATTAAACTTGGTTTCGATCAATATTTTAGAGGATAAAGGCGGTTAGGTCTGGGTTAGGTCCGGGTTATGCCCGCATCTGGCTCATGATTTTGCCTTCTTCGCATGCTTGTTGGCCAGATCCTGGGTTTTTTCGGATTTGAATCACGTAGTAATGTGGTACCACACAGTAACAGTCAATTAAACCTGGATTCGGCCAGTATTTTAATCGGCTACACCGGTTAGGTCTGGGTTAGGTCTGGGTTATGCTCGCATCTGGCTCTTGATTTTGCCTTCTTCGCATACTTGTTGGCCAGATCCTGGGTTTTTTCGGGTTTGAGTCAGGTAGTAATGTGGTACCACACTGAAACAGACAATTATACCTGGTTTCGACCCACATTTTAGAGGATAAAACCGCTTAGGTCTTGGTTAGGTCCGGGTTATGCCCGCATCGGGCTCATGATTTTGCCTTCTTCGCATACTTGTTGGCCAGATCCTGGGTTTTCTCTGGTTTGAATCACGTAGTAATGTGCTACCACACTGACACAGACAATTAAACCTGGTTTCGACCCACGTTTTAGAGGATAAAACCGCTTAGGTCTGGGTTAGGTCCGGGTTATGCTCGCATCTGGCTCATGATTGTGCCTTCTTCGCATACATGTTGGCCAGATCCTGGGTTTTCTCGGGTTTGAATCACGTAGTAATGTGGTACCACACTGAAACAGTCCATTAAACCTCGATTCGGTCAGTATTTTAGCCGCTATCACGTGTTAGGTCTGGGTTAGGTCTGGGTTATGCCCACATTTTGCTCGTGATTTTGCCTTCTTCGCATACTTGTTGGCCAGATCCTGGGTTTTCTCTGGTTTGAGTCACGTAGTAATGTGCTACCACACTGAAACAGACAATTAAACCTGGTTTCGATCAATATCTTAGAGGATAAAGCCGGTTAGGTCTGGGTTCGGTCTGGGTTATGCCCGCATCTGGCTCATGATTTTGCAATTTCCCCCTTCGTGTTGTCCAGACCCTTGGTTTTCCCTGGTTTGAATCAAGTAGTAATGTGGTACCACACAGTAGCAGTTAATTGAGCCTGGATGCGGTCAGCATTTTAGTCGGTAACACCTGTTAGGTCTGGGTTAGTTCTGGGTTATGCCCGCATCTGGCTCATGATTTTGCATTTTTTGCATTCGTGATGTCCAGATCCTTGGTTTTCCCTGGTTTGAATCACGTAGTAATGTGGTACCACACTGAAACAGACAATTAAACCTGGTTTCGATCAATATTTTAGAGGATAAAACCGATTAGGTCATGGTTAGGTCCGGGTTATGCCCGCTTCGGGCTCATGATTTTGCCTTCTTCGCATACTTGTTGGCCAGATCCTGGGTTTTTTCGTGTTTGAGTCAGGTAGTAATGTGGTACCACACTGAAACAGACAATTATACCTGGTTTCGACCCACATTTTAGAGGATAAAACCGATTAGGTCATGGTTAGGTCCGGGTTATGCCCGCTTCGGGCTCATGATTTTGCCTTCTTCGCATACATGTTGGCCAGATCCTGGGTTTTTTCGTGTTTGAATCACGTAGTAATGTGGTACCACACTGAAACAGTCCATTAAACCTGGATTCGGTCAGTATTTTAGCCGCTATCACGTGTTAGGTCTGGGTTAGGTCTGGGATATGCCCACATTTTCCTCGTGATTTTGGCTTCTTCGCATACTTGTTGGCCAGATCCTGGGTTTTCTCTGGTTTGAATCATGTAGTAATGTGCTACCACACTGAAACAGACAATTAAACCTGGTTTCGACCCACATTTTAGAGGATAAAACCGCTTAGGTCTGGGTTAGGTCCGGGTTATGCCCGCATCGGGCTCATGATTTTGCTTTCTTCGCATACTTGTTGGCCAGATCCTGGGTTTTCCCTGGTTTGAATCACGTAGTAATGTGCTACCACACTGAAACAGTCCATTAAACTTGGTTTCGATCAATATTTTAGAGGATAAAGGCGGTTAGGTCTGGGTTAGGTCAGGGTTATGCCCGCATCTGGCTCATGATTTTGCCTTCTTCGCATACTTGTTGGCGAGATCCTGGGTTTTTTCGGGTTTGAGTCAGGTAGTAATGTGGTACCACACTGAAACAGACAATTATACCTGGTATCGACCCACATTTTAGAGGATAAAACCGCTTGGGTCTTTGTTAGGTCCGGGTTATGCCCGCATCGGGCTCATGATTTTGCCTTCTTCGCATGCTTGTTGGCCAGATCCTGGGTTTTTTCGGATTTGAATCACGTAGTAATGTGGTACCACACAGTAACAGTCAATTAAACCTGGATTCGGCCAGTATTTTAATCGGCTACACCGGTTAGGTCTGGGTTAGGTCTGGGTTATGCTCGCATCTGGCTCTTGATTTTGCCTTCTTCGCATACTTGTTGGCCAGATCCTGGGTTTTTTCGGGTTTGAGTCAGGTAGTAATGTGGTACCACACTGAAACAGACAATTATACCTGGTTTCGACCCACATTTTAGAGGATAAAACCGCTTAGGTCTTGGATAGGTCCGGGTTATGCCCGCATCGGGCTCATGATTTTGCCTTCTTCCCATACTTGTTGGCCAGATCCTGGGTTTTCTCTGGTTTGAATCACGTAGTAATGTGCTACCACACTGACACAGACAATTAAACCTGGTTTCGACCCACGTTTTAGAGGATAAAACGGCTTAGGTCTGGGTTAGGTCCGGGTTATGCTCGCATCTGGCTCATGATTGTGCCTTCTTCGCATACTTGTTGGCCAGATCCTGGGTTTTCTCGGGTTTGAATCACGTAGTAATGTGGTACCACACTGAAACAGTCCATTAAACCTCGATTCGGTCAGTATTTTAGCCGCTATCACGTGTTAGGTCTGGGTTAGGTCTGGGTTATGCCCACATTTTGCTCGTGATTTTGCCTTCTTCGCATACTTGTTGGCCAGATCCTGGGTTTTCTCTGGTTTGAGTCACGTAGTAATGTGCTACCACACTGAAACAGACAATTAAACTTGGTTTCAATCAATATTTTAGAGGATAAAGGCGGTTAGGTCTGGGTTAGGTCTGGGTTATGCCCGCATCTGGCTCATGATTTTGCCTTCTTCGCATACTTGTTGGCGAGATCCTGGGTTTTTTCGGGTTTGAGTCAGGTAGTAATGTGGTACCACACTGAAACAGACAATTATACCTGGTTTCGACCCACATTTTAGAGGATAAAACCGCTTAGGTCTTGGTTAGGTCCGGGTTATGCCCGCATCGGGCTCATGATTTTGCCTTCTTCGCATACTTGTTGGCCAGATCCTGAGTTTTTTTGGGGGTTTGAATCACGTAGTAATGTGGTACCACACTGAAACAGTCCATTAAACTTGGTTTCGATCAATATTTTAGAGGATAAAGGCGGTTAGGTCTGGGTTAGGTCTGGGTTATGCCCGCATCTGGCTCATGATTTTGCCTTCTTCGCATACTTGTTGGCGAGATCCTGGGTTTTTTCGGGTTTGAGTCAGGTAGTAATGTGGTACCACACTGAAACAGACAATTATACCTGGTATCGACCCACATTTTAGAGGATAAAACCGCTTAGGTCTTGGTTAGGTCCGGGTTATGCCCGCATCGGGCTCATGATTTTGCCTTCTTCGCATGCTTGTTGGCCAGATCCTGGGTTTTTTCGGATTTGAATCACGTAGTAATGTGGTACCACACAGTAACAGTCAATTAAACCTGGATTCGGCCAGTATTTTAATCGGCTACACCGGTTAGGTCTGGGTTAGGTCTGGGTTATGCTCGCATCTGGCTCTTGATTTTGCCTTCTTCGCATACTTGTTGGCCAGATCCTGGGTTTTTTCGGGTTTGAGTCAGGTAGTAATGTGGTACCACACTGAAACAGACAATTATACCTGGTTTCGACCCACATTTTAGAGGATAAAACCGCTTAGGTCTTGGTTAGGTCCGGGTTATGCCCGCATCGGGCTCATGATTTTGCCTTCTTCCCATACTTGTTGGCCAGATCCTGGGTTTTCTCTGGTTTGAATCACGTAGTAATGTGCTACCACACTGACACAGACAATTAAACCTGGTTTCGACCCACGTTTTAGAGGATAAAACCGCTTAGGTCTGGGTTAGGTCCGGGTTATGCTCGCATCTGGCTCATGATTGTGCCTTCTTCGCATACTTGTTGGCCAGATCCTGGGTTTTCTCGGGTTTGAATCACGTAGTAATGTGGTACCACACTGAAACAGTCCATTAAACCTGGATTCGGTCAGTATTTTAGCCGCTATCACGTGTTAGGTCTGGGTTAGGTCTGGGTTATGCCCACATCTGGCTCATGATTTTGCCTTCTTCGCATACTTGTTGGCCAGATCCTGGGTTTTCTCTGGTTTGAGTCACGTAGTAATGTGCTACCACACTGAAACAGACAATTAAACCTGGTTTCGATCAATATCTTAGAGGATAAAGCCGGTTAGGTCTGGGTTCGGTCTGGGTTATGCCCGCATCTGGCTCATGATTTTGCATTTTTCGCATTCGTGTTGTCCAGACCCTTGGTTTTCCCTGGTTTGAATCAAGTAGTAATGTGGTACCACACAGTAGCAGTTAATTAAGCCTGGATGCGGTCAGCATTTTAGTCGGTAACACCTGTTAGGTCTGGGTTAGGTCTGGGTTATGCCCGCATCTGGCTCATGATTTTGCATTTTTTGCATTCGTGTTGTCCAGATCCTTGGTTTTCCCTGGTTTGAATCACGTAGTAATGTGGTACCACACTGAAACAGACAATTAAACCTGGTTTCGATCCACATTTTAGAGGATAAAACCGCTTAGGTCTGGGTTAGGTCTGGGTTATGCCCGCATCTGGCTCTTGATTTTGCCTTCTTCGCATACTTGTTGGCGAGATCCTGGGTTTTTTCGGGTTTGAGTCAGGTAGTAATGTGGTACCACACTGAAACAGACAATTATACCTGGTTTCGACCCACATTTTAGAGGATAAAACCGATTAGGTCATGGTTAGGTCCGGGTTATGCCCGCTTCGGGCTCATGATTTTGCCTTCTTCGCATACTTGTTGGCCAGATCCTGGGTTTTTTCGTGTTTGAATCACGTAGTAATGTGGTACCACACTGAAACAGTCCATTAAACCTGGATTCGGTCAGTATTTTAGCCGCTATCACGTGTTAGGTCTGGGTTAGGTCTGGGATATGCCCACATTTTCCTCGTGATTTTGGCTTCTTTGCATACTTGTTGGCCAGATCCTGGGTTTTCTCTGGTTTGAATCATGTAGTAATGTGCTACCACACTGAAACAGACAATTAAACCTGGTTTCGACCCACATTTTAGAGGATAAAACCGCTTAGGTCTGGGTTAGGTCCGGGTTATGCCCGCATCGGGCTCATGATTTTGCTTTCTTCGCATACTTGTTGGCCAGATCCTGGGTTTTCCCTGGTTTGAATCACGTAGTAATGTGGTACCACACTGAAAGAGACAATTAAACCTGGTTTCGATCCACATTTTAGAGGATAAAACCGCTTAGGTCTGGGTTAGGTCTGGGTTATGCCCGCATCTGGCTCATGATTTTGCCTTCTTCGCATACTTGTTGGCCAGATCCTGAGTTTTTTTGGGGGTTTGAATCACGTAGTAATGTGGTACCACACTGAAACAGTCCATTAAACTTGGTTTCGATCAATATTTTAGAGGATAAAGGCGGTTAGGTCTGGGTTAGGTCTGGGTTATGCCCGCATCTGGCTCATGATTTTGCCTTCTTCGCATACTTGTTGGCGAGATCCTGGGTTTTTTCGGGTTTGAGTCAGGTAGTAATGTGGTACCACACTGAAACAGACAATTATACCTGGTATCGACCCACATTTTAGAGGATAAAACCGCTTCGGTCTTGGTTAGGTCCGGGTTATGCCCGCATCGGGCTCATGAGTTTGCCTTCTTCGCATGCTTGTTGGCCAGATCCTGGGTTTTTTCGGATTTGAATCACGTAGTAATGTGGTACCACACTGAAACAGTCCATTAAACCTGGATTCGGTCAGTATTTTAGCCGCTATCACGTGTTAGGTCTGGGTTAGGTCTGGGTTATGCCCACATTTTGCTCGTGATTTTGCCTTCTTCGCATACTTGTTGGCCAGATCCTGGGTTTTCTCTGGTTTGAGTCACGTAGTAATGTGCTACCACACTGAAACAGACAATTAAACCTGGTTTCGATCAATATCTTAGAGGATAAAGCCGGTTAGGTCTGGGTTCGGTCTGGGTTATGCCCGCATCTGGCTCATGATTTTGCATTTTTCGCATTCGTGTTGTCCAGACCCTTGGTTTTCCCTGGTTTGAATCAAGTAGTAATGTGGTACCACACAGTAGCAGTTAATTAAGCCTGGATGCGGTCAGCATTTTAGTCGGTAACACCTGTTAGGTCTGGGTTAGGTCTGGGTTATGCCCGCATCTGGCTCATGATTTTGCATTTTTTGCATTCGTGTTGTCCAGATCCTTGGTTTTCCCTGGTTTGAATCACGTAGTAATGTGGTACCACACTAAAACAGACAATTAAACCTGGTTTCGATCCACATTTTAGAGGATAAAACCGCTTAGATCTGGGTTAGGTCTGGGTTATGCCCGCATCTGGCTCTTGATTTTGCCTTCTTCGCATACTTGTTGGCGAGATCCTGGGTTTTTTCGGGTTTGAGTCAGGTAGTAATGTGGTACCACACTGAAGCAGACAATTATACCTGGTTTCGACCCACATTTTAGAGGATAAAACCGCTTAGGTCTTGGTTAGGTCCGGGTTATGCCCGCATCGGGCTCATGATTTTGCCTTCTTCCCATACTTGTTGGCCAGATCCTGGGTTTTTTTGGGGTTTGAATCACGTAGTAATGTGGTACCACACTGAAACAGTCCATTAAACCTGGATTCGGTCAGTATTTTAGCCGCTATCACGTGTTACGTCTGGGTTAGGTCTGGGTTATGCCCACATTTTGTTCGTGATTTTGCCTTCTTCGCATACTTGTTGGCCAGATCCTGGGTTTTCTCTGGTTTGAATCACGTAGTAATGTGCTACCACACTGACACAGACAATTAAACCTGGTTTCGACCCACATTTTAGAGGATAAAACCGCTTAGGTCTGGGTTAGGTCCGGGTTATGCCCGCATCGGGCTCATGATTTTGCTTTCTTCGCATACTTGTTGGCCAGATCCTGGGTTTTCCCTGGTTTGAATCACGTAGTAATGTGGTACCACACTGAAACAGACAACGAAACCTGGTTTCGATCCACATTTTAGAGGATAAAACCGCTTAGGTCTGGGTTAGGTCTGGGTTATGCCCGCATCTGGCTCATGATTTTGCCTTCTTCGCATACTTGTTGGCGAGATCCTGGATTTTTTCGGGTTTGAGTCAGGTAGTAATGTGGTACCACACTGAAACAGACAATTATACCTGGTTTCGACCCACATTTTAGAGGATAAAACCGCTTAGGTCTTGGTTAGGTCCGGGTTATGCCCGCATCGGGCTCATGATTTTGCCTTCTTCGCATACTTGTTGGCCAGATCCTGAGTTTTTTTGGGGGTTTGAATCACGTAGTAATGTGGTACCACACTGAAACAGTCCATTAAACTTGGTTTCGATCAATATTTTAGAGGATAAAGGCGGTTAGGTCTGGGTTAGGTCTGGGTTATGCCGGCATCTGGCTCATGATTTTGCCTTCTTCGCATACTTGTTGGCGAGATCCTGGGTTTTCTCTGGTTTGAATCACGTAGTAATGTGCTACCACACTGACACAGACAATTAAACCTGGTTTCGACCCACATTTTAGAGGATAAAACCGCTTAGGTCTGGGTTAGGTCCGGGTTATGCTCGCATCTGGCTCATGATTGTGCCTTCTTCGCATACTTGTTGGCCAGATCCTGGGTTTTCTCGGGTTTGAATCACGTAGTAATGTGGTACCACACTGAAACAGTCCATTAAACCTGGATTCGGTCAGTATTTTAGCCGCTATCACGTGTTAGGTCTGGGTTAGGTCTGGGTTATGCCCACATTTTGCTCGTGATTTTGCCTTCTTCGCATACTTGTTGGCCAGATCCTGGGTTTTCTCTGGTTTGAGTCACGTAGTAATGTGCTACCACACTGAAACAGACAATTAAACCTGGTTTCGATCAATATCTTAGAGGATAAAGCCGGTTAGGTCTGGGTTCGGTTTGGGTTATGCCCGCATCTGGCTCATGATTTTGCATTTTTCGCATTCGTGTTGTCCAGACCCTTGGTTTTCTCTGGTTTGAATCAAGTAGTAATGTGGTACCACACAGTAGCAGTTAATTAAGCCTGGATGCGGTCAGCATTTTAGTCGGTAACACCTGTTAGGTCTGGGTTAGGTCTGGGTTATGCCCGCATCTGGCTCATGATTTTGCATTTTTTGCATTCGTGTTGTCCAGATCCTTGGTTTTCCCTGGTTTGAATCACGTAGTAATGTGGTACCACACTGAAACAGTCCATTAAACCTGGATTCGGTCAGTATTTTAGCCGCTATCACGTGTTAGGTCTGGGTTAGATCTGGGATATGCCCACATTTTCCTCGTGATTTTGGCTTCTTCGCATACTTGTTGGCCAGATCCTGGGTTTTCTCTGGTTTGAATCAGGTAGTAATGTGCTACCACACTGAAACAGACAATTAAACCTGGTTTCGACCCACATTTTAGAGGATAAAACCGCTTAGGTCTGGGTTAGGTCCGGGTTATGCCCGCATCGGGCTCATGATTTTGCTTTCTTCGCATACTTGTTGGCCAGATCTTGGGTTTTCCCTGGTTTGAATCACGTAGTAATGTGGTACCACACTGAAACAGACAATTAAACCTGGTTTCGATCCACATTTTAGAGGATAAAACCGCTTAGGTCTGGGTTAGGTCTGGGTTATGCCCGCATCTGGCTCATGATTTTGCCTTCTTCGCATACTTGTTGGCGAGATCCTGGGTTTTTTCGGGTTTGAGTCAGGTAGTAATGTGGTACCACACTGAAACAGACAATTATACCTGGTTTCGACCCACATTTTAGAGGATAAAACCGCTTAGGTCTTGGTTAGGTCCGGGTTATGCCCGCATCGGGCTCATGATTTTGCCTTCTTCGCATACTTGTTGGCCAGATCCTGAGTTTTTTTGGGGGTTTGAATCACGTAGTAATGTGGTACCACACTGAAACAGTCCATTAAACTTGGTATCGACCCACATTTTAGAGGATAAAACCGCTTAGGTCTTGGTTAGGTCCGGGTTATGCCCGCATCGGGCTCATGATTTTGCCTTCTTCGCATGCTTGTTGGCCAGATCCTGGGTTTTTTCGGATTTGAATCACGTAGTAATGTGGTACCACACAGTAACAGTCAATTAAACCTGGATTCGGCCAGTATTTTAATCGGCTACACCGGTTAGGTCTGGGTTAGGTCTGGGTTATGCTCGCATCTGGCTCTTGATTTTGCCTTCTTCGCATACTTGTTGGCCAGATCCTGGGTTTTTTCGGGTTTGAGTCAGGTAGTAATGTGGTACCACACTGAAACAGACAATTATACCTGGTTTCGACCCACATTTTAGAGGATAAAACCGCATAGGTCTTGGTTAGGTCCGGGTTATGCCCGCATCGGGCTCATGATTTTGCCTTCTTCCCATACTTGTTGGCCAGATCCTGGGTTTTTTTGGGGTTTGAATCACGTAGTAATGTGGTACCACACTGAAACAGTCCATTAAACCTGGATTCGGTCAGTATTTTAGCCGCTATCACGTGTTACGTCTGGGTTAGGTCTGGGTTATGCCCACATTTTGTTCGTGATTTTGCCTTCTTCGCATACTTGTTGGCCAGATCCTGGGTTTTCTCTGGTTTGAATCACGTAGTAATGTGCTACCACACTGACACAGACAATTAAACCTGGTTTCGACCCACGTTTTAGAGGATAAAACCGCTTAGGTCTGGGTTAGGTCCGGGTTATGCTCGCATCTGGCTCATGATTGTGCCTTCTTCGCATACTTGTTGGCGAGATCCTGGGTTTTTTCGGGTTTGAGTCAGGTAGTAATGTGGTACCACACTGAAACAGACAATTATACCTGGTTTCGACCCACATTTTAGAGGATAAAACCGCTTAGGTCTGGGTTAGGTCTGGGTTATGCCCGCATCTGGCTCATGATTTTGCCTTCTTCGCATACTTGTTGGCGAGATCCTGGGTTTTTTCGGGTTTGAGTCAGGTAGTAATGTGGTACCACACTGAAACAGACAATTATACCTGGTTTCGACCCACATTTTAGAGGATAAAACCGCTTAGGTCTTGGTTAGGTCCGGGTTATGCCCGCATCGGGCTCATGATTTTGCCTTCTTCGCATACTTGTTGGCCAGATCCTGAGTTTTTTTGGGGGTTTGAATCACGTAGTAATGTGGTACCACACTGAAACAGTCCATTAAACTTGGTTTCGATCAATATTTTAGAGGATAAAGGCGGTTAGGTCTGGGTTAGGTCTGGGTTATGCCCGCATCTGGCTCATGATTTTGCCTTCTTCGCATACTTGTTGGCCAGATCCTGGGTTTTTTCGGGTTTGAGTCAGGTAGTAATGTGGTACCACACTGAAACAGACAATTATACCTGGTATCGACCCACATTTTAGAGGATAAAACCGCTTAGGTCTTGGTTAGGTCCGGGTTATGCCCGCATCGGGCTCATGATTTTGCCTTCTTCGCATGCTTGTTGGCCAGATCCTGGGTTTTTTCGGATTTGAATCACGTAGTAATGTGGTACCACACAGTAACAGTCAATTAAACCTGGATTCGGCCAGTATTTTAATCGGCTACACCGGTTAGGTCTGGGTTAGGTCTGGGTCATGCTCGCATCTGGCTCTTGATTTTGCCTTCTTCGCATACTTGTTGGCCAGATCCTGGGTTTTTTCGGGTTTGAGTCAGGTAGTAATGTGGTACCACACTGAAACAGACAATTATACCTGGTTTCGACCCACATTTTAGAGGATAAAACCGCTTAGGTCTTGGTTAGGTCCGGGTTATGCCCGCATCGGGCTCATGATTTTGCCTTCTTCCCATACTTGTTGGCCAGATCCTGGGTTTTTTTGGGGTTTGAATAACGTAGTAATAAGGTACCACACTGAAACAGTCCATTAAACCTGGATTCGGTCAGTATTTTAGCCGCTATCACGTGTTACGTCTGGGTTAGGTCTGGGTTATGCCCACATTTTGTTCGTGATTTTGCCTTCTTCGCATACTTGTTGGCCAGATCCTGGGTTTTCTCTGGTTTGAATCACGTAGTAATGTGCTACCACACTGACACAGACAATTAAACCTGGTTTCGACCCACGTTTTAGAGGATAAAACCGCTTAGGTCTGGGTTAGGTCCGGGTTATGCTCGCATCTGGCTCATGATTGTGCCTTCTTCGCATACTTGTTGGCCAGATCCTGTGTTTTCTCGGGTTTGAATCACGTAGTAATGTGGTACCACACTGAAACAGTCCATTAAACCTGGATTCGGTCAGTATTTTAGCCGCTATCACGTGTTAGGTCTGGGTTAGGTCTGGGTTATGCCCACATTTTGCTCGTGATTTTGCCTTCTTCGCATACTTGTTGGCCAGATCCTGGGTTTTCTCTGGTTTGAGTCACGTAGTAATGTGCTACCACACTGAAACAGACAATTAAACCTGGTTTCGATCAATATCTTAGAGGATAAAGCCGGTTAGGTCTGGGTTCGGTCTGGGTTATGCCCGCATCTGGCTCATGATTTTGCATTTTTCGCATTCGTGTTGTCCAGACCCTTGGTTTTCCCTGGTTTGAATCAAGTAGTAATGTGGTACCACACAGTAGCAGTTAATTAAGCCTGGATGCTGTCAGCATTTTAGTGGGTAACACCTTTTAGGTCTGGGTTAGGTCTGGGTTATGCCCGCATCTGGCTCATGATTTTGCATTTTTTGCATTCGTGTTGTCCAGATCCTTGGTTTTCCCTGGTTTGAATCACGTAGTAATGTGGTACCACACTGAAACAGACAATTAAACCTGGTTTCGATCCACATTTTAGAGAATAAAACCGCTTAGGTCTGGGTTAGGTCTGGGTTATGCCCGCATCTGGCTCTTGATTTTGCCTTCTTCGCATACTTGTTGGCGAGATCCTGGGTTTTTTCGGGTTTGAGTCAGGTAGTAATGTGGTACCACACTGAAACAGACAATTATACCTGGTTTCGACCCACATTTTAGAGGATAAAACCGATTAGGTCATGGTTAGGTCCGGGTTATGCCCGCTTCGGGCTCATGATTTTGCCTTCTTCGCATACTTGTTGGCCAGATCCTGGGTTTTTTCGTGTTTGAATCACGTAGTAATGTGGTACCACACTGAAACAGTCCATTAAACCTGGATTCGGTCAGTATTTTAGCCGCTATCACGTGTTAGGTCTGGGTTAGGTCTGGGATATGCCCACATTTTCCTCGTGATTTTGGCTTCTTCGCATACTTGTTGGCGAGATCCTGGGTTTTTTCGGGTTTGAGTCAGGTAGTAATGTGGTACCACACTGAAACAGACAATTATACCTGGTATCGACCCACATTTTAGAGGATAAAACCGCTTAGGTCTTGGTTAGGTCCGGGTTATGCCCGCATCGGGCTCATGATTTTGCCTTCTTCGCATGCTTGTTGGCCAGATCCTGGGTTTTTTCGGATTTGAATCACGTAGTAATGTGGTGCCACACAGTAACAGCCAATTAAACCTGGATTCGGCCAGTATTTTAATCGGCTACACCGGTTAGGTCTGGGTTAGGTCTGGGTTATGCACGCATCTGGCTCTTGATTTTGCCTTCTTCGCATACTTGTTGGCCAGATCCTGGGTTTTTTCGGGTTTGAGTCAGGTAGTAATGTGGTACCACACTGAAACAGACAATTATACCTGGTTTCGACCCACATTTTAGAGGATAAAACCGCTTAGGTCTTGGTTAGGTCCGGGTTATGCCCGCATCGGGCTCATGATTTTGCCTTCTTCCCATACTTGTTGGCCAGATCCTGGGTTTTTTTGGGGTTTGAATCACGTAGTAATGTGGTACCACACTGAAACAGTCCATTAAACCTGGATTCGGTCAGTATTTTAGCCGCTATCACGTGTTACGACTGGGTTAGGTCTGGGTTATGCCCACATTTTGTTCGTGATTTTGCCTTCTTCGCATACTTGTTGGCCAGATCCTGGGTTTTCTCTGGTTTGAATCACGTAGTAATGTGCTACCACACTGACACAGACAATAAAACCTGGTTTCGACCCACGTTTTAGAGGATAAAACCGCTTAGGTCTGGGTTAGGTCCGGGTTATGCTCGCATCTGGCTCATGATTGTGCCTTCTTCGCATACTTGTTGGCGAGATCCTGGGTTTTTTCGGGTTTGAGTCAGGTAGTAATGTGGTACCACACTGAAACAGACAATTATACCTGGTTTCGACCCACATTTTAGAGGATAAAACCGCTTAGGTCTTAGTTAGGTCCGGGTTATGCCCGCATCGGGCTCATGATTTTGCCTTCTTCGCATACTTGTTGGCCAGATCCTGAGTTTTTTTGGGGGTTTGAATCACGTAGTAATGTGGTACCACACTGAAACAGTCCATTAAACTTGGTTTCGATCAATATTTTAGAGGATAAAGGCGGTTAGGTCAGGGTTAGGTCTGGGTTATGCCCGCATCTGGCTCATGATTTTGCCTTCTTCGCATACTTGTTGGCCAGATCCTGGGTTTTTTCGGGTTTGAGTCAGGTAGTAATGTGGTACCACACTGAAACAGACAATTATACCTGGTATCGACCCACATTTTAGAGGATAAAACCGCTTAGGTCTTGGTTAGGTCCGGGTTATGCCCGCATCGGGCTCATGATTTTGCCATCTTCGCATGCTTGTTGGCCAGATCCTGGGTTTTTTCGGATTTGAATCACGTAGTAATGTGGTACCACACAGTAACAGTCAATTAAACCTGGATTCGGCCAGTATTTTAATCGGCTACACCGGTTAGGTCTGGGTTAGGTCTGGGTTATGCTCGCATCTGGCTCTTGATTTTGCCTTCTTCGCATACTTGTTGGCCAGATCCTGGTTTTTTTCGGGTTTGAGTCAGGTAGTAATGTGGTACCACACTGAAACAGACAATTATACCTGGTTTCGACCCACATTTTAGAGGATAAAACCGCTTAGGTCTGGGTTAGGTCCGGGTTATGCTCGCATCTGGCTCATGATTGTGTCTTCTTCGCATACTTGTTGGCCAGATCCTGGGTTTTCTCGGATTTGAATCACGTAGTAATGTGGCACCACACAGTAACAGTCAATTAAACCTGGATTCGGCCAGTATTTTAATCGGCTACACCGGTTAGGTCTGGGTTAGGTCTGGGTTATGCTCGCATCTGGCTCTTGATTTTGCCTTCTTCGCATACTTGTTGGCCAGATCCTGGGTTTTTTCGGGTTTGAGTCAGGTAGTAATGTGGTACCACACTGAAACAGACAATTATACCTGGTTTCGACCCACATTTTAGAGGATAAAACCGCTTAGGTCTTGGTTAGGTCCGGGTTATGCCCGCATCGGGCTCATGATTTTGCCTTCTTCCCATACTTGTTGGCCAGATCCTGGGTTTTTTTGGGGTTTGAATCACGTAGTAATGTGGTACCACACTGAAACAGTCCATTAAACCTGGATTCGGTCAGTATTTTAGCCGCTATCACGTGTTACGTCTGGGTTAGGTCTGGGTTATGCCCACATTTTGTTCGCGATTTTGTCTTCTTCGCATACTTGTTGGCCAGATCCTGGGTTTTCTCTGGTTTGAATCACGTAGTAATGTGCTACCACACTGACACAGACAATTAAACCTGGTTTCGACCCACGTTTTAGAGGATAAAACCGCTTAGGTCTGGGTTAGGTCCGGGTTATGCTCGCATCTGGCTCATGATTGTGTCTTCTTCGCATACTTGTTGGCCAGATCCTGGGTTTTCTCGGGTTTGAATTACGTAGTAATGTGGTACCACACTGAAACAGTCCATTAAACCTGGATTCGGTCAGTATTTTAGCCGCTATCACGTGTTAGGTCTGGGTTAGGTCTGGGTTATGCCCACATTTTGCTCATGATTTTGCATTTTTTGCATTCGTGTTGTCCAGATCCTTGGTTTTCCCTGGTTTGAATCACGTAGTAATGTGGTACCACACTGAAACAGACAATTAAACCTGGTTTCGATCCACATTTTAGAGGATAAAACCGCTTAGGTCTGGGTTAGGTCTGGGTTATGCCCGCATCTGGCTCTTGATTTTGCCTTCTTCGCATACTTGTTGGCGAGATCCTGGGTTTTTTCGGGTTTGAGTCAGGTAGTAATGTGGTACCACACTGAAACAGACAATTATACCTGGTTTCGACCCACATTTTAGAGGATAAAACCGATTAGGTCATGGTTAGGTCCGGGTTATGCCCGCTTCGGGCTCATGATTTTGCCTTCTTCGCATACTTGTTGGCCAGATCCTGGGTTTTTTCGTGTTTGAATCACGTAGTAATGTGGTACCACACTGAAACAGTCCATTAAACCTGGATTCGGTCAGTATTTTAGCCGCTATCACGTGTTAGGTCTGGGTTAGGTCTGGGATATGCCCACATTTTCCTCGTGATTTTGGCTTCTTCGCATACTTGTTGGCGAGATCCTGGGTTTTTTCGGGTTTGAGTCAGGTAGTAATGTGGTACCACACTGAAACAGACAATTATACCTGGTATCGACCCACATTTTAGAGGATAAAACCGCTTAGGTCTTGGTTAGGTCCGGGTTATGCCCGCATCGGGCTCATGATTTTGCCTTCTTCGCATGCTTGTTGGCCAGATCCTGGGTTTTTTCGGATTTGAATCACGTAGTAATGTGGTGCCACACAGTAACAGCCAATTAAACCTGGATTCGGCCAGTATTTTAATCGGCTACACCGGTTAGGTCTGGGTTAGGTCTGGGTTATGCACGCATCTGGCTCTTGATTTTGCCTTCTTCGCATACTTGTTGGCCAGATCCTGGGTTTTTTCGGGTTTGAGTCAGGTAGTAATGTGGTACCACACTGAAACAGACAATTATACCTGGTTTCGACCCACATTTTAGAGGATAAAACCGCTTAGGTCTTGGTTAGGTCCGGGTTATGCCCGCATCGGGCTCATGATTTTGCCTTCTTCCCATACTTGTTGGCCAGATCCTGGGTTTTTTTGGGGTTTGAATCACGTAGTAATGTGGTACCACACTGAAACAGTCCATTAAACCTGGATTCGGTCAGTATTTTAGCCGCTATCACGTGTTACGACTGGGTTAGGTCTGGGTTATGCCCACATTTTGTTCGTGATTTTGCCTTCTTCGCATACTTGTTGGCCAGATCCTGGGTTTTCTCTGGTTTGAATCACGTAGTAATGTGCTACCACACTGACACAGACAATAAAACCTGGTTTCGACCCACGTTTTAGAGGATAAAACCGCTTAGGTCTGGGTTAGGTCCGGGTTATGCTCGCATCTGGCTCATGATTGTGCCTTCTTCGCATACTTGTTGGCGAGATCCTGGGTTTTTTCGGGTTTGAGTCAGGTAGTAATGTGGTACCACACTGAAACAGACAATTATACCTGGTTTCGACCCACATTTTAGAGGATAAAACCGCTTAGGTCTTAGTTAGGTCCGGGTTATGCCCGCATCGGGCTCATGATTTTGCCTTCTTCGCATACTTGTTGGCCAGATCCTGAGTTTTTTTGGGGGTTTGAATCACGTAGTAATGTGGTACCACACTGAAACAGTCCATTAAACTTGGTTTCGATCAATATTTTAGAGGATAAAGGCGGTTAGGTCTGGGTTAGGTCTGGGTTATGCCCGCATCTGGCTCATGATTTTGCCTTCTTCGCATACTTGTTGGCCAGATCCTGGGTTTTTTCGGGTTTGAGTCAGGTAGTAATGTGGTACCACACTGAAACAGACAATTATACCTGGTATCGACCCACATTTTAGAGGATAAAACCGCTTAGGTCTTGGTTAGGTCCGGGTTATGCCCGCATCGGGCTCATGATTTTGCCATCTTCGCATGCTTGTTGGCCAGATCCTGGGTTTTTTCGGATTTGAATCACGTAGTAATGTGGTACCACACAGTAACAGTCAATTAAACCTGGATTCGGCCAGTATTTTAATCGGCTACACCGGTTAGGTCTGGGTTAGGTCTGGGTTATGCTCGCATCTGGCTCTTGATTTTGCCTTCTTCGCATACTTGTTGGCCAGATCCTGGTTTTTTTCGGGTTTGAGTCAGGTAGTAATGTGGTACCACACTGAAACAGACAATTATACCTGGTTTCGACCCACATTTTAGAGGATAAAACCGCTTAGGTCTGGGTTAGGTCCGGGTTATGCTCGCATCTGGCTCATGATTGTGTCTTCTTCGCATACTTGTTGGCCAGATCCTGGGTTTTCTCGGATTTGAATCACGTAGTAATGTGGTACCACACAGTAACAGTCAATTAAACCTGGATTCGGCCAGTATTTTAATCGGCTACACCGGTTAGGTCTGGGTTAGGTCTGGGTTATGCTCGCATCTGGCTCTTGATTTTGCCTTCTTCGCATACTTGTTGGCCAGATCCTGGGTTTTTTCGGGTTTGAGTCAGGTAGTAATGTGGTACCACACTGAAACAGACAATTATACCTGGTTTCGACCCACATTTTAGAGGATAAAACCGCTTAGGTCTTGGTTAGGTCCGGGTTATGCCCGCATCGGGCTCATGATTTTGCCTTCTTCCCATACTTGTTGGCCAGATCCTGGGTTTTTTTGGGGTTTGAATCACGTAGTAATGTGGTACCACACTGAAACAGTCCATTAAACCTGGATTCGGTCAGTATTTTAGCCGCTATCACGTGTTACGTCTGGGTTAGGTCTGGGTTATGCCCACATTTTGTTCGCGATTTTGTCTTCTTCGCATACTTGTTGGCCAGATCCTGGGTTTTCTCTGGTTTGAATCACGTAGTAATGTGCTACCACACTGACACAGACAATTAAACCTGGTTTCGACCCACGTTTTAGAGGATAAAACCGCTTAGGTCTGGGTTAGGTCCGGGTTATGCTCGCATCTGGCTCATGATTGTGTCTTCTTCGCATACTTGTTGGCCAGATCCTGGGTTTTCTCGGGTTTGAATTACGTAGTAATGTGGTACCACACTGAAACAGTCCATTAAACCTGGATTCGGTCAGTATTTTAGCCGCTATCACGTGTTAGGTCTGGGTTAGGTCTGGGTTATGCCCACATTTTGCTCATGATTTTGCATTTTTTGCATTCGTGTTGTCCAGATCCTTGGTTTTCCCTGGTTTGAATCACGTAGTAATGTGGTACCACACTGAAACAGACAATTAAACCTGGTTTCGATCCACATTTTAGAGGATAAAACCGCTTAGGTCTGGGTTAGGTCTGGGTTATGCCCGCATCTGGCTCTTGATTTTGCCTTCTTCGCATACTTGTTGGCGAGATCCTGGGTTTTTTCGGGTTTGAGTCAGGTAGTAATGTGGTACCACACTGAAACAGACAATTATACCTGGTTTCGACCCACATTTTAGAGGATAAAACCGATTAGGTCATGGTTAGGTCCGGGTTATGCCCGCTTCGGGCTCATGATTTTGCCTTCTTCGCATACTTGTTGGCCAGATCCTGGGTTTTTTCGTGTTTGAATCACGTAGTAATGTGGTACCACACTGAAACAGACAATTAAACCTGGTTTCGATCCACTTTTTAGAGGATTGTTACGAGCCAGGGCCGTGCAGCGCGCGTGGCCTGCGAGTGCGAGAAAGAGTATGGAATATGGTATCAATTTGTTAGTTAGGTACACGGACGAACCTGATGCGAAATCGGGGAGCCGCTAGGATAGTTGATAACGAGGACGAACCTGATGCGAAATCAGGGAGCCTCTGGGATGGAGTCACGTACGGACGAACCTGGTGCGAAACCAGGGAGCCGTAGGAGGGTGAAACGTCGTGAACGAACCCGATGCGAAATCGGGGAGTCACTAGGATTGTTGATAACGACGCAGACGAACCCAATGCGAAATCGGGGAGCTGCTAGGAGGTTGGAAGAAACGCAGACGAACTCAATGCGAAATCGAGGAGCTGCTGGGAGGTTGGATAAATCACAGACGAACCTGATGCGAAATCAGGGAGCTGTAGGATGCGGACGAACCTGATGCGAAATCAGGGAGCCGCTAGGATGGTAATAGATTGCGTGGACGAACTCGATGCGTAATCGAGGAGCCACTAGGTTGTAAGAGGTTGTATTTGGATTTGGGGATGTGTTAATTGAACTCGTAACTGTGAATTATTAAATATAATATAACCCGAGCGGTAAGGTTATATTATTATGGGAACGTTTAATTAATAATAATCGCTTTATATAATTGTGGGTTAAAGAAGTTGGGTAACTCTGATTTGATAATAAAAGTAGATATATTCTTAAATCAACAAATAAAATACAATTGTTTCGTGTATCTTGTGTCGCGATCAAAGAATGAGTATATTTACCTAAAAAGATCTTGCACGGTGTTGACGCACTGGCGATGCGGGGGTATGTCAGTTGGAAATAAAGGCCGCAATAGAATTTATGCCGGTTCACGGATTCTATATGGTTTGATACTAAAGGGTACGGTAGCCCGATCTCGCAAGATACAACTGACTATCAAATCGTATACGCGTGACAAGAGACGTGACGTTGACTCTAACGTGACGGTACGATTATGATCCCCCGAGTAATGAAATCACAGGGTTTATATACCAAAAAATCTGTGTGGGGCGGATTCAAAAGTACGTTAGAAATCACCGTGTGCACTATTCTCCGAATTGTATTAATTAACGGGCTGCTCTATTCTCCGAATTGTATTAATTAACGGGCTGCTGCATCGCGACGGAAGTGACCCCCATTTCAAAGGTTAGATAAGTAGCAGGGCGATTTCATAATGCACGCAAGTGGCAAGAAAAATTTGAGGAACGAAACGTTCGACATACGTAACAGGATAAAACCGGTTAGGTCTGGGCTAGGTCTGGGTTATGCTCGCATCTGGCTCATGATTTTGCCTTCTTCGCATGCTTGTTGGCCAGATCCTGGGTTTTTTCGGGTTTGAATTACGTAGTAATGTGGTACCACACAGTAACAGTCAATTAAACCTGGATTCGGTCAGTATTTTAGCCGCTATCACGTGTTAGGTCTGGGTTAGGTCTGGGATATGCCCACATTTTCCTCGTGATTTTGCCATCTTCGCATTCTTGTTGGCCAAATCCAGGGTTTTTTCGGGTTTGAATCACGTGGTAATGTGGTACCACACTGAAACAGTCAATTAGACCTGGTTTCGATCCACATTTTAGAGGATAACACCGGTTAGGTCTGGGTTAGGTCTGTGATATGCCCGCATCTGCTCATGATTTTGCCTTCTTCGCATACTTGTTGGCCAGATCCTGGGTATTTTCGGGCATGAATCACGTAGTAATGTGGTACCACACAGTAACAGTCAATCAAACCTGGATGCGGTCAGTATTTTAGAGGATAAAACCGCTTAGGTCTTGGTTAGGTCCGGGTTATGCCCGCATCGGGCTCATGATTTTGCCTTCTTCGCATGCTTGTTGGCCAGATCCTGGGATTTTTCGGGTTTGAGTCAGGTAGTAATGTGGTACCACACTGAAACAGACAATTATACCTGGTTTCGACCCACATTTTAGAGGATAAAACCGCTTAGGTCTTGGTTAGGTCCGGGTTATGCCCGCATCGGGCTCATGATTTTGCCTTCTTCGCATACTTGTTGGCCAGATCCTGAGTTTTTTTGCGGGTTTGAATCACGTAGTAATGTGGTACCACACTGAAACAGTCCATTAAACTTGGTTTCGATCAATATTTTAGAGGATAAAGGCGGTTAGGTCTGGGTTAGGTCTGGGTTATGCCCGCATCTGGCTCATGATTTTGCCTTCTTCCCATACTTGTTGGCCAGATCCTGGGTTTTTTTGGGGTTTGAATCACGTAGTAATGTGGTACCACACTGAAACAGTCCATTAAACCTGGATTCGGTCAGTATTTTAGCCGCTATCACGTGTTACGTCTGGGTTAGGTCTGGGTTATGCCCACATTTTGTTCGTGATTTTGCCTTCTTCGCATACTTGTTGGCCAGATCCTGGGTTTTCTCTGGTTTGAATCACGTAGTAATGTGCTACCACACTGACACAGACAATTAAACCTGGTTTCGACCCACGTTTTAGAGGATAAAACCGCTTAGGTCTGGGTTAGGTCCGGGTTATGCTCGCATCTGGCTCATGATTGTGCCTTCTTCGCATACTTGTTGGCCAGATCCTGGGTTTTCTCGGGTTTGAATCACGTAGTAATGTGGTACCACACTGAAACAGTCCATTAAACCTGGATTCGGTCAGTATTTTAGCCGCTATCACGTGTTAGGTCTGGGTTAGGTCTGGGTTATGCCCACATTTTGCTCGTGATTTTGCCTTCTTCGCATACTTGTTGGCCAGATCCTGGGTTTTCTCTGGTTTGAGTCACGTAGTAATGTGCTACCACACTGAAACAGACAATTAAACCTGGTTTCGATCAATATCTTAGAGGATAAAGCCGGTTAGGTCTGGGTTCGGTCTGGGTTATGCCCGCATCTGGCTCATGATTTTGCATTTTTCGCATTCGTGTTGTCCAGACCCTTGGTTTTCCCTGGTTTGAATCAAGTAGTAATGTGGTACCACACAGTAGCAGTTAATTAAGCCTGGATGCGGTCAGCATTTTAGTCGGTAACACCTGTTAGGTCTGGGTTAGGTCTGGGTTATGCCCGCATCTGGCTCATGATTTTGCATTTTTTGCATTCGTGTTGTCCAGATCCTTGGTTTTCCCTGGTTTGAATCACGTAGTAATGTGGTACCACACTGAAACAGACAATTAAACCTGGTTTCGATCCACATTTTAGAGGATAAAACCGCTTAGGTCTGGGTTAGGTCTGGGTTATGCCCGCATCTGGCTCTTGATTTTGCCTTCTTCGCATACTTGTTGGCGAGATCCTGGGTTTTTTCGGGTTTGAGTCAGGTAGTAATGTGGTACCACACTGAAACAGACAATTATACCTGGTTTCGACCCAAATTTTAGAGGATAAAACCGATTAGGTCATGGTTAGGTCCGGGTTATGCCCGCTTCGGGCTCATGATTTTGCCTTCTTCGCATACTTGTTGGCCAGATCCTGGGTTTTTTCGTGTTTGAATCACGTAGTAATGTGGTACCACACTGAAACAGACAATTAAACCTGGTTTCGATCCACTTTTTAGAGGATTGTTACGAGCCAGGGCCGTGCAGCGCGCGTGGCCTGCGAGTGCGAGAAAGAGTATGGAATATGGTATCAATTTGTTAGTTAGGTACACGGACGAACCTGATGCGAAATCGGGGAGCCGCTAGGATAGTTGATAACGAGGACGAACCTGATGCGAAATCAGGGAGCCTCTGGGATGGAGTCACGTACGGACGAACCTGGTGCGAAACCAGGGAGCCGTAGGAGGGTGAAACGTCGTGAACGAACCCGATGCGAAATCGGGGAGTCACTAGGATTGTTGATAACGACGCAGACGAACCCAATGCGAAATCGGGGAGCTGCTAGGAGGTTGGAAGAAACGCAGACGAACTCAATGCGAAATCGAGGAGCTGCTGGGAGGTTGGATAAATCACAGACGAACCTGATGCGAAATCAGGGAGCTGTAGGATGCGGACGAACCTGATGCGAAATCAGGGAGCCGCTAGGATGGTAATAGATTGCGTGGACGAACTCGATGCGTAATCGAGGAGCCACTAGGTTGTAAGAGGTTGTATTTGGATTTGGGGATGTGTTAATTGAACTCGTAACTGTGAATTATTAAATATAATATAACCCGAGCGGTAAGGTTATATTATTATGGGAACGTTTAACTAATAATAATCGCTTTATATAATTGTGGGTTAAAGAAGTTGGGTAACTCTGATTTGATAATAAAAGTAGATATATTCTTAAATCAACAAATAAAATACAATTGTTTCGTGTATCTTGTGTCGCGATCAAAGAATGAGTATATTTACCTAAAAAGATCTTGCACGGTGTTGACGCACTGGCGATGCGGGGGTATGTCAGTTGGAAATAAAGGCCGCAATAGAATTTATGCCGGTTCACGGATTCTATATGGTTTGATACTAAAGGGTACGGTAGCCCGATCTCGCAAGATACAACTGACTATCAAATCGTATACGCGTGACAAGAGACGTGACGTTGACTCTAACGTGACGGTACGATTATGATCCCCCGAGTAATGAAATCACAGGGTTTATATACCAAAAAATCTGTGTGGGGCGGATTCAAAAGTACGTTAGAAATCACCGTGTGCACTATTCTCCGAATTGTATTAATTAACGGGCTGCTCTATTCTCCGAATTGTATTAATTAACGGGCTGCTGCATCGCGACGGAAGTGACCCCCATTTCAAAGGTTAGATAAGTAGCAGGGCGATTTCATAATGCACGCAAGTGGCAAGAAAAATTTGAGGAACGAAACGTTCGACATACGTAACAGGATAAAACCGGTTAGGTCTGGGCTAGGTCTGGGTTATGCTCGCATCTGGCTCATGATTTTGCCTTCTTCGCATGCTTGTTGGCCAGATCCTGGGTTTTTTCGGGTTTGAATTACGTAGTAATGTGGTACCACACAGTAACAGTCAATTAAACCTGGATTCGGTCAGTATTTTAGCCGCTATCACGTGTTAGGTCTGGGTTAGGTCTGGGATATGCCCACATTTTCCTCGTGATTTTGCCATCTTCGCATTCTTGTTGGCCAAATCCAGGGTTTTTTCGGGTTTGAATCACGTGGTAATGTGGTACCACACTGAAACAGTCAATTAGACCTGGTTTCGATCCACATTTTAGAGGATAACACCGGTTAGGTCTGGGTTAGGTCTGTGATATGCCCGCATCTGCTCATGATTTTGCCTTCTTCGCATACTTGTTGGCCAGATCCTGGGTATTTTCGGGCATGAATCACGTAGTAATGTGGTACCACACAGTAACAGTCAATCAAACCTGGATTCGGTCAGTATTTTAGACGGTAACACCGGTTAGGTCTGGGTTAGGTCTGGGTTATGCCCCCATCTGGCTCCTGATTTTGCCTTCTTCGCATACTTCTTGGCCAGATCCTGGGTTATTTCGGGTTTGAATCACGTAGTAATGTGGTACCACACTGAAACAGTCAATTAAACCTGGATTCGGTCAGTATTTTAGTCGGTAACACCGGTTAGGTCTGGGTTAGGTCTGGGTTATGCCCGCATCTGGCTCCTGATTTTGCCTTCTCCACAAACTTGTTGGCCAGATCCCAGGTTTTTTCGGGTTTGAATCACGTACTAATGTGGTACCACGCTGAATCAGCCAATTAAACCTGGTTTCGATCCACATTTTAGAGGATATCACCGGTTAGGTCTGGGTTAGGTCTGGGTTATGCCCGCATCTGGCTCATGATTTTGCCTTCCTCGCATACTTGGTGGCCAGATCCTGGGTTATTTCGGGTTTGAACCACGTAGTAATGTGGTACCACACAGTAACAGTCGATTAAACCTGGATTCGGTCAGTATTTTACTCGGTAGCGCCGGTTAGGTCTGGGTTAGGTCTGGGTTATGCCCGCATCTGGCTCATAATTTTGCCTTCTTCGCATACTCGTTGGCGAGATCCTGGGTTTTTTCGGGTTTGAATCACGTAGTAATGTGGTACCACACTGAAACAGACAATTAAACCTGGTTTCGATCAATATCTTAGATGATAAAACCGGTTAGGTCTGGGTTAGGTCTTGGTTATGCCCGCATCTGACAAATGATTTTGCATTCTTCGCATGCTTGTTGGCCAGATCCTGGGTTTTTTCGGGTTTGAATCACGTAGTAATGTGGTACCACACAGTAACAGTCAATTAAACCTGGATTCGGCCAGTATTTTAATCGGCTACACCGGTTAGGTCTGGGTTAGGTCTGGGTTATGCTCGCATCTGGCTCCTGATTTTGCCTTCTCCACAAACTTGTTGGCCAGATCCCAGGTTTTTTCGGGTTTGAATCACGTACTAATGTGGTACCACGCTGAATCAGCCAATTAAACCTGGTTTCGATCCACATTTTAGAGGATATCACCGGTTAGGTCTGGGTTAGGGCTGGGTTATGCCCGCATCTGGCTCATGATTTTGCCTTCCTCGCATACTTGGTGGCCAGATCCTGGGTTTTTCCGGGTTTGAATCACGTAGTAATGTGGTACCACACTGAAACAGACAATTGAACCTGAATTCGGTCAGTATTTTAGTCGGTAACACCGGTTAGGTCTGGGATAGGTCTGGGTTATGCTCGCATCTGGCTCATGATATTGCCTTCTGCGCATTCTTGTTGGCGAAAATCCAGGGTTTTTTCGGGTTTGAATCACGTAGTAATGTGGTACCACGCAGTAACAGTCAATTAGACCTGGTTTCGATCCACATTTTAGAGGATAACACCGGTTAGGTCTGGGTTAGGTCTGGGTTATGCGCGCATCTGGCTCCTGATTTTGCCTTCTCCGCATACTTCTTGGCCAGATCCTGGGTTTTTTCGGGTTTGAATCACGTAGTAATGTGGTACCACAGTGAAACAGACAATTAAACCTGGTTTCGATCAATCTCTTAGATGATAAAACCGGTTAGGTCTGGGTTAGGTCTGGGTTATGCTCGCATCTGGCTCATGATTTTGCCTTCTTCGCATACTTGTTGGCCAGATCCTGGGTATTTTCCGGTTTGAATCACGTAGTAATGTGGTACCACACTGAAACAGTCCATTAAACTTGGTTTCGATCAATATTTTGGAGGATAAAGCCGGTTAGGTCTGGGTTAGGTCTGGGTTATGCCCGCATCTGACAAATGATTTTGCCTTCTTCGCATGCTTGTTGGCCAGATCCTGGGTTTTTTCAGGTTTGAATCACGTAGTAATGTGGTACCACACAGTAACAGTCAATTAAACCTGGATTCGGCCAGTATTTTAATCGGCTACACCGGTTAGGTCTGGGTAAGGTCTGGGTTATGCTTGCATCTGGCTCATGATTTTGCCTTCTTCGCATACTTGTTGGCTAGATCCTGGGTTTTTTCGGGTTTGAATCACGTAGTAATGTGGTTCCACACTGAAACAGTCCATTAAACCTGGATTCGGTCAGTATTTTAGCCGCTATCACGTGTTAGGTCTGGGTTAGGTCAGGGTTATGCCCACATTTTGCTCGTGATTTTGCCTTCTTCGCATACTTGTTGGCCAGATCCTGGGTTTTCTCCGGTTTGAATCACGTAGTAATGTGGTACCACACTGAAACAGACAATTAAACCTGGTTTCGACCCACATTTTAGACGATAAAACCGCTTAGGTCTGGGTTAGGTCCGGGTTATGCCCGCATCGGGCTCCTGATTTTGCCTTCTTCGCATACATGTTGGCCAGATCCTGGGTTTTTTTGGCGTTTGAATCACGGAGTAATGTGGCTCCATACTGAAACAGACCATTAAACTTGGTTTCGATCAATATTTTAGAGGATAAAGCCAGTTAGGTCTGGGTTAAGTCCGGGTTATGCCCGCGTCTGGCTCATGATTTTGCATTTTTCGCATTCGTGTTGTCCAGATCCTTGGTTTTCCCTGGTTTGAATCACGTAGTAATGTGGTACCACACTGAAACTGTCAATTAAACCTGGTTTCGATCCACATTTTCGAACATAACACCGGTTAGATCTGGGTTAGGTCTGGGTTATGCTCGCATCTGGCTCATGATTTTGCCTTCTTCGCATACTTGTTGGCCAGATCCAGGGATTTTTTCCGGTTTGAATCACGTAGTAATGTGGTACCACACTGAAACAGTCCATTAAACCTGGATTCGGTCAATATTTCAGGGGATAACACCGGTTAGGTCTGGGTTAGGTCTGGATTATGCCCGCATCTGACAAATGATTTTGCCTTCTTCGCATGCTTGTTGGCCAGATCCTGGGTTTTTTCAGGTTTGAATCACGTAGTAATGTGGTACCACACAGTAACAGTCAATTAAACCTGGATTCGGCCAGTATTTTAATCGGCTACACCGGTTAGGTCTGGGTTAGGTCTGGGTTATGCTTGCATCTGGCTCATGATTTTGCCTTCTTCGCATACTTGTTGGCTAGATCCTGGGTTTTTTCGGGTTTGAATCACGTAGTAAAGTGGTTCCACACTGAAACAGTCCATTAAACCTGGATTCGGTCAGTATTTTAGCCGCTATCACGTGTTAGGTCCGGGATAGGTCAGGGTTATGCCCACATTTTGCTCGTGATTTTGCCTTCTTCGCATACTTGTTGGCCAGATCCTGGGTTTTCTCCGGTTTGAATCACGTAGTAATGTGGTACCACACTGAAACAGACAATTAAACCTGGTTTCGACCCACATTTTAGACGATAAAACCGCTTAGGTCTGGGTTAGGTCCGGGTTATGCCCGCATCGGGCTCATGATTTTGCCGTCTTCGCATACATGTTGGCCAGATCCTGGGTTTTTTTGGCGTTTGAATCACGGAGTAATGTGGCTCCATACTGAAACAGACCATTAAACTTGGTTTCGATCAATATTTTAGAGGATAAAGCCAGTTAGGTCTGGGTTAAGTCTGGGTTATGCCCGCGTCTGGCTCATGATTTTGCATTTTTCGCATTCGTGTTGTCCAGATCCTTGGTTTTCCCTGGTTTGAATCACGTAGTAATGTGGTACCACACTGAAACTGTCAATTAAACCTGGTTTCGATCCACATGTTCGAACATAACACCGGTTAGATCTGGGTTAGGTCTGGGTTATGCTCGCATCTGGCTCATGATTTTGCCTTCTTCGCATACTTGTTGGCCAGATCCAGGGATTTTTTCCGGTTTGAATCACGTAGTAATGTGGTACCACACTGAAACAGTCCATTAGACCTGGTTTCGATCCACATTTTAGAGGATAACACCGGTTAGGTCTGGGTTAGGTCTGTGATATGCCCGCATCTGCTCATGATTTTGCCTTCTTCGCATACTTGTTGGCCAGATCCTGGGTATTTTCGGGCATGAATCACGTAGTAATGTGGTACCACACAGTAACAGTCAATCAAACCTGGATGCGGTCAGTATTTTAGACGGTAACACCGGTTAGGTCTGGGTTAGGTCTGGGTTATGCCCCCATCTGGCTCCTGATTTTGCCTTCTTCGCATACTTGTTGGCCAGATCCTGGGTTTTCTCTGGTTTGAATCATGTAGTAATGTGGTACCACACTGAAACAGACAATTATACCTGGTTTCGACCCACATTTTAGAGGATAAAACCGATTAGGTCATGGTTAGGTCCGGGTTATGCCCGCTTCGGGCTCATGATTTTGCCTTCTTCGCATACTTGTTGGCCAGATCCTGGGTTTTTTCGTGTTTGAATCACGTAGTAATGTGGTACCACACTGAAACAGTCCATTAAACCTGGATTCGGTCAGTATTTTAGCCGCTATCACGTGTTAGGTCTGGGTTAGGTCTGGGATATGCCCACATTTTCCTCGTGATTTTGGCTTCTTCGCATACTTGTTGGCCAGATCCTGGGTTTTCTCTGGTTTGAATCATGTAGTAATGTGCTACCACACTGAAACAGACAATTAAACCCGGTTTCGACCCACATTTTAGAGGATAAAACCGCATAGGTCTGGGTTAGGTCCGGGTTATGCCCGCATCGGGCTCATGATTTTGCTTTCTTCGCATACTTGTTGGCCAGATCCTGGGTTTTCCCTGGTTTGAATCACGTAGTAATGTGGTACCACACTGAAACAGACAATGAAACCTGGTTTCGATCAATATTTTAGAGGATAAAGGCGGTTAGGTCTGGGTTAGGTCTGGGTTATGCCCGCATCTGGCTCATGATTTTGCCTTCTTCGCATACTTGTTGGCGAGATCCTGGGTTTTTTCGGGTTTGAGTCAGGTAGTAATGTGGTACCACACTGAAACAGACAATTATACCTGGTTTCGACCCACATTTTAGAGGATAAAACCGCTTAGGTCTTGGTTAGGTCCGGGTTATGCCCGCATCGGGCTCATGATTTTGCCTTCTTCGCATACTTGTTGGCCAGATCCTGAGTTTTTTTGCGGGTTTGAATCACGTAGTAATGTGGTACCACACTGAAACAGTCCATTAAACTTGGTTTCGATCAATATTTTAGAGGATAAAGGCGGTTAGGTCTGGGTTAGGTCTGGGTTATGCCCGCATCTGGCTCATGATTTTGCCTTCTTCGCATACTTGTTGGCGAGATCCTGGGTTTTTTCGGGTTTGAGTCAGGTAGTAATGTGGTACCACACTGAAACAGACAATTATACCTGGTATCGACCCACATTTTAGAGGATAAAACCGCTTAGGTCTTGGTTAGGTCCGGGTTATGCCCGCATCGGGCTCATGATTTTGCCTTCTTCGCATGCTTGTTGGCCAGATCCTGGGATTTTTCGGGTTTGAGTCAGGTAGTAATGTGGTACCACACTGAAACAGACAATTATACCTGGTTTCGACCCACATTTTAGAGGATAAAACCGCTTAGGTCTTGGTTAGGTCCGGGTTATGCCCGCATCGGGCTCATGATTTTGCCTTCTTCGCATACTTGTTGGCCAGATCCTGAGTTTTTTTGCGGGTTTGAATCACGTAGTAATGTGGTACCACACTGAAACAGTCCATTAAACTTGGTTTCGATCAATATTTTAGAGGATAAAGGCGGTTAGGTCTGGGTTATGTCTGGGTTATGCCCGCATCTGGCTCATGATTTTGCCTTCTTCCCATACTTGTTGGCCAGATCCTGGGTTTTTTTGGGGTTTGAATCACGTAGTAATGTGGTACCACACTGAAACAGTCCATTAAACCTGGATTCGGTCAGTATTTTAGCCGCTATCACGTGTTACGTCTGGGTTAGGTCTGGGTTATGCCCACATTTTGTTCGTGATTTTGCCTTCTTCGCATACTTGTTGGCCAGATCCTGGGTTTTCTCTGGTTTGAATCACGTAGTAATGTGCTACCACACTGACACAGACAATTAAACCTGGTTTCGACCCACGTTTTAGAGGATAAAACCGCTTAGGTCTGGGTTAGGTCTGGGTTATGCCCACATTTTGTTCGTGATTTTGCCTTCTTCGCATACTTGTTGGCCAGATCCTGGGTTTTCTCTGGTTTGAGTCACGTAGTAATGTGCTACCACACTGAAACAGACAATTAAACCTGGTTTCGATCAATATCTTAGAGGATAAAGCCGGTTAGGTCTGGGTTCGGTCTGGGTTATGCCCGCATCTGGCTCATGATTTTGCATTTTTCGCATTCGTGTTGTCCAGACCCTTGGTTTTCCCTGGTTTGAATCAAGTAGTAATGTGGTACCACACAGTAGCAGTTAATTAAGCCTGGATGCGGTCAGCATTTTAGTCGGTAACACCTGTTAGGTCTGGGTTAGGTCTGGGTTATGCCCGCATCTGGCTCATGATTTTGCATTTTTTGCATTCGTGTTGTCCAGATCCTTGGTTTTCCCTGGTTTGAATCACGCAGTAATGTGGTACCACACTGAAACAGACAATTAAACCTGGTTTCGATCCACATTTTAGAGGATAAAACCGCTTAGGTCTGGGTTAGGTCTGGGTTATGCCCGCATCTGGCTCTTGATTTTGCCTTCTTCGCATACTTGTTGGCGAGATCCTGGGTTTTTTCGGGTTTGAGTCAGGTAGTAATGTGGTACCACACTGAAACAGACAATTATACCTGGTTTCGACCCAAATTTTAGAGGATAAAACCGATTAGGTCATGGTTAGGTCCGGGTTATGCCCGCTTCGGGCTCATGATTTTGCCTTCTTCGCATACTTGTTGGCCAGATCCTGGGTTTTTTCGTGTTTGAATCACGTAGTAATGTGGTACCACACTGAAACAGACAATTAAACCTGGTTTCGATCCACTTTTTAGAGGATTGTTACGAGCCAGGGCCGTGCAGCGCGCGTGGCCTGCGAGTGCGAGAAAGAGTATGGAATATGGTATCAATTTGTTAGTTAGGTACACGGACGAACCTGATGCGAAATCGGGGAGCCGCTAGGATAGTTGATAACGAGGACGAACCTGATGCGAAATCAGGGAGCCTCTGGGATGGAGTCACGTACGGACGAACCTGGTGCGAAACCAGGGAGCCGTAGGAGGGTGAAACGTCGTGAACGAACCCGATGCGAAATCGGGGAGTCACTAGGATTGTTGATAACGACGCAGACGAACCCAATGCGAAATCGGGGAGCTGCTAGGAGGTTGGAAGAAACGCAGACGAACTCAATGCGAAATCGAGGAGCTGCTGGGAGGTTGGATAAATCACAGACGAACCTGATGCGAAATCAGGGAGCTGTAGGATGCGGACGAACCTGATGCGAAATCAGGGAGCCGCTAGGATGGTAATAGATTGCGTGGACGAACTCGATGCGTAATCGAGGAGCCACTAGGTTGTAAGAGGTTGTACTTGGATTTGGGGATGTGTTAATTGAACTCGTAACTGTGAATTATTAAATATAATATAACCCGAGCGGTAAGGTTATATTATTATGGGAACGTTTAACTAATAATAATCGCTTTATATAATTGTGGGTTAAAGAAGTTGGGTAACTCTGATTTGATAATAAAAGTAGATATATTCTTAAATCAACAAATAAAATACAATTGTTTCGTGTATCTTGTGTCGCGATCAAAGAATGAGTATATTTACCTAAAAAGATCTTGCACGGTGTTGACGCACTGGCGATGCGGGGGTATGTCAGTTGGAAATAAAGGCCGCAATAGAATTTATGCCGGTTCACGGATTCTATATGGTTTGATACTAAAGGGTACGGTAGCCCGATCTCGCAAGATACAACTGACTATCAAATCGTATACGCGTGACAAGAGACGTGACGTTGACTCTAACGTGACGGTACGATTATGATCCCCCGAGTAATGAAATCACAGGGTTTATATACCAAAAAATCTGTGTGGGGCGGATTCAAAAGTACGTTAGAAATCACCGTGTGCACTATTCTCCGAATTGTATTAATTAACGGGCTGCTCTATTCTCCGAATTGTATTAATTAACGGGCTGCTGCATCGCGACGGAAGTGACCCCCATTTCAAAGGTTAGATAAGTAGCAGGGCGATTTCATAATGCACGCAAGTGGCAAGAAAAATTTGAGGAACGAAACGTTCGACATACGTAACAGGATAAAACCGGTTAGGTCTGGGCTAGGTCTGGGTTATGCTCGCATCTGGCTCATGATTTTGCCTTCTTCGCATGCTTGTTGGCCAGATCCTGGGTTTTTTCGGGTTTGAATTACGTAGTAATGTGGTACCACACAGTAACAGTCCATTAAACCTGGATTCGGTCAGTATTTTAGCCGCTATCACGTGTTAGGTCTGGGTTAGGTCAGGGTTATGCCCACATTTTGCTCGTGATTTTGCCTTCTTCGCATACTTGTGGGCCAGATCCTGGGTTTTCTCCGGTTTGAATCACGTAGTAATGTGGTACCACACTGAAACAGACAATTAAACCTGGTTTCGACCCACATTTTAGACGATAAAACCGCTTAGGTCTGGGTTAGGTCCGGGTTATGCCCGCATCGGGCTCCTGATTTTGCCTTCTTCGCATACATGTTGGCCAGATCCTGGGTTTTTTTGGCGTTTGAATCACGGAGTAATGTGGCTCCATACTGAAACAGACCATTAAACTTGGTTTCGATCAATATTTTAGAGGATAAAGCCAGTTAGGTCTGGGTTAAGTCCGGGTTATGCCCGCGTCTGGCTCATGATTTTGCATTTTTCGCATTCGTGTTGTCCAGATCCTTGGTTTTCCCTGGTTTGAATCACGTAGTAATGTGGTACCACACTGAAACTGTCAATTAAACCTGGTTTCGATCCACATTTTCGAACATAACACCGGTTAGATCTGGGTTAGGTCTGGGTTATGCTCGCATCTGGCTCATGATTTTGCCTTCTTCGCATACTTGTTGGCCAGATCCAGGGATTTTTTCCGGTTTGAATCACGTAGTAATGTGGTACCACACTGAAACAGTCCATTAAACGTGGATTCGGTCAATATTTCAGGGGATAACACCGGTTAGGTCTGGGTTAGGTCTGGATTATGCCCGCATCTGACAAATGATTTTGCCTTCTTCGCATGCTTGTTGGCCAGATCCTGGGTTTTTTCAGGTTTGAATCACGTAGTAATGTGGTACCACACAGTAACAGTCAATTAAACCTAGATTCGGCCAGTATTTTAATCGGCTACACCGGTTAGGTCTGGGTTAGGTCTGGGTTATGCTTGCATCTGGCTCATGATTTTGCCTTCTTCGCATACTTGTTGGCTAGATCCTGGGTTTTTTCGGGTTTGAATCACGTAGTAAAGTGGTTCCACACTGAAACAGTCCATTAAACCTGGATTCGGTCAGTATTTTAGCCGCTATCACGTGTTAGGTCCGGGTTAGGTCAGGGTTATGCCCACATTTTGCTCGTGATTTTGCCTTCTTCGCATACTTGTTGGCCAGATCCTGGGTTTTCTCCGGTTTGAATCACGTAGTAATGTGGTACCACACTGAAACAGACAATTAAACCTGGTTTCGACCCACATTTTAGACGATAAAACCGCTTAGGTCTGGGTTAGGTCCGGGTTATGCCCGCATCGGGCTCATGATTTTGCCGTCTTCGCATACATGTTGGCCAGATCCTGGGTTTTTTTGGCGTTTGAATCACGGAGTAATGTGGCTCCATACTGAAACAGACCATTAAACTTGGTTTCGATCAATATTTTAGAGGATAAAGCCAGTTAGGTCTGGGTTAAGTCTGGGTTATGCCCGCGTCTGGCTCATGATTTTGCATTTTTCGCATTCGTGTTGTCCAGATCCTTGGTTTTCCCTGGTTTGAATCACGTAGTAATGTGGTACCACACTGAAACTGTCAATTAAACCTGGTTTCGATCCACATGTTCGAACATAACACCGGTTAGATCTGGGTTAGGTCTGGGTTATGCTCGCATCTGGCTCATGATTTTGCCTTCTTCGCATACTTGTTGGCCAGATCCAGGGATTTTTTCCGGTTTGAATCACGTAGTAATGTGGTACCACACTGAAACAGTCCATTAGACCTGGATTCGGTCAGTATTTTAGCCGCTATCACGTGTTAGGTCTGGGTTAGGTCAGGGTGATGCCCACATTTTGCTCGTGATTTTGCCTTCTTCGCATACTTGTTGGCCAGATCCTGGGTTTTCTCCGGTTTGAATCACGTAGTAATGTGGTACCACACTGAAACAGACAATTAAACCTGGTTTCGACCCACATTTTAGACGGTAACACCGGTTAGGTCTGGGTTAGGTCTGGGTTATGCCCGCATCTGGCTCATGATTTTGCCATCTTCGCATTCTTGTTGGCCAAATCCAGGATTTCTTCGGGTTTGAATCACGTGGTAATGTGGTACCACACTGAAACAGTCAATTAGACCTGGTTTCGTTCCACATTTTAGAGGATAACACCGGTTAGGTCTGGGTTACGTCTGTGATATGCCCGCATCTGCTCATGATTTTGCCTGCTTCGCATACTTGTTGGCCAGATCCTGGGTATTTTCGGGCATGAATCACGTAGTAATGTGGTACCACACAGTAACAGTCAATCAAACCTGGATTCGGTCAGTATTTTAGACGGTAACACCGGTTAGGTCTGGGTTAGGTCTGGGTTATGCCCGCATCTGGCTCCTGATTTTGCCTTCTTCGCATACTTCTTGGCCAGATCCTGGGTTATTTCGGGTTTGAATCACGTAGTAATGTGGTACCACACTGAAACAGTCAATTAAACCTGGATTCGGTCAGTATTTTAGTCGGTAACACCGGTTAGGTCTGGGTTAGGTCTGGGTTATGCCCGCATCTGGCTCCTGATTTTGCCTTCTCCACAAACTTGTTGGCCAGATCCCAGGTTTTTTCGGGTTTGAATCACGTACTAATGTGGTACCACACAGTAACAGTCAATGAAACCTGGATTCGGTCAGTATTTTAGAGGATAAAGCCGGTTAGGTCTGGGTTAGGCCTGGGTTATGCCCGCATCCGGCTTATGATTTTGCCTTCTTCGCATACTTGTTGGCCAGATCCCGGGTTTTTTCGGGTTTGAATCACGTAGTAATGTGGTACCACACAGTAGCAGTTAATTAAGCCTCGATTCGGTCAGCATTTTAGTCGGAAACACCGGTTAGGTCTGGGGTCGGTCTGGGTTATGCCCGCGTCTGGCTCATGATTTTGCCTGCTTCGCATACTTGTTGGCCAGATCCTGTGTTTTTTCGGGTTTGAATCACGTAGTAATGTGGTACCTCACTGAAACAGAAAATTAAACCTGGTTTCGATCCACTTTTTAGAGGATAACACCGGTTAGGTCTGGGTTAGGTCTGTGATATGCCCGCATCTGCTCATGATTTGGCTTCTTCGCATACTTGTTGGCCAGATCCAGGGTTTTTTCGGTCATGAATCACGTAGTAATGTGGTACCACACAGTAACATTCCATTAAACTTGGTTTCGATCAATATTTTAGTGGACAAAACCGGTTAGGTCTGGGCTAGGTCTGGGTTATGCCCGCATCTGGCTCATGATTTTGCCTTCTTCGCATACTTGTTGGCCAGATCCTGGGTTTTTTCGGGCATGAATCACGTAGTAATGTGGTACCACACAGTAACAGTCAATCAAACCTGGATTCGGTCAGTATTTTAGACGGTAACACCGCTTAGGTACGCGTTAGGTCTGGGTTATGCCCGCATCTGGCTCCTGATTTTGCCTTCTTCGCATACTTCTTGGCCAGATCCTGGGTTTTCCGGGTTTGAATCACGTAGTATTGTGGTATCACACAGTAACAGTCGATTAAACCTGGATTCGGTCAGTATTTTAATCGGCTACACCGGTTAGGTCTGGGTTAGGTCTGGTTTATGCTTGCACCTGGCTCATGATTTTGCCTGCTTCGCATACTTGTTGGACAGATCCTGGGTTTTTTTGGGGTTTGAATCACGTAGTAATGTGGTACCACACTGAAACAGTCCATTAAACTTGGTTTCGATCAATATTTTAGAGGATAAAGCGTGTTAGGTCTGGGTTAAGTCTGGGTTATGCCCGCATCTGGCTCATGATTTTGCATTTTTCGCATTCGTGTTGGCCAGATCCTGGGTTTTTTCGGGTTTGAATCACGTAGTAATGTGGTACCACACTGAAACAGACAATTAAACCTGGTTTCGATCAATATTTTAGAAGATAAAACCGGTTAGGTCTGGGTTAGGTCTGGGTTATGCCCGCATCTGGCTTATGATTTTGCCTTCTTCGCATGCTTGTTGGCCAGATCCTGGGTTTTTTCAGGTCTGAATCATGTAGTAATGTGGTACCACACAGTAACAATCAATCAAACCTGGATTCCGTCAGTATTTTAGACGGTAACACCGGTTAGGTCTGGGTTAGGTCTGGGTTATGCCCACATCTGGCTCATGATTTTGCCTTCTGCGCATACTTGTTGGCCAGATCCCGGGTTTTTTCGGGTTTGAATCACGTAGTAATGTGGTACCACACTGAAACTGTCAATTAAACCTGGTTTCGATCCACATTTTCGAAGATAACACCGGTTAGATCTGGGTTAGGTCTGGGTTATGCTCGCATCTGGCTCATGATTTTGCCTCCTTCGCATACTTGTTGGCCAGATCCAGGGATTATTTCCGGTCTGAATCACGTAGTAATGTGGTACCACACTGAAACAGTCCATTAAGCCTGGATTCGGTCAGTATTTTAGGGGACAACACCGGTTAGGTCTGGGTTAGGTCTGGGTTATGCCCGCATCTGCTCATGATTTTGCCTTCTTCGTATACTTGTTGGCCAGATCCTGGGTATTTTCGGGCATGAATCACGTAGTAATGTGGTACCACACAGTAACAGTCAATCAATCCTGGATTCGGTCAGTATTTTAGACGGTAACACCGGTTAGGTCTGGGTTAGGTCTGGGTTATGCCCGCATCTGGCTCCTGATTTTGCCGTCTTCGCATACTTCTTGGCCAGATCCTGGGTTACTTCGGGTTTGAATCACGTAGTAATGTGGTACCACACTGAAACAGTCAATTAAACCTGGATTCGGTCAGTATTTTAGAGGATAAAGCCGGTTAGGTCTGGGTTAGGCCTGGGTTATGCCCGCATCTGGCTTATGATTTTGCCTTCTTCGCATACTTGTTATCCAGATCCCGGGTTATTTCGGGTTTGAATCACGTAGTAATGTGGTACCACACAGTAGCAGTCAATTAAGCCTGGATTCGGCCAGCATTTTAGTCGGTAACACCGGTTAGGTCTGGGATAGGTCTGGGTTATGCCCGCTTCTGGCTCCTGATTTTGCCTTCTTCGCATACTTCTTGGCCAGATCCTGGGTTATTTCGGGTTTGAATCACGTAGTAATGTGGTACCACACTGAAACAGTCAATTAAACCTGGATTCGGTCAGTATTTTAGTCGGTAACACCGGTTAGGTCTGGATTAGGTCTGGGTTATGCCCGCATCTGGCTCCTGATTTTGCCTTCTTCACAAACTTGTTGGCCAGATCCTGGGTTTTTTCGGGTTTGAATCATGTAGTATTGTGGTACCACACAGTAACAGTCGATTATACCTGGATTCGGTCAGTATTTTAATCGGCTACACCGGTTAGGTCTGGGTTAGGTCTGGGTTATGCTTGCATCTGGCTCATGATTTTGCCTTCTTCGCAAACTTGTTGGCCAGATCCTGGGCTTTTTCGGGTTTGAATCATGTAGTATTGTGGTACCACACAGTAACAGTCGATTATACCTGGATTCGGTCAGTATTTTAATCGGCTACACCGGTTAGGTCTGGGTTAGGTCTGGGTTATGCCCACATCTGGCTCATGATTTTGCCTTCTTCGCATACTTGTTGGCCAGATCCCGGGTTTTTTCGGGTTTGAATCACGTAGTAATGTGGTACCACACTGAAACTGCCAATTAAACCTGGTTTCGATCCACATTTTCGAACATAACACCGGTTAGATCTGGGTTAGGTCTGGGTTATGCTCGCATCTGGCTCATGATTTTGCCTTCTTCGCATACTTGTTGGCCAGATCCAGGGATTATTTCCGGTTTGAATCACGTAGTAATGTGGTACCACACTGAAACAGTCCATTAAACCTTGATTCGGTCAGTATTTTAGGGGACAAAACCGGTTAGGTCTGGGTTAGGTCTGGGTTATGCCCGCATCTGCTCATGATTTTGCCTTCTTCGCATACTTCTTGGCCAGATCCTGGGTTTTTTCGGGTATGAATCACGTAGTAATGTGGTACCACAGAGTAACAGTCAATCAAACCTGGATTCGGTCAGTATTTTAGACGGTAACACCGGTTAGGTATGCGTTAGGTCTGGGTTATGCCCGCATCTGGCTCCTGATTTTGCCTTCTTCGCATACTTCTTGGCCAGGTCCTGGGTTATTTCGGGTTTGAATCACGTAGTAATGTGGTACCACACATTAACAGTCAATTAAACCTGGATTCGGTGAGTATTTTAGTCGGTAACACCGGTTAGGTCTGGGTTAGGTGTGGGTTATGCCCGCATCTGGCTCTTGATTTTGCCTTCTTCCCATACTTGTTGGCCAGATCCTGGGTTTTTTTCGGGTTTGAATCACGTAGTAATGTGGTACCACACAGTAACAGTCGATTAAACCTGGATTCGGTCAGTATTTTAGACGGTAACACCGGTTAGGTCTGGGTTAGGTCTGGGTTATGCCCGCATTATGCTCACGATTTTGCCTTCTTCGCATTCTTGTTAGCCAGATCCTGGGTTTTTTCGGGTTTGAATCACATAGTAATGTGGTACCACACCGAAACAGTCCATTAAACTTGGTTTCGATCAATATTTTAGAGGATAAAACAGCTTAGGTCTGGGTAAGGTCTGGGTTATGACGGCATCTGGCACATGATTTTGCATTTTTCGCATTCGTGTTATCCAGATCCTTGGTTTTCCCTGGTTTGAATCACGTAGTAATGCGGTACCGCACTGAAACAGACAATTAAACCTGGTTTCGATCCACATTTTAGAGGATAAAACCGCTTAGGTCTGAGGTAGGTCCGGGTTATGCCCGCATCGGGCTTATGATTTTGCCTTCTTGGCATACTTGTTGGCCAGATCCTGGGTTTTTCGGGTTAGAATCACGTAGTAATGTGGTACCACACTGAAACAGACAATTAAACCTGGTTTCGATCCACATTTTGCAGGATAACACCGGTTAGGTCTGGGTTAGGTCTGTGTTATGCCCGCATCTGGCTCATGATTTTGCAATTTTCGCATTCGTGTTGTCCAGACCCTTGGTTTTCCCTGGTTTGAATCAAGTAGTAATGTGGCACAACACAGTAGCATTTAATTAAGCCTGGATTCGATCCACATTTTAGAGGATAAAGCCGGTTAGGTCTGGGTTAGGTCTGTGTTATGCCCGCATCTGGCTCATGATTTTGCATTTTTCGCATTCGTGTTGTCCAGATCCTTGGTTTTCCCTAGTTTGAATCACGTAGTAATGTGGTACCACACTGAAACTGTCAATTAAACCTGGTTTCGATCCATATTTTCGAACATAACACCGGTTAGATCTGGGTTAGGTCTGGGTTATGCTCGCATCTGGCTCATGATTTTGCATTCTTCACAAACTTGTTGGCCAGATCCCGGGTTTTTTCGGGTTTGAATCACGTACTAATGTGGTACCACGCTGAATCAGCCAATTAAACCTGGTTTCGATCCACATTTTAGAGGATATCACCGGTTAGATCTGGGTTAGGTCTGAGTTATGCCCGCATCTGGCTCATGATTTTGCCTTCTTCGCATACATGTTGGACAGAGCCTGGGTTTTTTCGGGTATGAATCACGTAGTAATGTGGTACCACAGAGTAACACTCAATCAAACCTGGATTCGGTCAGTATTTTAGACGGTAACACCGGTTAGGGATGCGTTAGGTCTGGGTTATGCCCGCATCTGGCTCCTGATTTTGCCTTCTTCGCATACTTCTTGGCCAGATTCTGGGTTATTTCGGGTTTGAATCACGTAGTAATGTGGTACCACACATTAACAGTCAATTAAACCTGGATTCGGTCAGTATTTTAGTCGGTAACACCGGTTAGGTCTGGGTTAGGTGTGGGTTATGCCCGCATCTGGCTCTTGATATTGCCTTCTTCCCATACTTGTTGGCCAGATCCTGGGTTTTTTTCGGGTTTGAATCACGTAGTAATGTGGTACCACACAGAAACAGTCGATTAAACCTGGATTCGGTCAGTATTTTAGTCGGTAACACCGGTTAGGTCTGGGTTAGGTCTGGGTTATGCTCGCATCTGGCTCATGATTTTGCCTTCTGCGCATTCTTCTTGGCCAAATTCAGGGTTTTTTCGGGTTTGAATCACGTAGTAATGTGGTACCACGCAGTAACAGTCGATTAAACCTGGATTCGGTCAGTATTTTAGTAGGTAACACCAGTTAGGTCTGGGTTAGGTCTGGGTTATGCCCGCATTATGCTCACGATTTTGCCTTCTTCGCATTCTTGTTAGCCAGATCCTGGGTTTTTTCGGGTTTGAATCACATAGTAATGTGGCACCACACCGAAACAGTCAATTAAACCTGGTTTCAATCCACAGTTTAGAACATAACACCGGTTAGATCAGGGTTAGGTCTGGGTTATGCTCGCATCTGGCTCATGATTTTGCCTTTTTCGCATTCGTGTTGTCCAGGTGCTTGGTATTCCCTGGTTTGAATCACGTAGTAATGTGGTATCACTCTGAAACAGACAATTAAACCTGGATTCGGTCAGTATTTTAGTCGGTAACACCGGTTAGGTCTGGGTTAGGTCTGGGTTATGCTCGCATCTGGCTCATGATTTTGCCTTCTGCGCATTCTTCTTGGCCAAATTCAGGGTTTTCTCGGGTTTGAATCACGTAGTAATGTGGTACCACGCAGTAACAGTCGATTAAACCTGGATTCGGTCAGTATTTTAGTCGGTAGCGCCGGTTAGGTCTGGGTTAGGTCTGGGTTATGCCCGCATCTGGCTCATAATTTTGCCTTCTTCGCATACTTGTTGGCCAGATCCTGGGTTTTTTTCGGGTTTGAATCACGTAGTAATGTGGTACCACACAGTAACAGTCGATTAAACCTGGATTCGGTCAGTATTTTAGACGGTAACACCGGTTAGGTCTGGGTTAGGTCTGGGTTATGCCCGCATTATGCTCACGATTTTGCCTTCTTCGCATTCTTGTTAGCCAGATCCTGGGTTTTTTCGGGTTTGAATCACATAGTAATGTGGTACCACACCGAAACAGTCCATTAAACTTGGTTTCGATCAATATTTTAGAGGATAAAACAGCTTAGGTCTGGGTAAGGTCTGGGTTATGACGGCATCTGGCACATGATTTTGCATTTTTCGCATTCGTGTTGTCCAGATCCTTGGTTTTCCCTGGTTTGAATCACGTAGTAATGCGGTACCGCACTGAAACAGACAATTAAACCTGGTTTCGATCCACATTTTAGAGGATAAAACCGCTTAGGTCTGGGTTAGGTCCGGTTTATGCCCGCATCGGGCTTATGATTTTGCCTTCTTGGCATACTTGTTGGCCAGATCCTGGGTTTTTCGGGTTAGAATCACGTAGTAATGTGGTACCACACTGAAACAGACAATTAAACCTGGTTTCGATCCACATTTTGCAGGATAACACCGGTTAGGTCTGGGTTAGGTCTGTGTTATGCCCGCATCTGGCTCATGATTTTGCAATTTTCGCATTCGTGTTGTCCAGACCCTTGGTTTTCCCTGGTTTGAATCAAGTAGTAATGTGGCACAACACAGTAGCATTTAATTAAGCCTGGATTCGATCCACATTTTGGAGGATAAAGCCGGTTAGGTCTGGGTTAGGTCTGTGTTATGCCCGCATCTGGCTCATGATTTTGCATTTTTCGCATTCGTGTTGTCCAGATCCTTGGTTTTCCCTGGTTTGAATCACGTAGTAATGTGGTACCACACTGAAACTGTCAATTAAACCTGGTTTCGATCCATATTTTCGAACATAACACCGGTTAGATCTGGGTTAGGTCTGGGTTATGCTCGCATCTGGCTCATGATTTTGCCTTCTTCGCATACTTGTTGGCCAGATCCAGGGATTATTTCCGGTTTGAATCACGTAGTAATGTGGTACCACACTGAAACAGTCCACTAAACCTGGATTCGGTCAGTATTTTAGGGGGCAACACCGGTTAGGTCTGGGTTAGGTCTGGGTTATGCCCGCATCTGCTCATGATTTTGCCTTCTTCGCATACTTGTTGGCCAGATCCTGGGTATTTTCGAACGTGAATCACGTAGTAATGCGGTACCACACAGTAACAGTCAATCAAAACTGGATTCGGTCAGTATTTTAGACGGTAACACCGGTTAGGTCTGGGTTAGGTCTGGGTTATGCCCGCATCTGGCTCCTGATTTTGCCTTCTTCGCGTACTTCTTGGCCAGATCCTGGGTTATTTCGGGTTTGAATCACGTAGTAATGTGGTACCACACTGAAACAGTCAATTAAACCTGGATTCGGTCAGTATTTTAGTCGGTAACACCGGTTAGGTCTGGGTTAGGTCTGGGTTATGCTCGCATCTGGCTCATGATTTTGCCTTCTGCGCATTCTTCTTGGCCAAATTCTGGGTTTTTTCGGGTTTGAATCACGTAGTAATGTGGTACCACGCAGTAACAGTCGATTAAACCTGGATTCGGTCAGTATTTTAGTCGGTAACACCAGTTAGGTCTGGGTTAGGTCTGGGTTATGCCCGCATTATGCTCACGATTTTGCCTTCTTCGCATTCTTGTTAGCCAGATCCTGGGTTTTTTCGGGTTTGAATCACATAGTAATGTGGTACCACACCGAAACAGTCAATTAAACCTGGTTTCAATCCACAGTTTAGAACATAACACCGGTTAGATCAGGGTTAGGTCTGGGTTATGCTCGCATCCGGCTCATGATTTTGCCTTTTTCGCATTCGTGTTGTCCAGGTGCTTGGTATTCCCTGGTTTGAATCACGTAGTAATGTGGTATCACACTGAAACAGACAATTAAACCTGGATTCGGTCAGTATTTTAGTCGGTAACACCGGTTAGGTCTGGGTTAGGTCTGGGTTATGCTCGCATCTGGCTCATGATTTTGTCTTCTGCGCATTCTTCTTGGCCAAATTCAGGGTTTTCTCGGGTTTGAATCACGTAGTAATGTGGTACCACGCAGTAACAGTCGATTAAACCTGGATTCGGTCAGTATTTTAGTCGGTAGCGCCGGTTAGGTCTGGGTTAGGTCTGGGTTATGCCCGCATCTGGCTCATAATTTTGCCTTCTTCGCATACTTGTTGACGAAATCCTGGGTTTTTTCGGGTATGAATCACGTAGTAATGTGGTACCACACTGAAACAGTCCATTCAACTTGGTTTCGATCAATATTTTAGAGGATAAAGCCGGTTAGGTCTGGGTTAGGTCCGGGTTATGCCCGCATCGGGCTCATGATTTTGCCTTCTTCGCATACTTGTTGGCCAGATCCTGGGTTTTTCGGGTTTGAATCACGTAGTAATGTGGTACCACACTGAAACAGACAATTAAACCTGGTTTCGATCCACATTTTAGAGGATAAAGCCGGTTAGGTCTGGGTTAGGTCTGTGTTATGCCCGCATCTGGCTCATGATTTTGCATTTTTCGCGTTCGTGTTGTCCAGACCCTTCGTTTTCCCTGGTTTGAATCAAGTAGTAATGTGGTACAACACAGTAGCAGTTAATTAAGCCTGGATTCGGCCAGTATTTTAGACGGTAACACCGGTTAGGTCTGGGTTAGGTCTGGGTTATGCCCGCATCTGGCTCCTGATTTTGCCGTCTTCGCATACTTCTTGGCCAGATCCTGGGTTACTTCGGGATTGAATCACGTAGTAATGTGGTACCACACTGAAACAGTCAATTAAACCTGGATTCGGTCAGTATTTTAGAGGATAAAGCCGGTTAGGTCTGGGTTAGGCCTGGGTTATGCCCGCATCTGGCTTATGATTTTGCCTTCTTCGCATACTTGTTGTCCAGATCCCGGGTTATTTCGGGTTTGAATCACGTAGTAATGTGGTACCACACAGTAGCAGTCAATTAAGCCTGGATTCCGCCAGCATTTTAGTCGGTAACACCGGTTAGGTCTGGGATAGGTCTGGGTTATGCCCGCTTGTGGCTCCTGATTTTGCCTTCTTCGCATACTTCTTGGCCAGATCCTGGGTTATTTCGGGTTTGAATCACGTAGTAATGTGGTACCACACTGAAACAGTCAATTAAACCTGGATTCGGTCAGTATTTTAGTCGGTAACACCGGTTAGGTCTGGGTTAGGTCTGGGTTATGCCCGCATCTGGCTCCTGATTTTGCCTTCTTCACAAACTTGTTGGCCAGATCCTGGGTTTTTTCGGGTTTGAATCACGTAGTAATGTGGTACCACACTGAAACAGACAATTAAACCTGGTTTCGATCAATATTTTAGAAGATAAAACCGGTTAGGTCTGGGTTAGGTCTGGGTTATGCCCGCATCTGGCTCATGATTTTGCCTTCCCCGCATACTTGGTGGCCAGATCCTGGGTATTTTCGAACGTGAATCACGTAGTAATGCGGTACCACACAGTAACAGTCAATCAAACCTGGATTCGGACAGTATTTTAGACGGTAACACCGGTTAGGTCTGGGTTAGGTCTGGGTTATGCCCGCATCTGGCTCCTGATTTTGCCTTCTTCGCATACTTCTTGGCCAGATCCTGGGTTATTTCGGGTTTGAATCATGTAGTATTGTGGTACCACACAGTAACAGTCGATTATACCTGGATTCGGTCAGTATTTTAATCGGCTACACCGGTTAGGTCTGGGTTAGGTCTGGGTTATGCTTGCATCTGGCTCATGATTTTGCCTTCTTCGCAAACTTGCTGGCCAGATCCTGGGCTTTTTCGGGTTTGAATCATGTAGTATTGTGGTACCACACAGTAACAGTCGATTATACCTGGATTCGGTCAGTATTTTAATCGGCTACACCGGTTAGGTCTGGGTTAGGTCTGGGTTATGCCCACATCTGGCTCATGATTTTGCCTTCTTCGCATACTTGTTGGCCAGATCCCGGGTTTTTTCGGGTTTGAATCACGTAGTAATGTGGTACCACACTGAAACTGCCAATTAAACCTGGTTTCGATCCACATTTTCGAACATAACACCGGTTAGATCTGGGTTAGGTCTGGGTTATGCTCGCATCTGGCTCATGATTTTGCCTTCTTTGCATACTTGTTGGCCAGATCCAGGGATTATTTCCGGTTTGAATCACGTAGTAATGTGGTACCACACTGAAACAGTCCATTAAACCTGGATTCGGTCAGTATTTTAGGGGACAACACCGGTTAGGTCCGGGTTAGGTCTGGGTTATGCCCGCATCTGCTCATGATTTTGCCTTCTTCGCATACTTGTTGGCCAGATCCTGGGTATTTTCGGGCGTGAATCACGTAGTAATGCGGTACCACACAGTAACAGTCAATCAAACCTGGATTCGGTCAGTATTTTAGACGGTAACACCGGTTAGGTCTGGGTTAGGTCTCGGTTATGCCCGCATCTGGCTCCTGATTTTGCCTTCTTCGCATACTTCTTGGCCAGATCCTGGGTTATTTCGGGTTTGAATCACGTAGTAATGTGGTTCCACACTGAAACCGTCAATTAAACCTGGATTCGGTCAGTATTTTAGTCGGTAACACCGGTTAGGTCTGGGTTAGGTCTGGGTTATGCCCGCATCTGGCTCCTGATTTTGCCTTCTTCACAAACTTGTTGGCCAGATCCCGGGTTTTTTAGGGTTTGAATCACGTACTAATGTGGTACCACGCTGAATCAGCCAATTAAACCTGGTTTCAATCCACATTTTAGAGGATATCACCGGTTAGGTCTGGGTTAGGTCTGGGTTATGCCCGCATCTGGCTCATGATTTTGCCTTCTTCGCATACATGTTGGACAGATCCTGGGTTTTTTCGGGTATGAATCACGTAGTAATGTGGTACCACAGAGTAACAGTCAATCAAACCTGGATTCGGTCAGTATTTTAGACGGTAACACCGGTTAGGTATGCGTTAGGTCTGGGTTATGCCCGCATCTGGCTCCTGATTTTGCCTTCTTCGCATACTTCTTGGCCAGATCCTGGGTTATTTCGGGTTTGAATCACGTAGTAATGTGGTACCACACATTAACAGTCAATTAAACCTGGATTCGGTCAGTATTTTAGTCGGTAACACCGGTTAGGTCTGGGTTAGGTGTGGGTTATGCCCGCATCTGGCTCTTGATTTTGCCTTCTTCCCATACTTGTTGGCCAGATCCTGGGTTTTTTTCGGGTTTGAATCACGTAGTAATGTGGTACCACACAGTAACAGTCGATTAAACCTGGATTCGGTCAGTATTTTAGACGGTAACACCGGTTAGGTCTGGGTTAGGTCTGGGTTATGCCCGCATTATGCTCACGATTTTGCCTTCTTCGCATTCTTGTGAGCCAGATCCTGGGTTTTTTCGGGTTTGAATCACATAGTAATGTGGTACCACACCGAAACAGTCCATTAAACTTGGTTTCGATCAATATTTTAGAGGATAAAACAGCTTAGGTCTGGGTAAGGTCTGGGTTATGACGGCATCTGGCACATGATTTTGCATTTTTCGCATTCGTGTTGTCCAGATCCTTGGTTATCCCTGGTTTGAATCACGTAGTAATGCGGTACCGCACTGAAACAGACAATTAAACCTGGTTTCGATCCACATTTTAGAGGATAAAACCGCTTAGGTCTGAGTTAGGTCCGGGTTATGCCCGCATCGGGCTTATGATTTTGCCTTCTTGGCATACTTGTTGGCCAGATCCTGGGTTTTTCGGGTTAGAATCACGTAGTAATGTGGTACCACACTGAAACAGACAATTAAACCTGGTTTCGATCCACATTTTGCAGGATAACACCGGTTAGGTCTGGGTTAGGTCTGTGTTATGCCCGCATCTGGCTCATGATTTTGCAATTTTCGCATTCGTGTTGTCCAGACCCTTGGTTTTCCCTGGTTTGAATCAAGTAGTAATGTGGCACAACACAGTAGCATTTAATTAAGCCTGGATTCGATCCACATTTTAGAGGATAAAGCCGGTTAGGTCTGGGTTAGGTCTGTTTTATGCCCGCATCTGGCTCATGATTTTGCATTTTTCGCATTCGTGTTGTCCAGATCCTTGGTTTTCCCTGGTTTGAATCACGTAGTAATGTGGTACCACACTGAAACTGTCAATTAAACCTGGTTTCGATCCATATTTTCGAACATAACACCGGTTAGATCTGGGTTAGGTCTGGGTTATGCTCGCATCTGGCTCATGATTTTGCCTTCTTCGCATACTTGTTGGCCAGATCCAGGGATTATTTCCGGTTTGAATCACGTAGTAATGTGGTACCACACTGAAACAGTCCATTAAACCTGGATTCGGTCAGTATTTTAGGGGACAACACCGGTTAGGTCTGGGTTAGGTCTGGGTTATGCCCGCATCTGCTCATGATTTTGCCTTCTTCGCATACTTGTTGGCCAGATCCTGGGTATTTTCGAACGTGAATCACGTAGTAATGCGGTACCACACAGTAACAGTCAATCAAACCTGGATTCGGACAGTATTTTAGACGGTAACACCGGTTAGGTCTGGGTTAGGTCTGGGTTATGCCCGCATCTGGCTCCTGATTTTGCCTTCTTCGCATACTTCTTGGCCAGATCCTGGGTTATTTCGGGTTTGAATCACGTAGTAATGTGGTACCACACTGAAACAGTCAATTAAACCTGGATTCGGTCAGTATTTTAGTCGGTAACACCGGTTAGGTCTGGGTTAGGTCTGGGTTATGCCCGCATCTGGCTCCTGATTTTGCATTCTTCACAAACTTGTTGGCCAGATCCCGGGTTTTTTCGGGTTTGAATCACGTACTAATGTGGTACCACGCTGAATCAGCCAATTAAACCTGGTTTCGATCCAGATTTTAGAGGATATCACCGGTTAGGTCTGGGTTAGGTCTGAGTTATGCCCGCATCTGGCTCATGATTTTGCCTTCTTCGCATACATGTTGGACAGAGCCTGGGTTTTTTCGGGTATGAATCACGTAGTAATGTGGTACCACAGAGTAACACTCAATCAAACCTGGATTCGGTCAGTATTTTAGACGGTAACACCGGTTAGGGATGCGTTAGGTCTGGGTTATGCCCGCATCTGGCTCCTGATTTTGCCTTCTTCGCATACTTCTTGGCCAGATTCTGGGTTATTTCGGGTTTGAATCACGTAGTAATGTGGTACCACACATTAACAGTCAATTAAACCTGGATTCGGTCAGTATTTTAGTCGGTAACACCGGTTAGGTCAGGGTTAGGTCTGGGTTATGCTCGCATCTGGCTCATGATTTTGCCTTCTGCGCATTCTTCTTGGCCAAATTCAGGGTTTTTTCGGGTTTGAATCACGTAGTAATGTGGTACCACGCAGTAACAGTCGATTAAACCTGGATTCGGTCAGTATTTTAGTCGGTAACACCAGTTAGGTCTGGGTTAGGTCTGGGTTATGCCCGCATTATGCTCACGATTTTGCCTTCTTCGCATTCTTGTTAGCCAGATCCTGGGTTTTTTCGGGTTTGAATCACATAGTAATGTGGTACCACACCGAAACAGTCAATTAAACCTGGTTTCAATCCACAGTTTAGAACATAACACCGGTTAGATCAGGGTTAGGTCTGGGTTATGCTCGCATCTGGCTCATGATTTTGCCTTTTTCGCATTCGTGTTGTCCAGGTGCTTGGTATTCCCTGGTTTGGATCACGTAGTAATGTGGTATCACACTGAAACAGACAATTAAGCCTGGATTCGGTCAGTATTTTAGTCGGTAACACCGGTTAGGTCTGGGTTAGGTCTGGGTTATGCTCGCATCTGGCTCATGATTTTGCCTTCTGCGCATTCTTCTTGGCCAAATTCAGGGTTTTCTCGGGTTTGAATCACGTAGTAATGTGGTACCACGCAGTAACAGTCGATTAAACCTGGATTCGGTCAGTATTTTAGTCGGTAGCGCCGGTTAGGTCTGGGTTAGGTCTGGGTTATGCCCGCATCTGGCTCATAATTTTGCCTTCTTCGCATACTTGTTGGCGAAATCCTGGGTTTTTTCGGGTATGAATCACGTAGTAATGTGGTACCACACTGAAACAGTCCATTAAACTTGGTTTCGATCAATATTTTAGAGGATAAAGCCGGTTAGGTCTGGGTTAGGTCCGGGTTATGCCCGCATCGGGCTCATGATTTTGCCTTCTTCGCATACTTGTTGGCCAGATCCTGGGTTTTTCGGGTTTGAATCACGTAGTAATGTGGTACCACACTGAAACAGACAATTAAACCTGGTTTCGATCCACATTTTAGAGGATAAAGCCGGTTAGGTCTGGGTTAGGTCTGTGTTATGCCCGCATCTGGCTCATGATTTTGCATTTTTCGCGTTCGTGTTGTCCAGACCCTTGGTATTCCCTGGTTTGAATCAAGTAGTAATGTGGTACCACACTGAAACTGTCAATTAAACCTGGTTTCGATCCATATTTTCGAACATAACACCGGTTAGATCTGGGTTAGGTCTGGGTTATGCTCGCATCTGGCTCATGATTTTGCCTTCTTCGCATACTTGTTGGCCAGATCCAGGGATTATTTCCGGTTTGAATCACGTAGTAATGTGGTACCACACTGAAACAGTCCACTAAACCTGGATTCGGTCAGTATTTTAGGGGGCAACACCGGTTAGGTCTGGGTTAGGTCTGGGTTATGCCCGCATCTGCTCATGATTTTGCCTTCTTCGCATACTTGTTGGCCAGATCCTGGGTATTTTCGAACGTGAATCACGTAGTAATGCGGTACCACACAGTAACAGTCAATCAAAACTGGATTCGGTCAGTATTTTAGACGGTAACACCGGTTAGGTCTGGGTTAGGTCTGGGTTATGCCCGCATCTGGCTCCTGATTTTGCCTTCTTCGCGTACTTCTTGGCCAGATCCTGGGTTATTTCGGGTTTGAATCACGTAGTAATGTGGTACCACACTGAAACAGTCAATTAAACCTGGATTCGGTCAGTATTTTAGTCGGTAACACCGGTTAGGTCTGGGTTAGGTCTGGGTTATGCTCGCATCTGGCTCATGATTTTGCCTTCTGCGCATTCTTCTTGGCCAAATTCTGGGTTTTTTCGGGTTTGAATCACGTAGTAATGTGGTACCACGCAGTAACAGTCGATTAAACCTGGATTCGGTCAGTATTTTAGTCGGTAACACCAGTTAGGTCTGGGTTAGGTCTGGGTTATGCCCGCATTATGCTCACGATTTTGCCTTCTTCGCATTCTTGTTAGCCAGATCCTGGGTTTTTTCGGGTTTGAATCACATAGTAATGTGGTACCACACCGAAACAGTCAATTAAACCTGGTTTCAATCCACAGTTTAGAACATAACACCGGTTAGATCAGGGTTAGGTCTGGGTTATGCTCGCATCCGGCTCATGATTTTGCATTTTTCGCATTCGTGTTGTCCAGGTGCTTGGTATTCCCTGGTTTGAATCACGTAGTAATGTGGTATCACACTGAAACAGACAATTAAACCTGGATTCGGTCAGTATTTTAGTCGGTAACACCGGTTAGGTCTGGGTTAGGTCTGGGTTATGCTCGCATCTGGCTCATGATTTTGCCTTCTGCGCATTCTTCTTGGCCAAATTCAGGGTTTTCTCGGGTTTGAATCACGTAGTAATGTGGTACCACGCAGTAACAGTCGATTAAACCTGGATTCGGTCAGTATTTTAGTCGGTAGCGCCGGTTAGGTCTGGGTTAGGTCTGGGTTATGCCCGCATCTGGCTCATAATTTTGCCTTCTTCGCATACTTGTTGACGAAATCCTGGGTTTTTTCGGGTATGAATCACGTAGTAATGTGGTACCACACTGAAACAGTCCATTCAACTTGGTTTCGATCAATATTTTAGAGGATAAAGCCGGTTAGGTCTGGGTTAGGTCCGGGTTATGCCCGCATCGGGCTCATGATTTTGCCTTCTTCGCATACTTGTTGGCCAGATCCTGGGTTTTTCGGGTTTGAATCACGTAGTAATGTGGTACCACACTGAAACAGACAATTAAACCTGGTTTCGATCCACATTTTAGAGGATAAAGCCGGTTAGGTCTGGGTTAGGTCTGTGTTATGCCCGCATCTGGCTCATGATTTTGCATTTTTCGCGTTCGTGATGTCCAGACCCTTCGTTTTCCCTGGTTTGAATCAAGTAGTAATGTGGTACAACACAGTAGCAGTTAATTAGGCCTGGATTCGGCCAGTATTTTAGACGGTAACACCGGTTAGGTCTGGGTTAGGTCTGGGTTATGCCCGCATCTGGCTCCTGATTTTGCCGTCTTCGCATACTTCTTGGCCAGATCCTGGGTTACTTCGGGATTGAATCACGTAGTAATGTGGTACCACACTGAAAGAGTCAATTAAACCTGGATTCGGTCAGTATTTTAGAGGATAAAGCCGGTTAGGTCTGGGTTAGGCCTGGGTTATGCCCGCATCTGGCTTATGATTTTGCCTTCTTCGCATACTTGTTGTCCAGATCCCGGGTTATTTCGGGTTTGAATCACGTAGTAATGTGGTACCACACAGTAGCAGTCAATTAAGCCTGGATTCGGCCAGCATTTTAGTCGGTAACACCGGTTAGGTCTGGGATAGGTCTGGGTTATGCCCGCTTGTGGCTCCTGATTTTGGCTTCTTCGCATACTTCTTGGACAGATCCTGGGTTATTTCGGGTTTGAATCACGTAGTAATGTGGTACCACACTGAAACAGTCAATTAAACCTGGATTCGGTCAGTATTTTAGTCGGTAACACCGGTTAGGTCTGGGTTAGGTCTGGGTTATGCCCGCATCTGGCTCCTGATTTTGCCTTCTTCACAAACTTGTTGGCCAGATCCTGGGTTTTTTCGGGTTTGAATCACGTAGTAATGTGGTACCACACTGAAACAGACAATTAAACCTGGTTTCGATCAATATTTTAGAAGATAAAACCGGTTAGGCCTGGGTTAGGTCTGGGTTATGCCCGCATCTGGCTCATGATTTTGCCTTCCCCGCATACTTGGTGGCCAGATCCTGGGTTTTTTCGGATTTGAATCATGTAGTAATGTGGTATCACAGTGAAACAGTCCATTAAACTTGGTTTCGATCAATATCTTAGATGATAAAACCGGTTAGGTGTGGGTTAGGTCTGGGTTATGCCCGCATCTGGCGCATGAGTTTGCCTTCTTCGCATGCTTGTAGGCCAGATCCTGGGTTTTTTCGGGTTTGAATCATGTAGTATTGTGGTACCACACAGTAACAGTCGATTATACCTGGATTCGGTCAGTATTTTAATCGGCTACACCGGTTAGGTCTGGGTTAGGTCTGGGTTATGCTTGCATCTGGCTCATGATTTTGCCTTCTTCGCAAACTTGCTGGCCAGATCCTGGGCTTTTTCGGGTTTGAATCATGTAGTATTGTGGTACCACACAGTAACAGTCGATTATACCTGGATTCGGTCAGTATTTTAATCGGCTACACCGGTTAGGTCTGGGTTAGTTCTGGGTTATGCCCACATCTGGCTCATGATTTTGCCTTCTTCGCATACTTGTTGGACAGATCCTGGGTTTTTTCGGGTTTGAATCACGTAGTAATGTGGTACCACACTGAAACTGCCAATTAAACCTGGTTTCGATCCACATTTTCGAACATAACACCGGTTAGATCTGGGTTAGGTCTGGGTTATGCTCGCATCTGGCTCATGATTTTGCCTTCTTTGCATACTTGTTGGCCAGATCCAGGGATTATTTCCGGTTTGAATCACGTAGTAATGTGGTACCACACTGAAACAGTCCATTAAACCTGGATTCGGTCAGTATTTTAGTCGGTAACACCGGTTAGGTCTGGGTTAGGTGTGGGTTATGCCCGCATCTGGCTCTTGATTTTGCCTTCTTCCCATACTTGTTGGCCAGATCCTGGGTTTTTTTCGGGTTTGAATCACGTAGTAATGTGGTACCACACAGTAACAGTCGATTAAACCTGGATTCGGTCAGTATTTTAGACGGTAACACCGGTTAGGTCTGGGTTAGGTCTGGGTTATGCCCGCATTATGCTCACGATTTTGCCTTCTTCGCATTCTTGTGAGCCAGATCCTGGGTTTTTTCGGGTTTGAATCACATAGTAATGTGGTACCACACCGAAACAGTCCATTAAACTTGGTTTCGATCAATATTTTAGAGGATAAAACAGCTTAGGTCTGGGTAAGGTCTGGGTTATGACGGCATCTGGCACATGATTTTGCATTTTTCGCATTCGTGTTGTCCAGATCCTTGGTTTTCCCTGGTTTGAATCACGTAGTAATGCGGTACCGCACTGAAACAGACAATTAAACCTGGTTTCGATCCACATTTTAAAGGATAAAACCGCTTAGGTCTGAGTTAGGTCCGGGTTATGCCCGCATCGGGCTTATGATTTTGCCTTCTTGGCATACTTGTTGGCCAGATCCTGGGTTTTTCGGGTTAGAATCACGTAGTAATGTGGTACCACACTGAAACAGACAATTAAACCTGGTTTCGATCCACATTTTGCAGGATAACACCGGTTAGGTCTGGGTTAGGTCTGTGTTATGCCCGCATCTGGCTCATGATTTTGCAATTTTCGCATTCGTGTTGTCCAGACCCTTGGTTTTCCCTGGTTTGAATCAAGTAGTAATGTGGCACAACACAGTAGCATTTAATTAAGCCTGGATTCGATCCACATTTTAGAGGATAAAGCCGGTTAGGTCTGGGTTAGGTCTGTTTTATGCCCGCATCTGGCTCATGATTTTGCATTTTTCGCATTCGTGTTGTCCAGATCCTTGGTTTTCCCTGGTTTGAATCACGTAGTAATGTGGTACCACACTGAAACTGTCAATTAAACCTGGTTTCGATCCATATTTTCGAACATAACACCGGTTAGATCTGGGTTAGGTCTGGGTTATCCTCGCATCTGGCTCATGATTTTGCCTTCTTCGCATACTTGTTGGCCAGATCCAGGGATTATTTCCGGTTTGAATCACGTAGTAATGTGGTACCACACTGAAACAGTCCATTAAACCTGGATTCGGTCAGTATTTTAGGGGACAACACCGGTTAGGTCTGGGTTAGGTCTGGGTTATGCCCGCATCTGCTCATGATTTTGCCTTCTTCGCATACTTGTTGGCCAGATCCTGGGTATTTTCGAACGTGAATCACGTAGTAATGCGGTACCACACAGTAACAGTCAATCAAACCTGGATTCGGACAGTATTTTAGACGGTAACACCGGTTAGGTCTGGGTTAGGTCTGGGTTATGCCCGCATCTGGCTCCTGATTTTGCCTTCTTCGCATACTTCTTGGCCAGATCCTGGGTTATTTCGGGTTTGAATCACGTAGTAATGTGGTACCACACTGAAACAGTCAATTAAACCTGGATTCGGTCAGTATTTTAGTCGGTAACACCGGTTAGGTCTGGGTTAGGTCTGGGTTATGCCCGCATCTGGCTCCTGATTTTGCATTCTTCACAAACTTGTTGGCCAGATCCCGGGTTTTTTCGGGTTTGAATCACGTACTAATGTGGTACCACGCTGAATCAGCCAATTAAACCTGGTTTCGATCCAGATTTTAGAGGATATCACCGGTTAGGTCTGGGTTAGGTCTGAGCTATGCCCGCATCTGGCTCATGATTTTGCCTTCTTCGCATACATGTTGGACAGAGCCTGGGTTTTTTCGGGTATGAATCACGTAGTAATGTGGTACCACAGAGTAACACTCAATCAAACCTGGATTCGGTCAGTATTTTAGACGGTAACACCGGTTAGGGATGCGTTAGGTCTGGGTTATGCCCGCATCTGGCTCCTGATTTTGCCTTCTTCGCATACTTCTTGGCCAGATTCTGGGTTATTTCGGGTTTGAATCACGTAGTAATGTGGTACCACACATTAACAGTCAATTAAACCTGGATTCGGTCAGTATTTTAGTCGGTAACACCGGTTAGGTCTGGGTTAGGTCTGGGTTATGCTCGCATCTGGCTCATGATTTTGCCTTCTGCGCATTCTTCTTGGCCAAATTCAGGGTTTTTTCGGGTTTGAATCACGTAGTAATGTGGTACCACGCAGTAACAGTCGATTAAACCTGGATTCGGTCAGTATTTTAGTCGGTAACACCAGTTAGGTCTGGGTTAGGTCTGGGTTATGCCCGCATTATGCTCACGATTTTGCCTTCTTCGCATTCTTGTTAGCCAGATCCTGGGTTTTTTCGGGTTTGAATCACATAGTAATGTGGTACCACACCGAAACAGTCAATTAAACCTGGTTTCAATCCACAGTTTAGAACATAACACCGGTTAGATCAGGGTTAGGTCTGGGTTATGCTCGCATCTGGCTCATGATTTTGCCTTTTTCGCATTCGTGTTGTCCAGGTGCTTGGTATTCCCTGGTTTGAATCACGTAGTAATGTGGTATCACACTGAAACAGACAATTAAGCCTGGATTCGGTCAGTATTTTAGTCGGTAACACCGGTTAGGTCTGGGTTAGGTCTGGGTTATGCTCGCATCTGGCTCATGATTTTGCCTTCTGCGCATTCTTCTTGGCCAAATTCAGGGTTTTCTCGGGTTTGAATCACGTAGTTATGTGGTACCACGCAGTAACAGTCGATTAAACCTGGATTCGGTCAGTATTTTAGTCGGTAGCGCCGGTTAGGTCTGGGTTAGGTCTGGGTTATGCCCGCATCTGGCTCATAATTTTGCCTTCTTCGCATACTTGTTGGCGAAATCCTGGGTTTTTTCGGGTATGAATCACGTAGTAATGTGGTACCACACTGAAACAGTCCATTAAACTTGGTTTCGATCAATATTTTAGAGGATAAAGCCGGTTAGGTCTGGGTTAGGTCCGGGTTATGCCCGCATCGGGCTCATGATTTTGCCTTCTTCGCATACTTGTTGGCCAGATCCTGGGTTTTTCGGGTTTGAATCACGTAGTAATGTGGTACCACACTGAAACAGACAATTAAACCTGGTTTCGATCCACATTTTAGAGGATAAAGCCGGTTAGGTCTGGGTTAGGTCTGTGTTATGCCCGCATCTGGCTCATGATTTTGCATTTTTCGCGTTCGTGTTGTCCAGACCCTTGGTATTCCCTGGTTTGAATCAAGTAGTAATGTGGTACAACACAGTAGCAGTTAATTAAGCCTGGATTCGATCCACATTTTAGAGGATAAAGCCGGTTAGGTCTGGGTTAGGTCTGTGTTATGCCCGCATCTGGCTCATGATTTTGCATTTTTCGCATTCGTGTTGTCCAGATCCTTGGTTTTCCCTGGTTTGAATCACGTAGTAATGTGGTACCACACTGAAACAGACAATTAAACCTGGTTTCGATCCACATTTTAGAGGATAAAGCCGATTAGGTCTGGGTTAGGTCTGTGTTATGCCCGCATCAGGCTTATGATTTTGCCTTCTTGGCATACTTGTTGGCCAGATCCTGGGTTTTTCGGGTTTGAATCACGTAGTAACGTGGTACCACACTGAAACAGACAATTAAACCTGGTTTCGATCCACATGTTGCAGGATAACACCGGTTAGGTCTGGGTTAGGTCTGTGTTATGCCCGCATCTGGCTCATGATTTTGCATTTTTCGCATTCGTGTTGTCCAGACCCTTGGTTTTCCCTGGTTTGAATCAAGTAGTAATGTGGTACAACACAGTAGCAGTTAATTAAGCCTGGATTCGATCCACATTTTAGTGGATAAATCCGGTTAGGTCTGGGTTAGGTCTGTGTTATGCCCGCATCTGGCTCATGATTTTGCATTTTTCGCATTCGTGTTGTCCAGATCCTTGGTTTTCCCTGGTTTGAATCACGTAGTAATGTGGTACCACACTGAAACAGACAATTAAACCTGGTTTCGATCCACATTTTGGAGGATAACACCGGTTAGGTCTGGGTTAGGTCTGGGTTATGCCCGCGTCTGGCTCATGATTTTGCCTGCTTCGCATACTTGTTGGCCAGATCCTGTGTTTTTTCGGGTTTGAATCACGTAGTAATGTGGTACCACACTGAAACAGACAATTAAACCTGGTTTCGATCCACTTTTTAGAGGATAACACCGGTTAGGTCGGGGTAAGGTCTGTGATATGCCCGCATCTGCTCATGATTTTGCCTTCTTCGCATACTTGTTGGCCAGATCCCGGGTTTTTTCGGGTTTGAATCAGGTAGTAATGTCGTACCACACTGTAACTGTCAATTAAACCTGGTTTCGATCCACATTTTCGAACATAACACCGATTAGATCTGTGTTAGGTCTGGGTTATGCTCGCATCGGGCTCATGATTTTGCCTTCTTGGCATACTTGTTGGCCAGATCCCGGGTTTTTTCGGGCATGAATCACGTAGTAATGTGGTACCACACAGTAACAGTCAATCAAACCTGGATTCGGTCAGTATTTTAGACGGTAACACCGGTTAGGTATGCGTTAGGTCTGGGTTATGCCCGCATCTGGCTCCTGATTTTGCCTTCTTCGCATACTTCTTGGCCAGATCCTGGGTTTTTTTGGGGTTTGAATCACGTAGTAATGTGGTACCACACTGAAACAGTCCATTAAACTTGGTTTCGATCAATATTTTAGAGGATAAAGCCGGTTAGGTCTGGGTTAAGTCTGGGTTATGCCCGCATCTGGCTCATGATTTTGCATTTTTGGCATTCGTGTTGTCCAGACCCCTGGTTTTCCCTGGTTTGAATCAAGTAGTAATGTGGTACCACACAGCAGCAGTTAATTAAGCCTGGATTCGGTCAGCATTTTAGTCGGTAACACCGGTTAGATCTGGGTTAGGTCTGGGTTATGCCCGCGTCTGGCTCATGATTTTGCCTGCTTCGCATACTTGTTGGCCAGATCCTGGGTTTTTTTGGGGTTTGAATCACGTAGTAATGTGGTGCCACACTGAAACAGACAATTAAACCTGGTTTCGATCCACTTTTTAGAGGATAACACCGCTTAGGTCGGGGTTAGGTCTGTGATATGCCCGCATCTGCTCATGATTTTGCATTTTTCGCATTCGTGTTGTCCAGATCCTTGGTTTTCCCTGGTTTGAATCACGTAGTAATGTGGTACCACACTGAAACAGACAATTAAACCTGGTTTCGATCCACATTTTGGAGGATAACACCGGTTAGGTCTGGGTTAGGTCTGGGTTATGCCCGCGTCTGGCTCATGATTTTGCCTTCTTGGCATACTTGTTGGCCAGATCCCGGGTTTTTTCGGGCATGAATCACGTAGTATTGTGGTATCACACAGTAACAGTCGATTAAACCTGGATTCGGTCAATATTTTAATCGGCTACACCGGTTAGGTCTGGGTTAGGTTTGGGTTATGCTTGCATCTGGCTCATGGTTTTGCCTGCTTCGCATACTTGTTGGCCAGATCCTGGGTTTTTTTGGGGTTTGAATCACGTAGTAATGTGGTACCACACTGAAACAGCCCATTAAACTTGGTTTCGATCAATATTTTAGAGGATAAAGCCGGTTAGGTCTGGGTTAAGTCTGGGTTATGCCCGCATCTGGCTCATGATTTTGCATTTTTCGCATTCGTGTTGTCCAGACCCCTGGTTTTCCCTGGTTTGAAGCAAGTAGTAATGTGGTACCACACAGTAGCAGTTAATTAAGCCTGGATTCGGTCAGCATTTTAGTCGGTAACACCGGTTAGGTCTGGGTTAGGTCTGGGTTATGCCCGCGTCTGGCTCATGATTTTGCCTGCTTCGTATACTTGTTGGCCAGATCCTGGGTTTTTTCGGGTTTGAATCACGTAGTAATGTGGTACCACACTGAAACAGACAATTAAACCTGGTTTCGATCAATATTTTAGAAGATAAAACCGGTTAGGTCTGGGTTAGGTCTGGGTTATGCCCGCATCTGGCTCATGATTTTGCCTTCCCCGCATACTTGGTGGCCAGATCCTAGGTTTTTCCGGGTTTGAATCACGTAGTAATGTGGTACCACACAGTAGCAGTCAATTAAGCCTGGATTCGGTCAGCATTTTAGTCGGTAACACCGGTTAGGTCTGGGATAGGTCTGGGTTATGCCCGCATCTGGCTCATGATTTTGCCTTCTTCGCATGCTTGTTGGCCAGATCCTGGGTTTTTTCGGGTTTGAATCATGTAGTATTGTGGTACCACACAGTAACAGTCGATTAAACCTGGATTCGGTCAGTATTTTAATCGGCTACACCGGTTAGGTCTGGGTTAGGTCTGGGCTATGCTTGCATCTGGCTCATGATTTTGACTTCTTCGCATACTTGTTGGCCAGATCCTGGGCTTTTTCGGGTTTGAATCACGTGGTAATGTGGTACCACACAGTAACAGTCAATTAAGCCTGGATTCACTCAGCATTTTAGTCGGTAACACCGGTTAGGTCTGGGATAGGTCTGGGTTATGCCCGCATCTGGCTCATGAGTTTGCCTTCTTCGCATGCTTGTTGGCCAGATCCTGGGTTTTTTCGGGTTTGAATCATGTAGTATTGTGGTACCACACAGTAACAGTCGATTAAACCTGGATTCGGTCAGTATTTTAATCGGCTACACCGGTTAGGTCTGGGTTAGGTCTGGGTTATGCCCACATCTGGCTCATGATTTTGCCTTCTTCGCATACTTGTTGGCCAGATCCCGGGTTTTTTCGGGTTTGAATCACGTAGTAATGTGGTACCACACTGAAACTGTCAATTAAACCTGGTTTCAATCCACATTTCCGAACATAACACCGGTTAGATCTGGGTTAGATCTGGGTTATGCTCGCATCTGGCTCATGATTTTGCCTTCTTCGGATACTTGTTGGCCAGATCCAGGGATTATTTCCGGTCTGAATCACGTAGTAATGTGTTACCACACTGAAACAGTCCATTAAACCTGCATTCGGTCAGTATTTTAGAGGATAAAGCCGGTTAGGTCTGGGTTAGGCCTGGGTTATGCCCGCATCTGGCTTATGATTTTGCCTTCTTCGCATACTTGTTGGCCAGATCCCGGGTTTTTTCGGGTTTGAATCACGTAGTAATGTGGTACCACACTGAAACTGTCAATTAAACCTGGTTTCGATCCACATTTTCGAACATAACACCGGTTAGATCTGGGTTAGGTCTGGGTTATGCTCGCATCTGGCTCATGATTTTGCCTTCTTCGCATACTTGTTGGCCAGATCCAGGGATTATTTCCGGTTTGAATCACGTAGTAATGTGGTACCACACTGAAACAGTCCATTAAACCTGGATTCGGTCAGTATTTTAGGGGACAACACCGGTTAGGTCTGGGTTAGGTCTGGGTTATGCCCGCATCAACTCATGATTTTGCCTTCTTCGCATACTTGTTGGCCAGATGCTGGATATTTTCGGGCATGAATCACGTAGTAATGTGGTACCACACAGTAACAGTCAATCAAACCTGGATTGGGTTAGTATTTTAGACGGTAACACCGGTTAGGTCTGGGTTAGGTCTGGGTTATGCCCGCATCTGGCTCCTGATTTTGCCTTCTTCGCATACTTCTTGGCCAGATCCTGGGTTATTTCGGGTTTGAATCACGTAGTAATGTGGTACCACACTGAAACAGACAATTAAACCTGGTTTCGATCAATATTTTAGAAGATAAAACCGGTTAGGTCTGGGTTAGGTCTGGGTTATGCCCGCATCTGGCTCATGATTTTGCCTTCCCCGCATACTTGGTGGCCAGATCCTGGGTTTTTCCGGGTTTGAATCACGTAGTAATGTGGTACCACACAGTAGCAGTCAATTAAGCCTGGATTCACTCAGCATTTTAGTCGGTAACACCGGTTAGGTCTGGGATAGGTCTGGGTTATGCCCGCATCTGGCTCATGAGTTTGCCTTCTTCGCATGCTTGTTGGCCAGATCCTGGGTTTTTTCGGGTTTGAATCATGTAGTATTGTGGTACCACACAGTAACAGTCGATTAAACCTGGATTCGGTCAGTATTTTAATCGGCTACACCGGTTAGGTCTGGGTTAGGTCTGGGCTATGCTTGCATCTGGCTCATGATTTTGACTTCTTCGCATACTTGTTGGTCAGATCCTGGGCTTTTTCGGGTTTGAATCACGTGGTAATGTGGTACCACACAGTAACAGTCAATGAAACCTGGATTCGGTCAGTATTTTAGAGGATAAAGCCGGTTAGGTCTGGGTTAGGCCTGGGTTATGCCCGCATCTGGCTCATGATTTTGCCTTCTTCGCATACTTGTTGGCCAGATCCTGGGCTTTTTCGGGTTTGAATCACGTGGTAATGTGGTACCACACAGTAACAGTCAATTATACCTGGATTCGGTCAGTATTTTAGGGGACAACACCGGTTAGGTCTGGGTTAGGTCTGGGTTATGCCCACATCTGGCTCATGATTTTGCCTTCTTCGCATACTTGTTGGCCAGATCCCGGGTTTTTTCGGGTTTGAATCACGTAGTAATGTGGTACCACACTGAAACTGTCAATTAAACCTGGTTTCAATCCACATTTCCGAACATAACACCGGTTAGATCTGGGTTAGATCTGGGTTATGCTCGCATCTGGCTCATGATTTTGCCTTCTTCGGATACTTGTTGGCCAGATCCAGGGATTATTTCCGGTCTGAATCACGTAGTAATGTGTTACCACACTGAAACAGTCCATTAAACCTGCATTCGGTCAGTATTTTAGAGGATAAAGCCGGTTAGGTCTGGGTTAGGCCTGGGTTATGCCCGCATCTGGCTTATGATTTTGCCTTCTTCGCATACTTGTTGGCCAGATCCCGGGTTTTTTCGGGTTTGAATCACGTAGTAATGTGGTACCACACTGAAACTGTCAATTAAACCTGGTTTCGATCCACATTTTCGAACATAAACCGGTTAGATCTGGGTTAGGTCTGGGTTATGCTCGCATCTGGCTCATGATTTTGCCTTCTTCGCATACTTGTTGGCCAGATCCAGGGATTATTTCCGGTTTGAATCACGTAGTAATGTGGTACCACACTGAAACTGTCCATTAAACCTGGATTCGGTCAGTATTTTAGGGGACAACACCGGTTAGGTCTGGGTTAGGTCTGGGTTATGCCCGCATCAACTCATGATTTTGCCTTCTTCGCATACTTGTTGGCCTGATACTGGGTATTTTCGGGCATGAATCACGTAGTAATGTGGTACCACACAGTAACAGTCAATCAAACCTGGATTCGGTCAGTATTTTAGAAGATAAAACCGGTTAGGTCTGGGTTAGGTCTGGGTTATGCCCGCATCTGGCTCATGATTTTGCCTTCCCCGCATACTTGGTGGCCAGATCCTGGGTTTTTCCGGGTTTGAATCACGTAGTAATGTGGTACCACACAGTAGCAGTCAATTAAGCCTGGATTCACTCAGCATTTTAGTCGGTAACACCGGTTAGGTCTGGGATAGGTCTGGGTTATGCCCGCATCTGGCTCATGAGTTTGCCTTCTTCGCATGCTTGTTGGCCAGATCCTGGGTTTTTCGGGTTTGAATCATGTAGTATTGTGGTACCACACAGTAACAGTCGATTAAACCTGGATTCGGTCAGTATTTTAATCGGCTACACCGGTTAGGTCTGGGTTAGGTCTGGGTTATGCTTGCATCTGGCTCATGATTTTGCCTTCTTCGCATACTTGTTGGCCAGATCCTGGGCTTTTTCGGGTTTGAATCACGTGGTAATGTGGTACCACACAGTAACAGTCAATTATACCTGGATTCGGTCAGTATTTTAGAGGATAAAGCCGGTTAGGTCTGGGTTAGGCCTGGGTTATGCCCGCATCTGGCTTATGATTTTGCCTTCTTCGCATACTTGTTGGCCAGATCACGGGTTTTTTCGGGTTTGAATCACGTAGTAATGTGGTACCACACTGAAACAGTCCATTATACTTGGTTTCGATCAATATTTTAGTGGATAAAACCGGTTAGGTCTGGGCTAGGTCTGGGTTATGCCCGCATCTGGCTCATGATTTTGCCTTCTTCGCATACTTCTTGGCCAGATCCTGGGTATTTTCGGGCATGAATCACGTAGTAATGTGGTACCACACAGTAACAGTCAATCAAACCTGGATTCTGTCAGTATTTTAGACGGTAACACCGGTTAGGTCTGGGTTAGATCTGGGTTATGCTCGCATCTGGCTCATGATTTTGCCTTCTTCGGATACTTGTTGGCCAGATCCAGGGATTATTTCCGGTCTGAATCACGTAGTAATGTGTTACCACACTGAAACAGTCCATTAAACCTGCATTCGGTCAGTATTTTAGAGGATAAAGCCGGTTAGGTCTGGGTTAGGCCTGGGTTATGCCCGCATCTGGCTTATGATTTTGCCTTCTTCGCATACTTGTTGGCCAGATCCCGGGTTTTTTCGGGTTTGAATCACGTAGTAATGTGGTACCACACTGAAACTGTCAATTAAACCTGGTTTCGATCCACATTTTCGAACATAACACCGGTTAGATCTGGGTTAGGTCTGGGTTATGCTCGCATCTGGCTCATGATTTTGCCTTCTTCGCATACTTGTTGGCCAGATCCAGGGATTATTTCCGGTTTGAATCACGTAGTAATGTGGTACCACACTGAAACAGTCCATTAAACCTGGATTCGGTCAGTATTTTAGGGGACAACACCGGTTAGGTCTGGGTTAGGTCTGGGTTATGCCCGCATCAACTCATGATTTTGCCTTCTTCGCATACTTGTTGGCCAGATCCTGGGTATTTTCGGGCATGAATCACGTAGTAATGTGGTACCACACAGTAACAGTCAATCAAACCTGGATTCGGTCAGTATTTTAGACGGTAACACCGGTTAGGTCTGGGTTAGGTCTGGGTTATGCCCGCATCTGGCTCCTGATTTTGCCTTCTTCGCATACTTCTTGGCCAGATCCTGGGTTTTTTCGGGTTTGAATCACGTAGTAATGTGGTACCACACTGAAACAGACAATTAAACCTGGTTTCGATCAATATTTTAGAAGATAAAACCGGTTAGGTCTGGGTTAGGTCTGAGTAATGCCCGCATCTGGCTCATGATTTTGCCTTCCCCGCATACTTGGTGGCCAGATCCTGGGTTTTTCCGGGTTTGAATCACGTAGTAATGTGGTACCACACAGTAGCAGTCAATTAAGCCTGGATTCACTCAGCATTTTAGTCGGTAACACCGGTTAGGTCTGGGATAGGTCTGGGTTATGCCCGCATCTGGCTCATGAGTTTGCCTTCTTCGCATGCTTGTTGGCCAGATCCTGGGTTTTTTCGGGTTTGAATCATGTAGTATTGTGGTACCACACAGTAACAGTCGATTAAACCTGGATTCGGTCAGTATTTTAATCGGCTACACCGGTTAGGTCTGGGTTAGGTCTGGGTTATGCTTGCATCTGGCTCATGATTTTGCCTTCTTCGCATACTTGTTGGCCAGATCCTGGGCTTTTTCGGGTTTGAATCACGTGGTAATGTGGTACCACACAGTAACAGTCAATTATACCTGGATTCGGTCAGTATTTTAGAGGATAAAGCCGGTTAGGTCTGGGTTAGGCCTGGGTTATGCCCGCATCTGGCTTATGATTTTGCCTTCTTCGCATACTTGTTGGCCAGATCACGGGTTTTTTCGGGTTTGAAACACGTAGTAATGTGGTACCACACTGAAACAGTCCATTAAACTTGGTTTCGATCAATATTTTAGTGGATAAAACCGGTTAGGTCTGGGCTAGGTCTGGGTTATGCCCGCATCTGGCTCATGATTTTGCCTTCTTCGCATACTTGTTGGCCAGATCCTGGGTATTTTCGGGCATGAATCACGTAGTAATGTGGTACCACACAGTAACAGTCAATCAAACCTGGATTCTGTCAGTATTTTAGACGGTAACACCGGTTAGGTCTGGGTTAGGTCTTGGTTATGCCCACATCTGGCTCATGATTTTGCCTTCTTCGCATACTTGTTGGCCAGATCCCGGGTTTTTTCGGGTTTGAATCACGTAGTAATGTGGTACCACACTGAAACTGTCAATTAAACCTGGTTTCGATCCACATTTTCGAACATAACACCGTTTAGATCTGGGTTAGGTCTGGGTTATGCTCGCATCTGGCTCATGATTTTGCCTTCTTCGCTACGTGTTGGCCAGATCCAGGGATTTTTTCCGGTTTGAATCACGTAGTAATGTGGTACCACACTGAAACAGTCCATTAAACCTGGATTCGGTCAGTATTTTAGGGGATAACACCGGTTAGGTCTGGGTTTGGTCTGGGTTATGCGCGCATCTGGCTCATGATTTTGCCATCTTCGCATTCTCGTTGGCCAAATCCAGGGTTTTTTCGGGTTTGAATCACGTGGTAATGTGGTACCACACTGAAACAGTCAATTAGACCTGGATTCGGCCAGTATTTTAATCGGCTTCACCGGTTAGGTCTGGGTTAGGTCTGGGTTATGCCCGCATCTGGCTCTTGATTTTGCCTTCTTCGCATACTTGTTGGCCAGATCCTGGGTTTTTTCGGGTTTGAATCACGTAGTACTATGGTACCACACATTAACAGTCAATTAAACCTGGATTCGGTCAGTATTTTAGGCGGTTACACCGGTTAGGTCTGGGTTCGGTCTGGGTTATGCCCGCATCTGACAAATGATTTTGCCTTCTTCGCATGCTTGTTGGCCAGATCCTGGGTTTTTTCGGGATTGAATCACGTAGTAATGTGGTACCACACAGTAACAGTCAATTAAACCTGGATTCGGCCAGTATTTTAATCGGCTTCACCGGTTAGGTCTAGGTTAGGGGTGGGTTATGCTCGCATCTGGCTCATGATTTTGCCTTCTTCGCATACTTGTTGACCAGATCCTGGGTTTCTTTCCGGTTTGTATCACGTAGCAATATGGTACCACACAGAAACAGTCCATTAAACCTGGATTCGGTCAGTATTTTAGCCGGTAACACGTGTTAGGTCTGGGTTAGATCTGGGTTATGCCCACATTTTGGTCATGATTTTGCCTTCTTCGCATACTTGTTGGCCAGATACAGGGTTCTTTCGGGTTTGAATCACGTAGTAATGTTGTACCACACTGAAACAGTCAATTAAACCTGGTTTCGATCCACTGTTTAGAACATAACACCGGTTAGATCTGGGTTAGGTCTGGGTTATGCTCGCATCTGGCTCATGATTTTGCATTCTTCGTATGCTTGTTGGGCAGATCCTGGGTTCTTTCGGGTTTGAATCATGTAGTATTGTGGTACCACGCTGAAACAGTCATTTAAACCTGGATTCGTTCAGTATTTTAGTCGGTAACACCGGTTAGGTCTGGGTTAGGTCTGGGTTATGCTCGCGTCTGGCTCATGATTTTGCCTTCTTCGCATACTTGTTGGCCAGATCCTGTGATTTTTCGGGTTTGAATCACGTAGTAATGTGGTACCACACAGAAACAGTCAATTAAACCTGGATTCGGCCAGTATTTTAATCGGCTACACCGGTTAGGTCTGGGTTAGGTCTGGGTTATGCCCGCATCTGGCTCTTGATTTTGCCTTCTTCGCATACTTGTTGGCCAGATCCTGGGTTTTTTCGGGTTTGAATCACGTAGTAATGTGGTACCACACAGTAACAGTCAATTAAACCTGGTTGCGGCCAGTATTTTATTCGGCTACACCGGTTAGGTGTGGGTTAGGTCTGGGTTATGCTCGCATCTGGCTCATGATTTTGCCTTTTTCGCATTCGTGTTGTCCAGATCCTTGGTATTCCCTGGTTTGAATCACGTAGTAATGTGGTATCACACTGAAACAGACAATTAAACCTGGATTCGGTCAGTATTTTAGTCGGTAATACCGGTTAGGTCTGGGTTAGGTCTGGGTTATGCTCGCATCTGGCTCATGATTTTGCCTTCTGCGCATTCGTCTTGGCCAAATTCAGGGTTTTTTCGGGTTTGAATCACGTAGTAGTGTGGTACCACGCAGTAACAGTCGATTAAACCTGGATTCGGTCAGTATTTTAGTCGGTAGCGCCGGTTAGGTCTGGGTTAGATCTGGATTATGCCCGCATCTGGCTCATAATTTTGCCTTCTTCGCATACTTGTTGGCGAAATCCTGGGTTTTTTCGAGTTTGAATCACGTAGTAATGTGGTACCACACTGAAACAGTCCATTAAACCTGGATTCGGTCAGTATCTTAGCCGCTATCACGTGTTAGGTCTGGGTTAGGTCTGGGTTATGCCCACATCTGGCTCATGATTTTGCCTTCTTCGCATACTTGATGGCCAGATCCCGGGTTTTTTCGGGTTTGAATCACGTAGTAATGTGGTACCACACTGAAACAGTCAATTAAACCTGGTTTCGATCCACATTTTAGAGGATAACACAGGTTAGGTCTGGGTTAGGTCTGGGTTATGCGCGCATCTGGCTCTTGATTTTGCCTTCTTCGCATACTTCTTGGCCAGATCCCGGGGTTATTTCGGGTATGAATCACGTAGTAATTTGGTACCACACAGTAGCAGTCAATTAAGCCTGGATTCGGTCAGCATTTTAGTCGGTAACACCGGTTAGGTCTGGGATAGGTCTGGGTTATGCCCGCAACTGGCTCATGATTTTGCCTTCTTCGCATGCTTGTTGCCCAGATCCTGGGTTTTTTCGGGTTTGAATCATGTAGTATTGCGGTACCACACTGAAACAGACAATTAAACCTGGTTTCGATCCACATTTTAGAGGATAACACCGGTTAGGTCAGGCTTAGGTCAGTGTTATGCCCGCATCTGGCTCATGATTTTGCATTTTTCGCATTCGTGTTGTCCAGATCCTTGGTTTTCCCTGGTTTGAATCACGTAGTAGTGTGGTACCACACAGTAACAGTCAATCAAACCTGGATTCGGTCAGTATTTTAGACGGTAACACCGGTTAGGTCTGGGTTAGGTCTGGGTTATGCCCACATCTGGCTCATGATTTTGCCTTCTTCGCATACTTGTTGGCCAGATCCCGGGTTTTTTCGGGTTTGAATCACGCAGTAATGTGGTACCACACTGAAACAGTCAATTAAGCCTGGTTTCGATCCACATTTTAGAGGATAACACCGGTTAGGTCTGGGTTAGGTTTGGGTTATGCCCACATCTGGCTCATGATTTTGCCTTCTTCGCATACTTGTTGGCCAGATCCTGGGTTTTTTCGGGTTTGAATCGCGTGGTAATGTGGTACCACACAGTAACAGTCAATTAAACCTGGATTCGTTCAGTATTTTAGACGGTAACACCGGTTAGGTCTCGGTTAGGTCTAGGTTATGCCCACATTTTGCTCATGATTTTGCCTTCTTCGCATACTTGTTGGCCAGATCCAGGGTTTTTTTCGGGTTTGAATCACGTAGTAATGTGGTACAACACTGAAACAGTCCATTAAACCTGGATTCGGTCAGTATTCTAGCCGGTAACACGTGTTAGGTCTGGGTTAGATCTGTGTTATGCCCACATTTTGCTCATGATTTTGCATTCTTCGCATACTTGTTGGCCAGATCCTGGGTTTTTTCGGGCATGAATCACGTAGTAATGTGGTACCACACAGTAACAGTCAATCAAACCTGGATTCGGTCAGTATTTTAGCCGGTAACACGTGTTAGGTCTGGGTTAGATCTGGGTTATGCCCACATTTTGCTCATGATTTTGCCTTCTTCGCATTCTTGTTGGCCATATCCAGGGTTTTTTTCGGGCTTGAATCACGTAGTAATGTGGTACCACACTGAAACAGTCCATTAAACCTGGATTCGGTCAGTATTTTAGGCGGTAACACCGGTTAGGTCTGGGTTAGGTCTGGGTTATGCCCGCATCTGGCTCATGATTTTGCCTTCTTCGCATACTTGTTGGCCAGATCCTGGGTTTTTTCGGGCATGAATCACGTGGTAATGTGGTACCACACAGTAAGAGTCAATTAAACCTGGATTCGGCCAGTATATTAGAGGATAAAGCCGGTTAGGTCTAGGTTAGGCCTGGGTTATGCCTGCATCTGGCTTATGATTTTGCCTTCTTCGCATACTTGTTGGCCAGATCCTGGGTTTTTTCGGGCATGAATCACGTAGTAATGTGGTACCACACAGTAACAGTCAATCAAACCTGGATTCGGTCAGTATTTTAGACGATAACACCGGTTAGGTCTGGGTTTGGTCTGGGTTATGCCCACATCAGGCTCATGATTTTGCCTTCTTCGTATACTTGTTGGCCAGATCCTGGGTTTTCTCGGGCATGAATCACGTAGTAATGTGGTACCACACAGTTACAGTCAATCACACCTGGATTCGGTCAGTATTTTAGACGGTAACACCGGTTCGGTCTGGGTTAGGTCTGGGTTATGCCCACATCTGGCCCATGGTTTTGCCTTCTTCACATACATATTGGCCAGATCCTGGGTTTTTTCGGGTTTGAATCACGTGGTAATGTGGTACCACACAGAAACAGTCAATTAAACCTGGAATCGGTTAGTATTTTAGGGGATAACACCGGTTAGGTCTGGGTTATGCCCGCATCTGGCTCATGATTTTGCCATCTTCGCATTCTTGTTGGCCAAATCCAGGGTTGTTTCGGGTTTGAATCACGTGGTAATGTGGTACCACACTGAAACAGTCAATTAGACCTGGTTTCAATCCACATTTTAGAGGATAACACCGGTTAGGTCTGGGTTAGGTCTGTGTTATGCCCGCATCTGCTCATGATTTTGCCTTCTTCGCGTACTTGTTGGCCAGATCCTGGGTATTTTCGGGTGTGAATCACGTAGTAATGTGGTACCACACAGTAACAGTCCATTAAGCCTGGATTCGGTCAGTATTTTAGGGGATAACACCGGTTAGGTCTGGGTTAGGTCTGGGATATGCCCGCATCTGGCTCATCATTTTGCCTTCTTCACAAACTTATTGGCCAGATCCCGGGTTTTTTCGGGTTTGAATCACGTAGTCATATGGTACCACACATTAGCAGTCAATTAAACCTGGATTCGGTCAGTATTTTAGGCGGTAACACCGGTTAGGTCTGGGTTAGGTCTGGGTTAGGTCTGTGTTATGCCCGCATCAGCTCATGATTTTGCCTTCTTCGCTTACTTGTTGGCCAGATCCTGGGTATTTTCGGGTTTGAATGACGTAGTAATATGGTACCACACAGTAGCAGTCAATTAAACCTGGATTCGGTCAGTATTTTAGTCGGTAACACCGGTTAGCTCTGGGTTAGGTCAGGGTTATGCCCTCATCTGGCTCATGATTTTCGCCTTCTTCACAAACTTGTTGGCCAGATCCCTGGTTTTTTCGGGTGTGAATCACGTGGTAATGTGGTACCACACTGAAACAGTCAATTAGACCTGGTTTCGATCCACATTTTAGAGGATAACACCGGTTAGGTCTGGCTTAGGTCTGTGATATGCCCGCATCTGCTCATGATTTTGCCTTCTTCGCATACTTCTTGGCCAGATCCTGGGTTATTTCGGGTTTGAATCACGTAGTGATGTGGTGCCACACTGAAACAGTCCATTAAACCTGGATTCGGTCAGTATTTTAGGGGATAACACCGGTTAGGTCTGGGTTAGGTCTGGGTTATGCCCGCATCTGGCTAATGATTTTGCCATCTTCGCATACTTGTTGGCCAGATCCAGGGTTATTTCGGGTTTGAATCACGTAGTAATGTGGTACCACACTGAAACTGTCAATTAAACCTGGTTTCGATCCACATTTTCGAACATATCACCGGTTAGATCTGGGTTAGGTCTGGGTTATGCTCGCATCTGGCTCATGATTTTGCCTTCTTCGCATACTTGTTGGCCAGATCCTGGGTTTTTTCGGGCATGAATCATGTAGTAATGTGGTACCACACAGTAAGAGTCAATCAAACCTGGATTCGGTCAATATTTTAGACGGTAACACCGGTTAGGTCTGGGATAGGTCTGGGTTATGCCCGCATTATGCTCACGATTTTGCATTCTTCGCATACTTGTTGGCCAGATCCAGGGTTTTTTTCTGGTTTGAATCACGTACTAATGTGGTACCACACGTTAACAGTCAATTAAACCTGGATTCGGTCAATATTTTAGTGGATAAAACCGGTTAGGTCTGGGCTAGGTCTGGGTTATGCCCGCATCTGGCTCATGATGTTGCCTTCTTCGCATACTTGTTGGCCAGATCCTGGGTTTTTTCGGGCATGAATCACGTAGTAATGTGGTTCCACACAGTAACAGTCAATCAAACCTGGATTCGGTCGGTATTTTAGACGGTAACACCGGTTAGGTCTGGGCTAGGTCTGAGTTATGCCCGCATCTGGCTCATGATTTTGCCTTCTTCGCATACTTGTTGGCCAGATCCTGGGTTTTTTTGGGTTTGAATCACGTGGTAATGTGGTACCACACAGTAAGAGTCAATTAAACCTGGATTCGGCCAGTATTTTAGAGGATAAGGCCGGTTAGGTCTGGGTTAGGCCTGCGTTATGCCCGCATCTGGCTTATGATTTTGCCTTCTTCGCATACTTGTTGGCCAGATCCCGGATTTTTTCGGGTTTGAATCACGTAGTAATGTGGTACCACACTGAAACTGTCAATTAAACCCGGTTTCGATCCACATTTTCGATCATAACACCGGTTAGATCTGGATTAGGTCTGGGTTATGCTCGCATCTGGCTCATGATTTTGCCTTTTTCGCATACTTGTTGGCCAGATCCTGGGTTTCTTCGGGTTTGAATCGCGTGGTAATGCGGTACCACACTGAAGCAGTCAATTAAACCTGGATTCGGTCAGTATTTTAGCCGGTAACACGTGTTAGGTCTGGGTTAGGTCTGGGTTATGCCCGCATCTGGCTCATGATTTTGCCTTTCTCGCATTCGTGTTGTCCAGATCCTTGGTTTTCCCTGGTTGGATCACGTAGTAATGTGGTACCACACTGAAACAGACAATTAAACCTGGTTTCGATCCACATTTTAGAACATAACACCGGTTAGGTCTGGGTTAGGTCTGGGTTATGCTCGCATCTGGCTCATGATTTTGCCTTCTTCGCATACTTGTTGGCCAGATCCAGGGTTTTTTCGGGTTTGAATGCGTACTAATGTGGTACCACACTGAAACAGTCAATTAAACCTGGTTTCGATCCACATTTTAGAGGATATCACCGGTTAGGTCTGGGTTAGGTCTGCGTTATGCCCGCATCTGGCTCCTGATTTTGCCTTCTTCACAAACTTGTTGGCCAGATCCCGGGTTTTTTCGGGTTTGAATCACGTAGTAATATGGTACCACACATTAGCAGTCAATTAAACCTGGATTCGGTCAGTATTTTAGGCGGTAACACCGGTTAGGTCTGGGTTATGCCCGCATCTGGCTCATGATTTCGCCTTCTTCGCATACATGTTGGCCAGATCCTGGGTTTTTTCGGGTATGAATCACGTAGTAATGTGGTACCACACAGTAACAGTCAATTAAACCTGGATTCGTTCAGTATTTTAGACGGTAACACCGGTTAGGTCTCGGTTAGGTCTAGGTTATGCCCACATTTTGCTCATGATTTTGCCTTCTTCGCATACTTGTTGGCCAGACCCAGGGTTTTTTTCGGGTTTGAATCACGTAGTAATGTGGTACAACACTGAAACAGTCCATTAAACCTGGATTCGGTCAGTATTCTAGCCGGTAACACGTGTTAGGTCTGGGTTAGATCTGGGTTATGCCCACATTTTGCTCATGATTTTGCCTTCTTCGCATACTTGTTGGCCAGATCCTGGGTTTTTTCGGGCATGAATCACGTAGTAATGTGGTACCACACAGTAACAGTCAATCAAACCTGGATTCGGTCAGTATTTTAGCCGGTAACACGTTTTAGGTCTGGGTTAGATCTGGGTTATGCCCACATTTTGCTCATGATTTTGCCTTCTTCGCATTCTTGTTGGCCATATCCAGGGTTTTTATTCGGTCTGGAATCACGTAGTAATGTGGTACCACACTGAAACAGTCCATTAAACCTGGATTCGGTCAGTATTTTAGGCGGTAACACCGGTTAGGTCTGGGTTAGGTCTGGGTTGTGCCCGCATCTGGCTCATGATTTTGCCTTCTTCGCATACTTGTTGGCCAGATCGTGGGTTTTTTCGGGCATGAATCACGTGGTAATGTGGTACCACACAGTATGAGTCAATTAAACCTGGATTCGGCCAGTATATTAGAGGATAAAGCCGGTTAGGTCTGCGTTAGGCCTGAGTTATGCCTGCATCTGGCTTATGATTTTGCCTTCTTCGCATACTTGTTGGCCAGATCCTGGGTTTTTTCGGGCATGAATCACGTAGTAATGTGGTACCACACAGTAACAGTCAATCACACCTGGATTCGGTCAGTATTTTAGACGGAAACACCGGTTCGGTCTGGGTTAGGTCTGGGTTATGCCCACATCTGGCCCATGGTTTTGCCTTCTTCACATACATATTGGCCAGATCCTGGGTTTTTTCGGGTTTGAATCACGTGGTAATGTGGTACCACACAGAAACAGTCAATTAGACCTGGAATCTGTTAGTATTTTAGGGGATAACACCGGTTAGGTCTGGGTTAGGTCTGGGTTATGCCCGCATCTGGCTCATGATTTTGCCATCTTCGCATTCTTGTTGGCCAAATCCCGGGTTGTTTCGGGTTTGAATCACGTGGTAATGTGGTACCACACTGAAACAGTCAATTAGACCTGGTTTCAATTCACATTTTAGAGGATAACACCGGTTAGGTCTGGGTTAGGTTTGTGTTATGCCCGCATCTGCTCATGATTTTGCCTTCTTCGCGTACTTGTTGGCCAGATCCTGGGTATTTTCGGGTTTGAATATCGTAGTAATGTGGTACCACACTGAAACAGTCAACTAAACCTGGATTCGGTCAGTATTTTAGTCGGTAACACCGGTTAGATCTGGGTTAGGTCAGGGTTATGCCCGCATCTGGCTCCTGATTTTGCCTTCTTCACAAACTTGTTGGCCAGATCCTGGGTTTTTTCGGGTCTGAATCACGTAGTAATATGGTACCACACATTAGCAGTCAATTAAACCTGGTTTCGATCCACATTTTGGTGGATAAAACCAGTTAGGTCTGGGGTAGGTCTGGGTTATGCCCGCATCTGGCTCATGATTTTGCCTTCTTCGCATACTTGTTGGCCAGATCCTGGGTTTTTTCGGGTATGAATCACGTAGCAATGTGGTACTACACTGAAACAGTCAATTAAACCTGATTTCGATCTACATTTTAGAGGATAACACCGGTTAGGTCTGGGTTAGGTCTGTGTTATGCCCGCATCTGCTCATGATTTTGCCTTCTTCGCATACTTGTTGGCCAGATCCTGGGTTTTTTCGGGCATGAATCACGTAGTAATGTGGTACCACACAGTAACAGTCAATCAAACCTGGATTCGGTCAGTATTTTAGTCGGTAACGCCGGTTAGGTCTGGTTTAGGTCTGGGTTATGCCCGCATCTGGCTCTTGATTTTGCATTCTTCCCATACTTGTTGGTCAAATCCTGGGTTTTTTCAGATTTGAATCACGTACTAATGTGGTACCACACTGAAACAGTCCATTAAACTTGGTTTCGATCAATATTTTAGAGGATAACCCCGGGTAAGTCTGGGTTAGGTCTGGGTTATGCCCGCAACTGGCACATGGTTTTGCCTTTTTCGCATTCGTGTTGTCCAGATCCTTGGTTTTCCCTGGTTGGATCACGTAGTAATGTGGTACCACACTGAAACAGACAATTAAACCTGGTTTCGATCCACATTTTAGAACATAACACCGGTTAGGTCTGGGTTAGGTCTGGGTTATGCTCGCATCTGGCTCATGATTTTGCCTTCTTCGCATACATGTTGGCCAGATCCTGGGTTTTTTCGGGTATGAATCACGTAGTAATGTGGTACCACACAGTAACAGTCAATTAAACCTGGATTCGGTCAGTATTTTAGCCGGTAACACGTGTTAGGTCTGGGTTAGATCTGGGTTATGCCCACATTTTGGTCATGATTTTGCCTTCTTCGCATACTTGTTGGCCTGATCCAGGGTTTTTTCGGGATTGAATCGCGTACTAATGTGGTACCACACTGAAACAGACAATTAAACCTGGTTTCGATCCACATTTTAGAGGATAACACCGGTTAGGTCTGGCTTAGGTCTGTGTTATGCCCGCATCTGCTCATGATTTTGCCTTCTTCGCATACTTGTTGGCCAGATCCTGGGTTTTTTCGGGCATGAATCACGTAGTAATGTGGTACCACACAGTAACAGTCAATCAAACCTGGATTCGGTCAGTATTTTAGTCGGTAACGCCGGTTAGGTCTGGTTTAGGTCTGGGTTATGCCCGCATCTGGCTCTTGATTTTGCATTCTTCCCATACTTGTTGGCCAAATCCTGGGTTTTTTCAGGTTTGAATCACGTACTAATGTGGTACCACACTGAAACAGTCCATTAAACTTGGTTTCGATCAATATTTTAGAGGATAACCCCGGGTAAGTCTGGGTTAGGTCTGGGTTATGCCCGCAACTGGCACATGGTTTTGCCTTTTTCGCATTCGTGTTGTCCAGATCCTTGGTTTTCCCTGGTTGGATCACGTAGTAATGTGGTACCACACTGAAACAGACAATTAAACCTGGTTTCGATCCACATTTTAGAACATAACACCGGTTAGGTCTGGGTTAGGTCTGGGTTATGCTCGCATCTGGCTCATGATTTTGCCTTCTTCGCATACATGTTGGCCAGATCCTGGGTTTTTTCGGGTATGAATCACGTAGTAATGTGGTACCACACAGTAACAGTCAATTAAACCTGGATTCGGTCAGTATTTTAGCCGGTAACACGTGTTAGGTCTGGGCTAGGTCTGGGTTATGCCCGCATCTGGCTCATGATGTTGCCTTCTTCGCATACTTGTTGGCCAGATCCTGGGTTTTTTCGGGCATGAATCACGTAGTAATGTGGTTCCACACAGTAACAGTCAATCAAACCTGGATTCGGTCGGTATTTTAGACGGTAACACCGGTTAGGTCTGGGCTAGGTCTGAGTTATGCCCGCATCTGGCTCATGATTTTGCCTTCTTCGCATACTTGTTGGCCAGATCCTGGGTTTTTTTGGGTTTGAATCACGTGGTAATGTGGTACCACACAGTAAGAGTCAATTAAACCTGGATTCGGCCAGTATTTTAGAGGATAAGGCCGGTTAGGTCTGGGTTAGGCCTGCGTTATGCCCGCATCTGGCTTATGATTTTGCCTTCTTCGCATACTTGTTGGCCAGATCCCGGATTTTTTCGGGTTTGAATCACGTAGTAATGTGGTACCACACTGAAACTGTCAATTAAACCCGGTTTCGATCCACATTTTCGATCATAACACCGGTTAGATCTGGATTAGGTCTGGGTTATGCTCGCATCTGGCTCATGATTTTGCCTTTTTCGCATACTTGTTGGCCAGATCCTGGGTTTCTTCGGGTTTGAATCGCGTGGTAATGCGGTACCACACTGAAGCAGTCAATTAAACCTGGATTCGGTCAGTATTTTAGCCGGTAACACGTGTTAGGTCTGGGTTAGGTCTGGGTTATGCCCGCATCTGGCTCATGATTTTGCCTTTCTCGCATTCGTGTTGTCCAGATCCTTGGTTTTCCCTGGTTGGATCACGTAGTAATGTGGTACCACACTGAAACAGACAATTAAACCTGGTTTCGATCCACATTTTAGAACATAACACCGGTTAGGTCTGGGTTAGGTCTGGGTTATGCTCGCATCTGGCTCATGATTTTGCCTTCTTCGCATACTTGTTGGCCAGATCCAGGGTTTTTTCGGGTTTGAATGCGTACTAATGTGGTACCACACTGAAACAGTCAATTAAACCTGGTTTCGATCCACATTTTAGAGGATAACACCGGTTAGGTCTGGGTTAGGTCTGCGTTATGCCCGCATCTGGCTCCTGATTTTGCCTTCTTCACAAACTTGTTGGCCAGATCCCGGGTTTTTTCGGGTTTGAATCACGTAGTAATATGGTACCACACATTAGCAGTCAATTAAACCTGGATTCGGTCAGTATTTTAGGCGGTAACACCGGTTAGGTCTGGGTTATGCCCGCATCTGGCTCATGATTTCGCCTTCTTCGCATACATGTTGGCCAGATCCTGGGTTTTTTCGGGTATGAATCACGTAGTAATGTGGTACCACACAGTAACAGTCAATTAAACCTGGATTCGTTCAGTATTTTAGACGGTAACACCGGTTAGGTCTCGGTTAGGTCTAGGTTATGCCCACATTTTGCTCATGATTTTGCCTTCTTCGCATACTTGTTGGCCAGACCCAGGGTTTGTTTCGGGTTTGAATCACGTAGTAATGTGGTACAACACTGAAACAGTCCATTAAACCTGGATTCGGTCAGTATTCTAGCCGGTAACACGTGTTAGGTCTGGGTTAGATCTGGGTTATGCCCACATTTTGCTCATGATTTTGCCTTCTTCGCATACTTGTTGGCCAGATCCTGGGTTTTTTCGGGCATGAATCACGTAGTAATGTGGTACCACACAGTAACAGTCAATCAAACCTGGATTCGGTCAGTATTTTAGCCGGTAACACGTTTTAGGTCTGGGTTAGATCTGGGTTATGCCCACATTTTGCTCATGATTTTGCCTTCTTCGCATTCTTGTTGGCCATATCCAGGGTTTTTATTCGGTCTGGAATCACGTAGTAATGTGGTACCACACTGAAACAGTCCATTAAACCTGGATTCGGTCAGTATTTTAGGCGGTAACACCGGTTAGGTCTGGGTTAGGTCTGGGTTGTGCCCGCATCTGGCTCATGATTTTGCCTTCTTCGCATACTTGTTGGCCAGATCGTGGGTTTTTTCGGGCATGAATCACGTGGTAATGTGGTACCACACAGTATGAGTCAATTAAACCTGGATTCGGCCAGTATATTAGAGGATAAAGCCGGTTAGGTCTGCGTTAGGCCTGAGTTATGCCTGCATCTGGCTTATGATTTTGCCTTCTTCGCATACTTGTTGGCCAGATCCTGGGTTTTTTCGGGCATGAATCACGTAGTAATGTGGTACCACACAGTAACAGTCAATCACACCTGGATTCGGTCAGTATTTTAGACGGAAACACCGGTTCGGTCTGGGTTAGGTCTGGGTTATGCCCACATCTGGCCCATGGTTTTGCCTTCTTCACATACATATTGGCCAGATCCTGGGTTTTTTCGGGTTTGAATCACGTGGTAATGTGGTACCACACAGAAACAGTCAATTAGACCTGGAATCTGTTAGTATTTTAGGGGATAACACCGGTTAGGTCTGGGTTAGGTATGGGTTATGCCCGCATCTGGCTCATGATTTTGCCATCTTCGCATTCTTGTTGGCCAAATCCAGGGTTGTTTCGGGTTTGAATCACGTGGTAATGTGGTACCACACTGAAACAGTCAATTAGACCTGGTTTCAATTCACATTTTAGAGGATAACACCGGTTAGGTCTGGGTTAGGTTTGTGTTATGCCCGCATCTGCTCATGATTTTGCCTTCTTCGCGTACTTGTTGGCCAGATCCTGGGTATTTTCGGGTTTGAATATCGTAGTAATGTGGTACCACACTGAAACAGTCAACTAAACCTGGATTCGGTCAGTATTTTAGTCGGTAACACCGGTTAGATCTGGGTTAGGTCAGGGTTATGCCCGCATCTGGCTCCTGATTTTGCCTTCTTCACAAACTTGTTGGCCAGATCCTGGGTTTTTTCGGGTCTGAATCACGTAGTAATATGGTACCACACATTAGCAGTCAATTAAACCTGGTTTCGATCCACATTTTGGTGGATAAAACCAGTTAGGTCTGGGGTAGGTCTGGGTTATGCCCGCATCTGGCTCATGATTTTGCCTTCTTCGCATACTTGTTGGCCAGATCCTGGGTTTTTTCGGGTATGAATCACGTAGCAATGTGGTACTACACTGAAACAGTCAATTAAACCTGATTTCGATCTACATTTTAGAGGATAACACCGGTTAGGTCTGGGTTAGGTCTGTGTTATGCCCGCATCTGCTCATGATTTTGCCTTCTTCGCATACTTGTTGGCCAGATCCTGGGTTTTTTCGGGCATGAATCACGTAGTAATGTGGTACCACACAGTAACAGTCAATCAAACCTGGATTCGGTCAGTATTTTAGTCGGTAACGCCGGTTAGGTCTGGTTTAGGTCTGGGTTATGCCCGCATCTGGCTCTTGATTTTGCATTCTTCCCATACTTGTTGGCCAAATCCTGGGTTTTTTCACGTTTGAATCACGTACTAATGTGGTACCACACTGAAACAGTCCATTAAACTTGGTTTCGATCAATATTTTAGAGGATAACCCCGGGTAAGTCTGGGTTAGGTCTGGGTTATGCCCGCAACTGGCACATGGTTTTGCCTTTTTCGCATTCGTGTTGTCCAGATCCTTGGTTTTCCCTGGTTGGATCACGTAGTAATGTGGTACCACACTGAAACAGACAATTAAACCTGGTTTCGATCCACATTTTAGAACATAACACCGGTTAGGTCTGGGTTAGGTCTGGGTTATGCTCGCATCTGGCTCATGATTTTGCCTTCTTCGCATACATGTTGGCCAGATCCTGGGTTTTTTCGGGTATGAATCACGTAGTAATGTGGTACCACACAGTAACAGTCAATTAAACCTGGATTCGGTCAGTATTTTAGCCGGTAACACGTGTTAGGTCTGGGTTAGATCTGGGTTATGCCCACATTTTGGTCATGATTTTGCCTTCTTCGCATACTTGTTGGCCTGATCCAGGGTTTTTTCGGGATTGAATCGCGTACTAATGTGGTACCACACTGAAACAGACAATTAAACCTGGTTTCGATCCACATTTTAGAGGATAACACCGGTTAGGTCTGGCTTAGGTCTGTGTTATGCCCGCATCTGCTCATGATTTTGCCTTCTTCGCATACTTGTTGGCCAGATCCTGGGTTTTTTCGGGCATGAATCACGTAGTAATGTGGTACCACACAGTAACAGTCAATCAAACCTGGATTCGGTCAGTATTTTAGTCGGTAACGCCGGTTAGGTCTGGTTTAGGTCTGGGTTATGCCCGCATCTGGCTCTTGATTTTGCATTCTTCCCATACTTGTTGGCCAGATCCTGGGTTTTTTCGGGTATGAATCACGTAGTAATGTGGTACCACACAGTAACAGTCAATTAAACCTGGATTCGTTCAGTATTTTAGACGGCAACACCGGTTAGGTCTCGGTTAGGTCTTGGTTATGCCCGCATCAGCTCATGATTTTGCCTTCTTCGCATACTTGTTGGCCAGATCCTCGGTTTTTTCGGGTATGAATCACGTAGTAATGTGGTACCACACAGTAACAGTCAATTAAACCTGGATCCGGTCAGTATTATAGGCGGTAACACCGGTTAGGTCTGGGTTAGGTCTGGGTTATGCCCGCATCTGGCTCATGATTTCGCCTTCTTCGCATACATGTTGGCCAGATCCTGGGTTTTTTCGGGTATGAATCACGTAGTAATGTGGTACCACACAGTAACAGTCAATTAAACCTGGATTCGTTCAGTATTTTAGACGGCAACACCGGTTAGGTCTCGGTTAGGTCTTGGTTATGCCCGCATCAGCTCATGATTTTGCCTTCTTCGCATACTTGTTGGCCAGATCCTCGGTTTTTTCGGGTATGAATCACGTAGTAATGTGGTACCACACAGTAACAGTCAATTAAACCTGGATCCGGTCAGTATTTTAGACGGCAACACCGGTTAGGTCTCGGTTAGGTCTTGGTTATGCCCGCATCAGCTCATGATTTTGCCTTCTTCGCATACTTGTTGGCCAGATCCTCGGTTTTTTCGGGTATGAATCACGTAGTAATGTGGTACCACACTGAAACAGTTAATTAAACCTGGTTTCGATCCACATTTTAGAGGATAACACCGGTTAGGTCTGGGTTAGGTCTGCGTTATGCCCGCATCTGGCTCCTGATTTTGCCTTCTTCACAAACTTGTTGGCCAGATCCCGGGTTTTTTCGGGTTTGAATCACGTAGTAATATGGTACCACACATTAGCAGTCAATTAAACCTGGATTCGGTCAGTATTATAGGCGGTAACACCGGTTAGGTCTGGGTTAGGTCTGGGTTATGCCCGCATCTGGCTCATGATTTCGCCTTCTTCGCATACATGTTGGCCAGATCCTGGGTTTTTTCGGGGATGAATCACGTAGTAATGTGGTACCACACAGTATCAGTCAATTAAACCTGGATTCGTTCAGTATTTTAGACGGCAACACCGGTTAGGTCTCGGTTAGATCTTGGTTATGCCCGCATCAGCTCATGATTTTGCCTTCTTCGCATACTTGTTGGCCAGATCCTCGGTATTTTCGGGTTTGAATGACGTGGTAATGTGGTACCACACAGTAACAGTCAATTAAACCTGGATTCGGTCAGTATTTTAGCCGGTAACACGTGTTAGGTCTGGGTTAGATCTGGGTTATGCCCACATTTTGCTCATGATTTTGCCTTCTTCGCATTCTTGTTGGCCAGATCCAGGGTTTTTTCGGGTTTGAATCACGTAGTAATGTGGTACCACACAGTAACAGTCAATTAAACCTGGATTCGGTCAGTATTTTAGCCGGTAACACGTGTTAGGTCTGGGTTAGATCTGGGTTATGCCCACATTTTGGTCATGATTTTGCCTTCTTCGCATACTTGTTGGCCTGATCCAGGGTTTTTTCGGGATTGAATCGCGTACTAATGTGGTACCACACTGAAACAGACAATTAAACCTGGTTTCGATCCACATTTTAGAGGATAACACCGGTTAGGTCTGGGTTAGGTCTGGGTTATGCTCGCATCTGGCTCATGATTTTGCCTTCTTCGCATACATGTTGGCCAGATCCTGGGTTTTTTCGGGTATGAATCACGTAGTAATGTGGTACCACACAGTAACAGTCAATTAAACCTGGATCCGGTCAGTATTTTAGCCGGTAACACGTGTTAGGTCTGGGTTAGATCTGCGTTATGCCCACATTTTGGTCATGATTTTGCCTTCTTCGCATTCTTGTTGGCCTGATCCAGGGTTTTTTCGGGTTTGAATCGCGTACTAATGTGGTACCACACTGAAACAGTTAATTAAACCTGGTTTCGATCCACATTTTAGAGGATAACACCGGTTAGGTCTGGGTTAGGTCTGCGTTATGCCCGCATCTGGCTCCTGATTTTGCCTTCTTCACAAACTTGTTGGCCAGATCCCGGGTTTTTTCGGGTTTGAATCACGTAGTAATATGGTACCACACATTAGCAGTCAATTAAACCTGGATTCGGTCAGTATTATAGGCGGTAACACCGGTTAGGTCTGGGTTAGGTCTGGGTTATGCCCGCATCTGGCTCATGATTTCGCCTTCTTCGCATACATGTTGGCCAGATCCTGGGTTTTTTCGGGTATGAATCACGTAGTAATGTGGTACCACACAGTAACAGTCAATTAAACCTGGATTCGTTCAGTATTTTAGACGGCAACACCGGATAGGTCTCGGTTAGGTCTTGGTTGTGCCCGCATCAGCTCATGATTTTGCCTTCTTCGCATACTTGTTGGCCAGATCCTCGGTATTTTCGGGTTTGAATGACGTGGTAATGTGGTACCACACAGTAACAGTCAATTAAACCTGGATTCGGTCAGTATTTTAGCCGGTAACACGTGTTAGGTCTGGGTTAGATCTGGGTTATGCCCACATTTTGCTCATGATTTTGCCTTCTTCGCATTCTTGTTGGCCAGATCCAGGGTTTTTTCGGGTTTGAATCACGTAGTAATGTGGTACCACACAGTAACAGTCAATTAAACCTGGATTCGGTCAGTATTTTAGCCGGTAACACGTGTTAGGTCTGGGTTAGATCTGGGTTATGCCCACATTTTGGTCATGATTTTGCCTTCTTCGCATACTTGTTGGCCAGTTCCTGGGTTTTTTCGGGTATGAATCACGTAGCAATGTGGTACTACACCGAAACAGTCAATTAAACCTGATTTCGATCCACATTTTAGAGGATAACACCGGTTAGGTCTGGGTTAGGTCTGTGTTATGCCCGCATCTGCTCATGATTTTGCCTTCTTCGCATACTTGTTGGCCAGATCCTGGGTTTTTTCGGGCATGAATCACGTAGTAATGTGGTACCACACAGTAACAGTCAATCAAACCTGGATTCGGTCAGTATTTTAGTCGGTAACGCCGGTTAGGTCTGGTTTAGGTCTGGGTTATGCCCGCATCTGGCTTTTGATTTTGCATTCTTCCCATACTTGTTGGCCAGATCCTGGGTTTTTTCAGGTTTGAATCACGTACTAATGTGGTACCACACTGAAACAGTCCATTAAACTTGGTTTCGATCAATATTTTAGAGGATAACCCCGGGTAGGTCTGGGTTAGGTCTGGGATATGCCCGCATCTGGCTCATGATTTTGCCTTTTTCGCATTCGTGTTGTCCAGATCCTTGGTTTTCCCTGGTTGGATCACGTAGTAATGTGGTACCACACTGAAACAGACAATTAAACCTGGTTTCGATCCACATTTTAGAACATAACACCGGTTAGGTCTGGGTTAGGTCTGGGTTATGCTCGCATCTGGCTCATGATTTTGCCTTCTTCGCATACATGTTGGCCAGATCCTGGGTTTTTTCGGGTATGAATCACGTAGTAATGTGGTACCACACAGTAACAGTCAATTAAGCCTGGATTCGGTGAGTATTTTAGCCGGTAACACGTGTTAGGTCTGGGTTAGATCTGCGTTTTGCCCACATTTTGGTCATGATTTTGCCTTCTTCGCATTCTTGTTGGCCTGATCCAGGGTTTTTTCGGGTTTGAATCGCGTACTAATGTGGTACCACACTGAAACAGTTAATTAAACCTGGTTTCGATCCACATTTTAGAGGATAACACCGGTTAGGTCTGGGTTAGGTCTGCGTTATGCCCGCATCTGGCTCCTGATTTTGCCTTCTTCACAAACTTGTTGGCCAGATCCCGGGTTTTTTCGGGTTTGAATCACGTAGTAATATGGTACCACACATTAGCAGTCAATTAAACCTGGATTCGGTCAGTATTTTAGGCGGTAACACCGGTTAGGTCTGGGTTAGGTCTGGGTTATGCCCGCATCTGGCTCATGATTTCGCATTCTTCGCATACATGTTGGCCAGATCCTGGGTTTTTTCGGGTATTAATCACGTAGTAATGTGGTACCACACAGTAACAGTCAATTAAACCTGGATTCGTTCAGTAATTTAGACGGTAACACCGGTTAGGTCTGGGTTAGGTCTGGGTTATTCCCACATCTGGCTCATGGTTTTGCCTTCTTCGCTTACTTGTTGGCCAGATCCTGGGTTTCTTCGGGTTTGAATCACGTGGTAATGTGGTACCACACAGTAACAGTCAATTAAACCTGGATTCAGTCAGTATTTTAGCCGGTAACACGTGTTAGCTCTGGGTTAGTTCTCGGTTATGCTCACTTTTTGCTCATGATTTTGCCTTCTTCGCATTCTTGTTGGCCAGATCCAGGGTTTTTTCGGGTTTGAATCACGTAGTAATGTGTAACAACACTGAAACAGTCCATTAAACCTGGATTCGGTCAGTATTCTAGCCGGTAACACATGTTAGGTCTGGGTTAGATCTGGGTTATGCCCACATTTTGCTCATGATTTTGCCTTCTTCGCATTCTTGTTGGCCATATCCAGGGTTTTTTTCGGGCTTGAATCACGTAGTAATGTGGTACCACACTGAAACAGTCCATTAAACCTGGATTCGGTCAGTATTTTAGGCGGTAACACCGGTTAGGTCTGGGTTAGGTCTGGGTTATGCCCGCATCTGGCTCATGATTTTGCCTTCTTCGCATACTTCTTGGCCAGATGCTGGGTTTTTTCGGGCATGAATCACGTAGTAATGTGGTACCACACAGTAACAGTCAATCAAACCTGGATTCGGACAGTATTTTAGCCGGTAACACGTGTTAGCTCTGGGTTAGTTCTCGGTTATGCCCACTTTTTGCTCATGATTTTGCCTTCTTCGCATACTTGTTGGCCAGATCCTGGGTTTTTTCGGGTTTGAATCACGTGGTAATGTGGTACCACACAGTAAGAGTCAATTAAACCTGGATTCGGCCATTATTTTAGAGGATAAAGCCGGTTAGGTCTGGGTTAGGCCTGGGTTATGCCTGCATCTGGCTTATGATTTTGCCTTCTTCGCATACTTGTTGGCCAGATCCTGGGTTTTTTCGGGCATGAATCACGTAGTAATGTGGTACCACACAGTAACAGTCAATCACACCTGGATTCGGTCAGTATTTTAGACGGTAACACCGGTTAGGTCTGGGTTAGGTCTGGGTTATGCCCGCATCTGGCTCATGATTTTGCCATCTTCGCATTCTTGTTGGCCAAATCCAGGGTTTTTTCGGGTTTGAATCACGTGGTAATGTGGTACCACACTGAAACAGTCAATTAGACCTGGTTTCAATCCACATTTTAGAGGATAACACCGGTTAGGTCTGGGTTAGGTCTGTGTTATGCCCGCATCTGCTCATGATTTTGCCTTCTTCGCGTACTTGTTGGCCAGATCCTGGGTATTTTCGGGTGTGAATCACGTAGTAATGTGGTACCACACAGTAACAGTCAATCAAACCTGGATTCGGTCAGTATTTTAGACGGTAACACCGGTTAGGTCTGCGTGAGGTCTGGGTTATGCCCGCATCTGGCTCCTGATTTTGCCTTTTTCGCATACTTCTTGGCCAGATCCTGGGTTATTTCGGGTTTGAATATCGTAGTAATGCGGTACCACACATTAGCAGTCAATTAAACCTGGTTTCGATCCACATTTTGGTGGATAAAACCGGTTAGGTCTGGGCTAGGTCTGGGTTATGCCCGCATCTGGCTCATGATTTTGCCTTCTTCGCATACTTGTTGGCCAGATCCTGGGTTTTTTCGGGTTTGAATCACGTAGCAATGTGGTACTACACTGAAACAGTCAATTAAACCTGATTTCGATCCACATTTTAGAGGATAACACCGGCTAGGTCTGGGTTAGGTCTGTGTTATACCCGCATCTGCTCATGATGTTGCCTTCTTCGCATACTTGTTGGACAGATCCTGGGTTTTGTCAGGTTTGAATCACGTACTAATGTGGTACCACACTGAAACAGTCCATTAAACTTGGTTTCGATCAATATCTTAGAGGATAACACCGGGTAGGTCTGGGTTAGGTCTGGGTTATGCCCGCATCTGGCTCATGATTTTGCCATCTTCGCATACTTGTTGGCCAGATCCGGGGTTTTTTCGGGCATGAATCACGTAGTAATGTGGTACCACACAGTAACAGTCAATCAAACCTGGATTTGGTCAGTATTTTAGTCGGTAACGCCGGTTAGGTCTGGTTTAGGTCTGGGTTATGCCCGCATCTGGCTCTTGATTTTGCATTCTTCCCATACTTGTTGGCCAGATCCTGGGTTTTTTCAGGTTTGAATCACGTACTAATGTGGTACCACACTGAAACAGTCCATTAAACTTGGTTTCGATCAATATTTTAGAGGATAACACGTGTTAGGTCTGGGTTAGATCTGGGTTATGCCCACATTTTGGTCATGATTTTGCCTTCTTCGCATACTTGTTGGCCTGATCCAGGGTTTTTTCGGGATTGAATCGCGTACTAATGTGGTACCACACTGAAACAGACAATTAAACCTGGTTTCGATCCACATTTTAGAGGATAACACCGGTTAGGTCTGGGTTAGGTCTGGGTTATGCTCGCATCTGGCTCATGATTTTGCCTTCTTCGCATACATGTTGGCCAGATCCTGGGTTTTTTCGGGTATGAATCACGTAGTAATGTGGTACCACACAGTAACAGTCAATTAAACCTGGATCCGGTCAGTATTTTAGCCGGTAACACGTGTTAGGTCTGGGTTAGATCTGCGTTATGCCCACATTTTGGTCATGATTTTGCCTTCTTCGCATTCTTGTTGGCCTGATCCAGGGTTTTTTCGGGTTTGAATCGCGTACTAATGTGGTACCACACTGAAACAGTTAATTAAACCTGGTTTCGATCCACATTTTAGAGGATAACACCGGTTAGGTCTGGGTTAGGTCTGCGTTATGCCCGCATCTGGCTCCTGATTTTGCCTTCTTCACAAACTTGTTGGCCAGATCCCGGGTTTTTTCGGGTTTGAATCACGTAGTAATATGGTACCACACATTAGCAGTCAATTAAACCTGGATTCGGTCAGTATTATAGGCGGTAACACCGGTTAGGTCTGGGTTAGGTCTGGGTTATGCCCGCATCTGGCTCATGATTTCGCCTTCTTCGCATACATGTTGGCCAGATCCTGGGTTTTTTCGGGTATGAATCACGTAGTAATGTGGTACCACACAGTAACAGTCAATTAAACCTGGATTCGTTCAGTATTTTAGACGGCAACACCGGATAGGTCTCGGTTAGGTCTTGGTTGTGCCCGCATCAGCTCATGATTTTGCCTTCTTCGCATACTTGTTGGCCAGATCCTCGGTATTTTCGGGTTTGAATGACGTGGTAATGTGGTACCACACAGTAACAGTCAATTAAACCTGGATTCGGTCAGTATTTTAGCCGGTAACACGTGTTAGGTCTGGGTTAGATCTGGGTTATGCCCACATTTTGCTCATGATTTTGCCTTCTTCGCATTCTTGTTGGCCAGATCCAGGGTTTTTTCGGGTTTGAATCACGTAGTAATGTGGTACCACACAGTAACAGTCAATTAAACCTGGATTCGGTCAGTATTTTAGCCGGTAACACGTGTTAGGTCTGGGTTAGATCTGGGTTATGCCCACATTTTGGTCATGATTTTGCCTTCTTCGCATACTTGTTGGCCAGTTCCTGGGTTTTTTCGGGTATGAATCACGTAGCAATGTGGTACTACACCGAAACAGTCAATTAAACCTGATTTCGATCCACATTTTAGAGGATAACACCGGTTAGGTCTGGGTTAGGTCTGTGTTATGCCCGCATCTGCTCATGATTTTGCCTTCTTCGCATACTTGTTGGCCAGATCCTGGGTTTTTTCGGGCATGAATCACGTAGTAATGTGGTACCACACAGTAACAGTCAATCAAACCTGGATTCGGTCAGTATTTTAGTCGGTAACGCCGGTTAGGTCTGGTTTAGGTCTGGGTTATGCCCGCATCTGGCTTTTGATTTTGCATTCTTCCCATACTTGTTGGCCAGATCCTGGGTTTTTTCAGGTTTGAATCACGTACTAATGTGGTACCACACTGAAACAGTCCATTAAACTTGGTTTCGATCAATATTTTAGAGGATAACCCCGGGTAGGTCTGGGTTAGGTCTGGGATATGCCCGCATCTGGCTCATGATTTTGCCTTTTTCGCATTCGTGTTGTCCAGATCCTTGGTTTTCCCTGGTTGGATCACGTAGTAATGTGGTACCACACTGAAACAGACAATTAAACCTGGTTTCGATCCACATTTTAGAACATAACACCGGTTAGGTCTGGGTTAGGTCTGGGTTATGCTCGCATCTGGCTCATGATTTTGCCTTCTTCGCATACATGTTGGCCAGATCCTGGGTTTTTTCGGGTATGAATCACGTAGTAATGTGGTACCACACAGTAACAGTCAATTAAGCCTGGATTCGGTGAGTATTTTAGCCGGTAACACGTGTTAGGTCTGGGTTAGATCTGCGTTTTGCCCACATTTTGGTCATGATTTTGCCTTCTTCGCATTCTTGTTGGCCTGATCCAGGGTTTTTTCGGGTTTGAATCGCGTACTAATGTGGTACCACACTGAAACAGTTAATTAAACCTGGTTTCGATCCACATTTTAGAGGATAACACCGGTTAGGTCTGGGTTAGGTCTGCGTTATGCCCGCATCTGGCTCCTGATTTTGCCTTCTTCACAAACTTGTTGGCCAGATCCCGGGTTTTTTCGGGTTTGAATCACGTAGTAATATGGTACCACACATTAGCAGTCAATTAAACCTGGATTCGGTCAGTATTTTAGGCGGTAACACCGGTTAGGTCTGGGTTAGGTCTGGGTTATGCCCGCATCTGGCTCATGATTTCGCATTCTTCGCATACATGTTGGCCAGATCCTGGGTTTTTTCGGGTATTAATCACGTAGTAATGTGGTACCACACAGTAACAGTCAATTAAACCTGGATTCGTTCAGTAATTTAGACGGTAACACCGGTTAGGTCTGGGTTAGGTCTGGGTTATTCCCACATCTGGCTCATGGTTTTGCCTTCTTCGCTTACTTGTTGGCCAGATCCTGGGTTTCTTCGGGTTTGAATCACGTGGTAATGTGGTACCACACAGTAACAGTCAATTAAACCTGGATTCAGTCAGTATTTTAGCCGGTAACACGTGTTAGCTCTGGGTTAGTTCTCGGTTATGCTCACTTTTTGCTCATGATTTTGCCTTCTTCGCATTCTTGTTGGCCAGATCCAGGGTTTTTTCGGGTTTGAATCACGTAGTAATGTGTAACAACACTGAAACAGTCCATTAAACCTGGATTCGGTCAGTATTCTAGCCGGTAACACATGTTAGGTCTGGGTTAGATCTGGGTTATGCCCACATTTTGCTCATGATTTTGCCTTCTTCGCATTCTTGTTGGCCATATCCAGGGTTTTTTTCGGGCTTGAATCACGTAGTAATGTGGTACCACACTGAAACAGTCCATTAAACCTGGATTCGGTCAGTATTTTAGGCGGTAACACCGGTTAGGTCTGGGTTAGGTCTGGGTTATGCCCGCATCTGGCTCATGATTTTGCCTTCTTCGCATACTTCTTGGCCAGATGCTGGGTTTTTTCGGGCATGAATCACGTAGTAATGTGGTACCACACAGTAACAGTCAATCAAACCTGGATTCGGACAGTATTTTAGCCGGTAACACGTGTTAGCTCTGGGTTAGTTCTCGGTTATGCCCACTTTTTGCTCATGATTTTGCCTTCTTCGCATACTTGTTGGCCAGATCCTGGGTTTTTTCGGGTTTGAATCACGTGGTAATGTGGTACCACACAGTAAGAGTCAATTAAACCTGGATTCGGCCATTATTTTAGAGGATAAAGCCGGTTAGGTCTGGGTTAGGCCTGGGTTATGCCTGCATCTGGCTTATGATTTTGCCTTCTTCGCATACTTGTTGGCCAGATCCTGGGTTTTTTCGGGCATGAATCACGTAGTAATGTGGTACCACACAGTAACAGTCAATCACACCTGGATTCGGTCAGTATTTTAGACGGTAACACCGGTTAGGTCTGGGTTAGGTCTGGGTTATGCCCGCATCTGGCTCATGATTTTGCCATCTTCGCATTCTTGTTGGCCAAATCCAGGGTTTTTTCGGGTTTGAATCACGTGGTAATGTGGTACCACACTGAAACAGTCAATTAGACCTGGTTTCAATCCACATTTTAGAGGATAACACCGGTTAGGTCTGGGTTAGGTCTGTGTTATGCCCGCATCTGCTCATGATTTTGCCTTCTTCGCGTACTTGTTGGCCAGATCCTGGGTATTTTCGGGTGTGAATCACGTAGTAATGTGGTACCACACAGTAACAGTCAATCAAACCTGGATTCGGTCAGTATTTTAGACGGTAACACCGGTTAGGTCTGCGTGAGGTCTGGGTTATGCCCGCATCTGGCTCCTGATTTTGCCTTTTTCGCATACTTCTTGGCCAGATCCTGGGTTATTTCGGGTTTGAATATCGTAGTAATGCGGTACCACACATTAGCAGTCAATTAAACCTGGTTTCGATCCACATTTTGGTGGATAAAACCGGTTAGGTCTGGGCTAGGTCTGGGTTATGCCCGCATCTGGCTCATGATTTTGCCTTCTTCGCATACTTGTTGGCCAGATCCTGGGTTTTTTCGGGTTTGAATCACGTAGCAATGTGGTACTACACTGAAACAGTCAATTAAACCTGATTTCGATCCACATTTTAGAGGATAACACCGGCTAGGTCTGGGTTAGGTCTGTGTTATACCCGCATCTGCTCATGATGTTGCCTTCTTCGCATACTTGTTGGACAGATCCTGGGTTTTGTCAGGTTTGAATCACGTACTAATGTGGTACCACACTGAAACAGTCCATTAAACTTGGTTTCGATCAATATCTTAGAGGATAACACCGGGTAGGTCTGGGTTAGGTCTGGGTTATGCCCGCATCTGGCTCATGATTTTGCCATCTTCGCATACTTGTTGGCCAGATCCGGGGTTTTTTCGGGCATGAATCACGTAGTAATGTGGTACCACACAGTAACAGTCAATCAAACCTGGATTTGGTCAGTATTTTAGTCGGTAACGCCGGTTAGGTCTGGTTTAGGTCTGGGTTATGCCCGCATCTGGCTCTTGATTTTGCATTCTTCCCATACTTGTTGGCCAGATCCTGGGTTTTTTCAGGTTTGAATCACGTACTAATGTGGTACCACACTGAAACAGTCCATTAAACTTGGTTTCGATCAATATTTTAGAGGATAACACGTGTTAGGTCTGGGTTAGATCTGGGTTATGCCCACATTTTGGTCATGATTTTGCCTTCTTCGCATACTTGTTGGCCTGATCCAGGGTTTTTTCGGGATTGAATCGCGTACTAATGTGGTACCACACTGAAACAGACAATTAAACCTGGTTTCGATCCACATTTTAGAGGATAACACCGGTTAGGTCTGGGTTAGGTCTGGGTTATGCTCGCATCTGGCTCATGATTTTGCCTTCTTCGCATACATGTTGGCCAGATCCTGGGTTTTTTCGGGTATGAATCACGTAGTAATGTGGTACCACACAGTAACAGTCAATTAAACCTGGATCCGGTCAGTATTTTAGCCGGTAACACGTGTTAGGTCTGGGTTAGATCTGCGTTATGCCCACATTTTGGTCATGATTTTGCCTTCTTCGCATTCTTGTTGGCCTGATCCAGGGTTTTTTCGGGTTTGAATCGCGTACTAATGTGGTACCACACTGAAACAGTTAATTAAACCTGGTTTCGATCCACATTTTAGAGGATAACACCGGTTAGGTCTGGGTTAGGTCTGCGTTATGCCCGCATCTGGCTCCTGATTTTGCCTTCTTCACAAACTTGTTGGCCAGATCCCGGGTTTTTTCGGGTTTGAATCACGTAGTAATATGGTACCACACATTAGCAGTCAATTAAACCTGGATTCGGTCAGTATTATAGGCGGTAACACCGGTTAGGTCTGGGTTAGGTCTGGGTTATGCCCGCATCTGGCTCATGATTTCGCCTTCTTCGCATACATGTTGGCCAGATCCTGGGTTTTTTCGGGTATGAATCACGTAGTAATGTGGTACCACACAGTAACAGTCAATTAAACCTGGATTCGTTCAGTATTTTAGACGGCAACACCGGATAGGTCTCGGTTAGGTCTTGGTTGTGCCCGCATCAGCTCATGATTTTGCCTTCTTCGCATACTTGTTGGCCAGATCCTCGGTATTTTCGGGTTTGAATGACGTGGTAATGTGGTACCACACAGTAACAGTCAATTAAACCTGGATTCGGTCAGTATTTTAGCCGGTAACACGTGTTAGGTCTGGGTTAGATCTGGGTTATGCCCACATTTTGCTCATGATTTTGCCTTCTTCGCATTCTTGTTGGCCAGATCCAGGGTTTTTTCGGGTTTGAATCACGTAGTAATGTGGTACCACACAGTAACAGTCAATTAAACCTGGATTCGGTCAGTATTTTAGCCGGTAACACGTGTTAGGTCTGGGTTAGATCTGGGTTATGCCCACATTTTGGTCATGATTTTGCCTTCTTCGCATACTTGTTGGCCAGTTCCTGGGTTTTTTCGGGTATGAATCACGTAGCAATGTGGTACTACACCGAAACAGTCAATTAAACCTGATTTCGATCCACATTTTAGAGGATAACACCGGTTAGGTCTGGGTTAGGTCTGTGTTATGCCCGCATCTGCTCATGATTTTGCCTTCTTCGCATACTTGTTGGCCAGATCCTGGGTTTTTTCGGGCATGAATCACGTAGTAATGTGGTACCACACAGTAACAGTCAATCAAACCTGGATTCGGTCAGTATTTTAGTCGGTAACGCCGGTTAGGTCTGGTTTAGGTCTGGGTTATGCCCGCATCTGGCTTTTGATTTTGCATTCTTCCCATACTTGTTGGCCAGATCCTGGGTTTTTTCAGGTTTGAATCACGTACTAATGTGGTACCACACTGAAACAGTCCATTAAACTTGGTTTCGATCAATATTTTAGAGGATAACCCCGGGTAGGTCTGGGTTAGGTCTGGGATATGCCCGCATCTGGCTCATGATTTTGCCTTTTTCGCATTCGTGTTGTCCAGATCCTTGGTTTTCCCTGGTTGGATCACGTAGTAATGTGGTACCACACTGAAACAGACAATTAAACCTGGTTTCGATCCACATTTTAGAACATAACACCGGTTAGGTCTGGGTTAGGTCTGGGTTATGCTCGCATCTGGCTCATGATTTTGCCTTCTTCGCATACATGTTGGCCAGATCCTGGGTTTTTTCGGGTATGAATCACGTAGTAATGTGGTACCACACAGTAACAGTCAATTAAGCCTGGATTCGGTGAGTATTTTAGCCGGTAACACGTGTTAGGTCTGGGTTAGATCTGCGTTTTGCCCACATTTTGGTCATGATTTTGCCTTCTTCGCATTCTTGTTGGCCTGATCCAGGGTTTTTTCGGGTTTGAATCGCGTACTAATGTGGTACCACACTGAAACAGTTAATTAAACCTGGTTTCGATCCACATTTTAGAGGATAACACCGGTTAGGTCTGGGTTAGGTCTGCGTTATGCCCGCATCTGGCTCCTGATTTTGCCTTCTTCACAAACTTGTTGGCCAGATCCCGGGTTTTTTCGGGTTTGAATCACGTAGTAATATGGTACCACACATTAGCAGTCAATTAAACCTGGATTCGGTCAGTATTTTAGGCGGTAACACCGGTTAGGTCTGGGTTAGGTCTGGGTTATGCCCGCATCTGGCTCATGATTTCGCATTCTTCGCATACATGTTGGCCAGATCCTGGGTTTTTTCGGGTATTAATCACGTAGTAATGTGGTACCACACAGTAACAGTCAATTAAACCTGGATTCGTTCAGTAATTTAGACGGTAACACCGGTTAGGTCTGGGTTAGGTCTGGGTTATTCCCACATCTGGCTCATGGTTTTGCCTTCTTCGCTTACTTGTTGGCCAGATCCTGGGTTTCTTCGGGTTTGAATCACGTGGTAATGTGGTACCACACAGTAACAGTCAATTAAACCTGGATTCAGTCAGTATTTTAGCCGGTAACACGTGTTAGCTCTGGGTTAGTTCTCGGTTATGCTCACTTTTTGCTCATGATTTTGCCTTCTTCGCATTCTTGTTGGCCAGATCCAGGGTTTTTTCGGGTTTGAATCACGTAGTAATGTGTAACAACACTGAAACAGTCCATTAAACCTGGATTCGGTCAGTATTCTAGCCGGTAACACATGTTAGGTCTGGGTTAGATCTGGGTTATGCCCACATTTTGCTCATGATTTTGCCTTCTTCGCATTCTTGTTGGCCATATCCAGGGTTTTTTTCGGGCTTGAATCACGTAGTAATGTGGTACCACACTGAAACAGTCCATTAAACCTGGATTCGGTCAGTATTTTAGGCGGTAACACCGGTTAGGTCTGGGTTAGGTCTGGGTTATGCCCGCATCTGGCTCATGATTTTGCCTTCTTCGCATACTTCTTGGCCAGATGCTGGGTTTTTTCGGGCATGAATCACGTAGTAATGTGGTACCACACAGTAACAGTCAATCAAACCTGGATTCGGACAGTATTTTAGCCGGTAACACGTGTTAGCTCTGGGTTAGTTCTCGGTTATGCCCACTTTTTGCTCATGATTTTGCCTTCTTCGCATACTTGTTGGCCAGATCCTGGGTTTTTTCGGGTTTGAATCACGTGGTAATGTGGTACCACACAGTAAGAGTCAATTAAACCTGGATTCGGCCATTATTTTAGAGGATAAAGCCGGTTAGGTCTGGGTTAGGCCTGGGTTATGCCTGCATCTGGCTTATGATTTTGCCTTCTTCGCATACTTGTTGGCCAGATCCTGGGTTTTTTCGGGCATGAATCACGTAGTAATGTGGTACCACACAGTAACAGTCAATCACACCTGGATTCGGTCAGTATTTTAGACGGTAACACCGGTTAGGTCTGGGTTAGGTCTGGGTTATGCCCGCATCTGGCTCATGATTTTGCCATCTTCGCATTCTTGTTGGCCAAATCCAGGGTTTTTTCGGGTTTGAATCACGTGGTAATGTGGTACCACACTGAAACAGTCAATTAGACCTGGTTTCAATCCACATTTTAGAGGATAACACCGGTTAGGTCTGGGTTAGGTCTGTGTTATGCCCGCATCTGCTCATGATTTTGCCTTCTTCGCGTACTTGTTGGCCAGATCCTGGGTATTTTCGGGTGTGAATCACGTAGTAATGTGGTACCACACAGTAACAGTCAATCAAACCTGGATTCGGTCAGTATTTTAGACGGTAACACCGGTTAGGTCTGCGTGAGGTCTGGGTTATGCCCGCATCTGGCACCTGATTTTGCCTTTTTCGCATACTTCTTGGCCAGATCCTGGGTTATTTCGGGTTTGAATATCGTAGTAATGCGGTACCACACATTAGCAGTCAATTAAACCTGGTTTCGATCCACATTTTGGTGGATAAAACCGGTTAGGTCTGGGCTAGGTCTGGGTTATGCCCGCATCTGGCTCATGATTTTGCCTTCTTCGCATACTTGTTGGCCAGATCCTGGGTTTTTTCGGGTTTGAATCACGTAGCAATGTGGTACTACACTGAAACAGTCAATTAAACCTGATTTCGATCCACATTTTAGAGGATAACACCGGCTAGGTCTGGGTTAGGTCTGTGTTATGCCCGCATCTGCTCATGATGTTGCCTTCTTCGCATACTTGTTGGACAGATCCTGGGTTTTGTCAGGTTTGAATCACGTACTAATGTGGTACCACACTGAAACAGTCCATTAAACTTGGTTTCGATCAATATCTTAGAGGATAACACCGGGTAGGTCTGGGTTAGGTCTGGGTTATGCCCGCATCTGGCTCATGATTTTGCCATCTTCGCATACTTGTTGGCCAGATCCGGGGTTTTTTCGGGCATGAATCACGTAGTAATGTGGTACCACACAGTAACAGTCAATCAAACCTGGATTTGGTCAGTATTTTAGTCGGTAACGCCGGTTAGGTCTGGTTTAGGTCTGGGTTATGCCCGCATCTGGCTCTTGATTTTGCATTCTTCCCATACTTGTTGGCCAGATCCTGGGTTTTTTCAGGTTTGAATCACGTACTAATGTGGTACCACACTGAAACAGTCCATTAAACTTGGTTTCGATCAATATTTTAGAGGATAACACCGGGTAGGTCTGGGTTAGGTCTGGGTTATGCCCGCATCTGGCTCATGATTTTGCCTTTTTCGCATTCGTGTTGTCCAGATCCTTGGTTTTCCCTGGTTGGATCACGTAGTAATGTGGTACCACACTGAAACAGACAATTAAACCTGGTTTCGATCCACATTTTAGAACATAACACCGGTTAGGTCTGGGTTAGGTCTGGGTTATGCTCGCATCTGGCTCATGATTTTGCCTTCTTCGCATACTTGTTGGCCAGATCCAGGGTTTTTTTCGGGTTTGAATCACACAGTAAAGTGGTACCACACTGAAACAGTCCATTAAACCTGGATTCGGTCAGGATTTTAGCCGGTAACACGTGTTAGGTCTGGGTTAGATCTGGGTTATGCCAACATTTTGGTCATGATTTTGCCTTCTTCGCATTCTTGTTGGCCTGATCCAGGGTTTTTTCGGGTTTGAATCGCATACTAATGTGGTACCACACTGAAACAGTCAATTAAACCTGGTTTCTATCCAAATTTTAGAGGATAACACCGGTTAGGTCTGGGTTAGGTCTGCGTTATGCCCGCATCTGGCTCCTGATTTTGCCTTCTTCACAAACTTGTTGGCCAGATCCCGGGTTTTTTCGGGTTTGAATCACGTAGTAATATGGTACCACACATTAGCAGTGAATTAAACCTGGATTCGGTCAGTATTTTAGCCGGTAACACGTGTTAGGTCTGGGTTAGATCTGGGTTATGCCCACATTTTGCTCATGATTTTGCCTTCTTCGCATACTTGTTGGCCAGATCCTGGGTTTTTTCGGGCATGAATCACGTAGTAATGTGGTACCACACAGTAACAGTCAATCAAACCTGGATTCGGTCAGTAATTTAGACGGTAACACCGGTTAGGTCTGGGTTAGGTCTGGGTTATTCCCACATCTGGCTCATGGTTTTGCCTTCTTCGCATACTTGTTGGCCAGATCCTGGGTTTCTTCGGGTTTGAATCACGTGGTAATGTGGTACCACACAGTAACAGTCAATTAAACCTGGATTCAGTCAGTATTTTAGAGGATAAAGCCGGTTAGGTCTGGGTTAGGCCTGGGTTATGCCCGCATCTGGCTTATGATTTTGCCTTCTTCGCATACTTGTTGGCCAGATCCTGGGTTTTTTCGGGTTTGAATCACGTAGTAATGTGGTACCACACAGTAACAGTCAATTAAACCTCGATTCGGTCAGTATTTTAGCCGGTAACACGTGTTAGGTCTGGGTTAGATCTGGGTTATGCCCACATTTTGCTCATGATTTTGCCTTCTTCGCATACTTGTTGGCCAGATCCAGGGTTTTTTTCGGGTTTGAATCACGTAGTAATGTGGTACCACACTGAAACGGTCCATTAAACCTGGAATCGTTCAGTATTTTAGACGGTAACAACGGTTAGGTCTGGGTTAGGCCTGGGTTATGCCCGCATTATACTCACGATTTTGTCTTCTTCGCATTCTTGTTAGCCAGATCCTGGGTTTTTTCGGGTTTGAATCACGTAGTAATGTGGTACCACACAGTAACAGTCGATTAAACCTGGATTCGGTCAGTATTTCAGGCGGTAACGCCGGTTAGGTCTGGTTTAGGTCTGGCTTATGCCCGCATCAGGCTCTTGATTTTGCATTCTTGCCATACTTGTTGGCCAGATCCTGGGTTTTTTCAGGTTTGAATCACGTACTAATGAGGTACCACACAGTAACAGTCAATTCAACCTGGATTCAGTCAGTATTTTAGAGGATAAAGCCGGTTAGGTCTGGGTTAGGCCTGGGTTATGCCCGCATCTGGCTTATGATTTTGCCTTCTTCGCATACTTGTTGGCCAGATCCTGGGTTTTTTCGGGTTTGAATCACGTAGTAATGTGGTACCACACTGAAACAGTCAATTAAACCTGGATTCGGTCAGTATTTTAGCCGGTAACACCGGTTAGGTCTGGGTTAGGTCTGGGTTATGCTCGCATCTGGCTCATGATTTTGCCTTCTTCGCATACATGTTGGCCAGATCCTGGGTTTTTTCGGGTATGAATCACGTAGTAATGTGGTACCACACAGTAACAGTCCATTAAACCTGGATTCGGTCAGGATTTTAGCCGGTAACACGTGTTAGGTCTGGGTTAGATCTGGGTTATGCCCACATTTTGGTCATGATTTTGCCTTCTTCGCATTCTTGTTGGCCTGATCCAGGGTTCTTTCGGGTTTGAATCGCATACTAATGTGGTACCACACTGAAACAGTCAATTAAACCTGGTTTCGATCCACACTTTAGAACATAACACCGGTTAGATCTGGGTTAGGTCTGGGTTATGCTCGCATCTGGCTCATGATTTTGCCTTCTTCGCATACTTGTTGGCCAGATCCAGGGTTTTTCCCGGTTTCAATCACGTACTAATGTGGTACCACACATTAACAGTCAACTAAACCTGGTTTTGATCCACATTTTAGAGGATAACACCGGTTAGGTCTGGGTTAGGTCTGCGTTATGCCCGCATCTGTCTCCTGATTTTGCCTTCTTCGCATACTTGTTGGCCAGATCCTGGGTATTTTCGGGCATGAATCACGTAGCAATGTGGTACCACACTGAAACAGTCCATTAAACTTGATTTCGATCAATATTTTAGAGGATAAAGCCGGTTAGGTCTGGGTTAGGTCTGGGTTAGGCCTGGGTTATGCCCGCATCTGGCTCATGATTTTGCATTTTTCGCATTCGTGTTGTCCAGATCCTTGGTTTTCCCTGGTTTGAATCACGTAGTAATGTGGTACCACACTGAAACAGACAATTAAACCTTGTTTCGATCCACATTTTAGAGGATAAAGCCGGTTAGGTCTGGGTTAGGTCTGGGTTATGCCCGCATCTGGCTTATGATTTTGCCTCTTGGCATACTTGTTGGCCAGATCCTGGGTTTTTCGGGTTTGAATCACGTAGTAATGTGGTACCACACTGAAACAGACAATTAAACCTGGTTTCGATCCTCATTTTGGAGGATAACACCGGTTAGGTCTGGGTTAGGTCAGTGTTATGCCCGCATCTGGCTCATGATTTTGCATTTTTCGCATTCGTGTTGTCCAGACCCTTGGTTTTCCCTGGTTTGAATCAAGTAGTAATGTGGTATCACACAGTAGCAGTTTATTAAGCCTGGACTCGATCAACATTTTAGCGGATAAAGCCGGTTAGGTCTGGGTTAGGTCTGTGTTATGCCCGCATCTGGCTCCTGATTTTGCATTTTTCGCATTCGTGTTGTCCTGATCCTTGGTTTTCCCTGGTTTGAATCACGTAGTAATGTGGTACCACACTGAAACAGACAATTAAACCCTGGTTTCGATCCACGTTTTAGAGGATAAAACCGCTTAGGTCTGGGTAACGTCTGGGTTATGCCCGCGTCTGGCTCATGATTTTGCCTGCTTCGCATACTTGTTGGCCAGATCCTGTGTTTTTTCGGGTTTGAATCACGTAGTAATGTGGTACCACACTGAAACAGAAAATTAAACCTGGTTTCGATCCACTTTTTAGAGGATAACACAGGTTAGGTCTGGGTTAGGTCTGTGATATGCCCGCATCTGCTCATGATTTGGCTTCTTCGCATACTTGTTGGCCAGATCCAGGGTTTTTTCGGTCATGAATCACGTTGTAATGTGGTACCACACAGTAACATTCCATTAAACTTGGTTTCGATCAATATTTTAGTGGATAAAACCGGTTAGGTCTGGGTTAGGTCTGGGTTAGGCCTGGGTTATGCCCGCATCTGGCTCATGATTTTGCATTTTTCGCATTCGTGTTGTCCAGATCCTTGGTTTTCCCTGGTTTGAATCACGTAGTAATGTGGTACCACACTGAAACAGACAATTAAACCTTGTTTCGATCCACATTTTAGAGGATAAAGCCGGTTAGGTCTGGGTTAGGTCTGGGTTATGCCCGCATCTGGCTTATGATTTTGCCTCTTGGCATACTTGTTGGCCAGATCCTGGGTTTTTCGGGTTTGAATCACGTAGTAATGTGGTACCACACTGAAACAGACAATTAAACCTGGTTTCGATCCTCATTTTGGAGGATAACACCGGTTAGGTCTGGGTTAGGTCAGTGTTATGCCCGCATCTGGCTCATGATTTTGCATTTTTCGCATTCGTGTTGTCCAGACCCTTGGTTTTCCCTGGTTTGAATCAAGTAGTAATGTGGTATCACACAGTAGCAGTTAATTAAGCCTGGACTCGATCAACATTTTAGCGGATAAAGCCGGTTAGGTCTGGGTTAGGTCTGTGTTATGCCCGCATCTGGCTCCTGATTTTGCATTTTTCGCATTCGTGTTGTCCTGATCCTTGGTTTTCCCTGGTTTGAATCACGTAGTAATGTGGTACCACACTGAAACAGACAATTAAACCCTGGTTTCGATCCACGTTTTAGAGGATAAAACCGCTTAGGTCTGGGTAACGTCTGGGTTATGCCCGCGTCTGGCTCATGATTTTGCCTGCTTCGCATACTTGTTGGCCAGATCCTGTGTTTTTTCGGGTTTGAATCACGTAGTAATGTGGTACCACACTGAAACGGTCCATTAAACCTGGAATCGTTCAGTATTTTAGACGGTAACAACGGTTAGGTCTGGGTTAGGCCTGGGTTATGCCCGCATTATACTCACGATTTTGTCTTCTTCGCATTCTTGTTAGCCAGATCCTGGGTTTTTTCGGGTTTGAATCACGTAGTAATGTGGTACCACACAGTAACAGTCGATTAAACCTGGATTCGGTCAGTATTTCAGGCGGTAACGCCGGTTAGGTCTGGTTTAGGTCTGGCTTATGCCCGCATCAGGCTCTTGATTTTGCATTCTTGCCATACTTGTTGGCCAGATCCTGGGTTTTTTCAGGTTTGAATCACGTACTAATGAGGTACCACACAGTAACAGTCAATTCAACCTGGATTCAGTCAGTATTTTAGAGGATAAAGCCGGTTAGGTCTGGGTTAGGCCTGGGTTATGCCCGCATCTGGCTTATGATTTTGCCTTCTTCGCATACTTGTTGGCCAGATCCTGGGTTTTTTCGGGTTTGAATCACGTAGTAATGTGGTACCACACTGAAACAGTCAATTAAACCTGGATTCGGTCAGTATTTTAGCCGGTAACACCGGTTAGGTCTGGGTTAGGTCTGGGTTATGCTCGCATCTGGCTCATGATTTTGCCTTCTTCGCATACATGTTGGCCAGATCCTGGGTTTTTTCGGGTATGAATCACGTAGTAATGTGGTACCACACAGTAACAGTCCATTAAACCTGGATTCGGTCAGGATTTTAGCCGGTAACACGTGTTAGGTCTGGGTTAGATCTGGGTTATGCCCACATTTTGGTCATGATTTTGCCTTCTTCGCATTCTTGTTGGCCTGATCCAGGGTTCTTTCGGGTTTGAATCGCATACTAATGTGGTACCACACTGAAACAGTCAATTAAACCTGGTTTCGATCCACACTTTAGAACATAACACCGGTTAGATCTGGGTTAGGTCTGGGTTATGCTCGCATCTGGCTCATGATTTTGCCTTCTTCGCATACTTGTTGGCCAGATCCAGGGTTTTTTCCGGTTTCAATCACGTACTAATGTGGTACCACACATTAACAGTCAACTAAACCTGGTTTTGATCCACATTTTAGAGGATAACACCGGTTAGGTCTGGGTTAGGTCTGCGTTATGCCCGCATCTGTCTCCTGATTTTGCCTTCTTCGCATACTTGTTGGCCAGATCCTGGGTATTTTCGGGCATGAATCACGTAGCAATGTGGTACCACACTGAAACAGTCCATTAAACTTGATTTCGATCAATATTTTAGAGGATAAAGCCGGTTAGGTCTGGGTTAGGTCTGGGTTAGGCCTGGGTTATGCCCGCATCTGGCTCATGATTTTGCATTTTTCGCATTCGTGTTGTCCAGATCCTTGGTTTTCCCTGGTTTGAATCACGTAGTAATGTGGTACCACACTGAAACAGACAATTAAACCTTGTTTCGATCCACATTTTAGAGGATAAAGCCGGTTAGGTCTGGGTTAGGTCTGGGTTATGCCCGCATCTGGCTTATGATTTTGCCTCTTGGCATACTTGTTGGCCAGATCCTGGGTTTTTCGGGTTTGAATCACGTAGTAATGTGGTACCACACTGAAACAGACAATTAAACCTGGTTTCGATCCTCATTTTGGAGGATAACACCGGTTAGGTCTGGGTTAGGTCAGTGTTATGCCCGCATCTGGCTCATGATTTTGCATTTTTCGCATTCGTGTTGTCCAGACCCTTGGTTTTCCCTGGTTTGAATCAAGTAGTAATGTGGTATCACACAGTAGCAGTTAATTAAGCCTGGACTCGATCAACATTTTAGCGGATAAAGCCGGTTAGGTCTGGGTTAGGTCTGTGTTATGCCCGCATCTGGCTCCTGATTTTGCATTTTTCGCATTCGTGTTGTCCTGATCCTTGGTTTTCCCTGGTTTGAATCACGTAGTAATGTGGTACCACACTGAAACAGACAATTAAACCCTGGTTTCGATCCACGTTTTAGAGGATAAAACCGCTTAGGTCTGGGTAACGTCTGGGTTATGCCCGCGTCTGGCTCATGATTTTGCCTGCTTCGCATACTTGTTGGCCAGATCCTGTGTTTTTTCGGGTTTGAATCACGTAGTAATGTGGTACCACACTGAAACAGAAAATTAAACCTGGTTTCGATCCACTTTTTAGAGGATAACACAGGTTAGGTCTGGGTTAGGTCTGTGATATGCCCGCATCTGCTCATGATTTGGCTTCTTCGCATACTTGTTGGCCAGATCCAGGGTTTTTTCGGTCATGAATCACGTAGTAATGTGGTACCACACAGTAACATTCCATTAAACTTGGTTTCGATCAATATTTTAGTGGATAAAACCGGTTAGCTCTGGGCTAGGTCTGGGTTATGCCCGCATCTGGCTCATGATTTTGCCTTCCCCGCATACTTGGTGGCCAGATCCTGGGTTTTTCCGGGTTTGAATCACGTAGTAATGTGGTACCACACTGAAACAGTCCATTAAACCTGGATTCGGTCAGTATTTTAGAGGATAAAGCCGGTTAGGTCTGGGTTAGGCCTGGGTTATGCCCGCATCTGGCTTATGATTTTGCCTTCTTCGCATACTTGTTGGCCAGATCCCGGGTTTTTTCGGGTTTGAATCACGTAGTAATGTGGTACCACACTGAAACTGTCAATTAAACCTGGTTTCGATCCACATTTTCGAACATAACACCGGTTAGATCTGGGTTAGGTCTGGGTTATGCTCGCATCTGGCTCATGATTTTGCCTCCTTCGCATACTTGTTGGCCAGATCCAGGGATTATTTCCGGTTTGAATCACGTAGTAATGTGGTACCACACTGAAACAGTCCATTAAGCCTGGATTCGGTCAGTATTTTAGGGGACAACACCGGTTAGGTCTGGGTTAGGTCTGGGTTATGCCCGCATCTGCTCATGATTTTGCCTTCTTCGTATACTTGTTGGCCAGATCCTGGGTATTTTCGGGCATGAATCACGTAGTAATGTGGTACCACACAGTAACAGTCAATCAAACCTGGATTCGGTCAGTATTTTAGACGGTAACACCGGTTAGGTCTGGGTTAGGTCTGGGTTATGCCCGCATCTGGCTCCTGATTTTGCCGTCTTCGCATACTTCTTGGCCAGATCCTGGGTTACTTCGGGTTTGAATCACGTAGTAATGTGGTACCACACTGAAACAGTCAATTAAACCTGGATTCGGTCAGTATTTTAGAGGATAAAGCCGGTTTGGTCTGGGTTAGGCCTGGGTTATGCCCGCATCTGGCTTATGATTTTGCCTTCTTCGCATACTTGTTGTCCAGATCCCGGGTTATTTCGGGTTTGAATCACGTAGTAATGTGGTACCACACAGTAGCAGTCAATTAAGCCTGGATTCGGTCAGCATTTTAGTCGGTAACACCGGTTAGGTCTGGGATAGGTCTGGGTTATGCCCGCTTCTGGCTCCTGATTTTGCCTTCTTCGCATACTTCTTGGCCAGATCCTGGGTTATTTCGGGTTTGAATCACGTAGTAATGTGGTACCACACTGAAACAGTCAATTAAACCTGAATTCGGTCAGTATTTTAGTCGGTAACACCGGTTAGGTCTGGGTTAGGTCTGGGTTATGCCCGCATCTGGCTCCTGATTTTGCCTTCTTCACAAACTTGTTGGCCAGATCCTGGGTTTTTTCGGGTTTGAATCACGTAGTAATGTGGTACCACACTGAAACAGACAATTAAACCTGGTTTCGATCAATATTTTAGAAGATAAAACCGGTTAGGTCTGGGTTAGGTCTGGGTTATGCCCGCATCTGGCTCATGATTTTGCCTTCCCCGCATACTTGGTGGCCAGATCCTGGGTTTTTCCGGGTTTGAATCACGTAGTAATGTGGTACCACACAGTAGCAGTCAATTAAGCCTGGATTCACTCAGCATTTTAGTCGGTAACACCGGTTAGGTCTGGGTTAGGTGTGGGTTATGCCCGCATCTGGCTCTTGATTTTGCCTTCTTCCCATACTTGTTGGCCAGATCCTGGGTTTTTTTCGGGTTTGAATCACGTAGTAATGTGGTACCACACAGTAACAGTCGATTAAACCTGGATTCGGTCAGTATTTTAGACGGTAACACCGGTTAGGTCTGGGTTAGGTCTGGGTTATGCCCGCATTATGCTCACGATTTTGCCTTCTTCGCATTCTTGTTAGCCAGATCCTGGGTTTTTTCGGGTTTGAATCACATAGTAATGTGGTACCACACCGAAACAGTCGATTAAACCTGGTTTCGGTCAGTATTTTAGTCGGTAACGCCGGATAGGTCTGGTTTAGGTCTGGGTTATGCCCGCATCAGGCTCTTGATTATGCATTCTTCCCATACTTGTTGGCCAGATCCTGGGTTTTTTCAGGTTTAAATCACGTAGTAATGTGGTACCACACAGTAACAGGCGATTAAACCTGGATTCGGTCATTATTTTAGTGGATAAAACCGGTTAGGTCTGGGCTAGGTCTGGGTTATGCCCGCATCTGGCTGATGATTTTGCCTTTTTCGCATACTTGTTGGCCAGATCCTGGGTTTTTTCGGGCATGAATCACGTAGTAATGTGGTACCACACAGTAGCAGTCAATCAAACCTGGATTCGGTCAGTATTTTAGACGGTAACATCGGTTAAGTCTGGGATAGGTCTGGGTTATGCCCACATCTGGCTCATGATTTTGCCTTCTTCGCATACTTGTTGGCCAGATCCTGGGTTTCTTCGGGTTTGAATCGCGTGGTAATGGGGTACCACACTGAAACAGTCAATTAAACCTGGTTTCGATCCACAATTTGGAGGATAACGCCGGTTAGGTCTGGGTAAGGTCTGTGTTATGCCAGCATCCGGCTGATGATTTTATCTTCTTCGCATACTTGTTGGACAGATCCTGGGTTTTTTCGGGCATGAATCATGTAGTAATGTGGTACCACACAGTAACAGTCAATTAAACCTGGATTCGGTCATTATTTTAGTGGATAATACCGGTTAGGTCTGGGCTAGGTCTGGGTTATGCCCGCATCTGGCTGATGATTTTGCCTTTTTCGCATAATGCATTGGCCAGATCCTGGGGTTTTTCGGGCATGAATCACGTAGTAATGTGGTACCACACAGTAACAGGCAATCAATCCTGGATTCGGTCAGTATTTTAGACGGTAACACCGGTTAGGTCTGGGTTAGGTTTGGGTTATGCCCGCATCTGGCTCCTGATTTTGCCTTCTTCGCATACTTCTTGGCCAGATCCTGGGTTATTTCGGGTTTGAATCACGTAGTAATGTGGTACCACACTGAAACTGTCAATTAAACCTGGTTTCAATCCACATTTTCGAACATAACACCGGTTAGATCAGGGTTAGGTCAGGGTTATGCCCGCATCTGGCTCCTGATTTTGCCTTCTTTACAAACTTGTTGGCCAGATCCTGGGTTTTTTCGGGTCTGAATCACGTAGTAATATGGTACCACACATTAGCAGTCAATTAAACCTGGTTCCGATCCACATTTTAGTGGATAGAACCGGTTAGGTCTGGGCTAGGCCTGGGTTATGCCCGCATCTGGCTCATGATTTTGCCTTCTTCGCATACTTGTTGGCCAGATCCTGGGTTTTTTCGGGTATGAATCACGTAGCAATGTGGTACCACACTGAAACAGTCAATTAAACCTGATTTCGATCCACATTTTAGAGGATAACACCGGTTAGGTCTGGGTTAGGTCTGTGTTATGCCCGCATCTGCTCATGATTTTGCCTTCTTCGCATACTTGTTAGCCAGATCCTGGGTATTTTCGGGTTTGAATCACGTAGTAATGTGGTACCACACATTACCAGTCAATTAAACCTGGATTCGGTCAGTGTTTTAGTCGGTAACATCGGTTAGGTCTGGGTTAGGTGTGGGTTATGCCCGCATCTGCTCATGATATTGCCTTCTTCGCATACTTGTTGGCCAGATCCTGGGTATTTTCGGGTTTGAATCACGTAGTAATGTGGTACCACACATTAACAGTCAATTAAACCTGGATTCGTTCAGTATTTTAGTCGGTAACACCGTTTAGGTCTGGGTTAGGTGTGGGTTATGCCCGCATCTGGCTCTTGATTTTGCCTTCTTCCCATACTTGTTGACCAGATCCTGGGTTATTTTCGGGTTTGAATCACGTAGTAATGTGGTACCACACAGTAACAGTCGATTAAACCTGGTTTCGGTCAGTATTTTAGTCGGTAACGCACGGTTAGGTCTGGTTTAGGTCTGGGTTATGCCCGCATCTGGCTCATGATTTTGCCTTTTTCGCATTCGTGTTGTCCAGATCCTTGGTTTTCCCTGGTTGGATCACGTAGTAATGTGGTACCACACTGAAACAGACTATTAAACCTGGTTTCGATCCACATTTTAGAACATAACACTGGTTAGGTTTGGGTTAGGTCTGGGTTATGCTCGCATCTGGCTCATGATTTTGCCTTCTTCGCATACTTATTGGCCAGATCCACGGTTTTTTCGGGTTTGAATCACGTAGTAATGTGGTACCACACATTAACAGTCAATTAAACCTGGATTCGGTCAGTATTTTAGGCGGTAACACCGGTTAGGTCTGGGTTAGGTCTGGGTTATGCCCGCATCTGGCTCATGATTTCGCCTACTTCGCATACAAGTTGGCCAGATCCTCGGTTTTTTCGGGTATGAATCACGTAGTAATGTGGTACCACTCAGTAACAGTCAATTAAACCTGGATTCGGTCAGTATTTTAGCCGGTAACACGTGTTAGGTCTGGGTTAGATCTGGGTTATGCCCACATTTTGCTCATGATTTTGCCTTCCTCGCATTCTTGTTGGCCAGATCCAGGGTTTTTTCGGGTTTGAATTGCGTACTAATGTGGTACCGCACTGAAACAGACAATTAAACCTGGTTTCGATCCACATTTTAGAGGATAAAGCCGGTTAGGTCTGGGTTAGGTCTGGGTTATGCCCGCATCTGGCTTATGATTTTGCCTCTTGGCATACTTGTTGGCCAGATCCTGGGTTTTTCGGGTTTGAATCACGTAGTAATGTGGTACCACACTGAAACAGACAATTAAACCTGGTTTCGATCCTCATTTTGGAGGATAACACCGGTTAGGTCTGGGTTAGGTCAGTGTTATGCCCGCATCTGGCTCATGATTTTGCATTTTTCGCATTCGTGTTGTCCAGACCCTTGGTTTTCCCTGGTTTGAATCAAGGAGTAATGTGGTACCACACAGTAGCAGTTAATTAACCCTGGACTCGATCCACATTTTAGCGGATAAAGCCGGTTAGGTCTGGGTTAGGTCTGTGTTATGCCCGCATCTGGCTCATGATTTTGCATTTTTCGCATTCGTGTTGTCCTGATCCTTGGTTTTCCCTGGTTTGAATCACGTAGTAATGTGGTACCACACTGAAACAGACAATTAAACCCTGGTTTCGATCCACATTTTAGAGGATAAAACCGCTTAGGTCTGGGTAACGTCTGGGTTATGCCCGCGTCTGGCTCATGATTTTGCCTGCTTCGCATACTTGTTGGCCAGATCCTGTGTTTTTTCGGGTTTGAATCACGTAGTAATGTGGTACCACACTGAAACAGAAAATTAAACCTGGTTTCGATCCACTTTTTAGAGGATAACACAGGTTAGGTCTGGGTTAGGTCTGTGATATGCCCGCATCTGCTCATGATTTGGCTTCTTCGCATACTTGTTGGCCAGATCCAGGGTTTTTTTTGGTCATGAATCACGTAGTAATGTGGTACCACACAGTAACATTCCATTAAACTTGGTTTCGATCAATATTTTAGTGAATAAAACCGGTTAGCTCTGGGCTAGGTCTGGGTTATGCCCGCATCTGGCTCATGATTTTGCCTTCTTCGCATACTTGTTGGCGGGATCCTGGGTTTTCCGGGTTTGAATCACGTAGTATTGTGGTATCACACAGTAACAGTCGATTAAACCTGGATTCGGTCAGTATTTTAATCGGCTACACCGGTTAGGTCTGGGTTAGGTCTGGGTTATGCTTGCATCTGGCTCATGATTTTGCCTGCTTCGCATACTTGTTGGCCAGATCCTGGGTTTTTTTGGGGTTTGAATCACGTAGTAATGTGGTACCACACTGAAACAGTCCATTAAACTTGGTTTCGATCAATATTTTAGAGGATAAAGCCGGTTAGGTCTGGGTTAAGTCTGGGTTATGCCCGCATCTGGCTCATGATTTTGCATTTTTCGCATTCGTGTTGGCCAGATCCTGGGTTTTTTCGGGTTTGAATCACGTAGTAATGTGGTACCACACTGAAACAGACAATTAAACCTGGTTTCGATCAATATTTTAGAAGATAAAACCGGTTAGGTCTGGGTTAGGTCTGGGTTATGCCCGCATCTGGCTCATGATTTTGCCTTCCCCGCATACTTGGTGGCCAGATCCTGGGTTTTTCCGGGTTTGAATCACGTAGTAATGTGGTACCACACAGTAGCAGTCAATTAAGCCTGGATTCGGTCAGCATTTTAGTCGGTAACACCGGTTAGGTCTGGGATAGGTCTGGGTTATGCCCGCATCTGGCTCATGATTTTGCCTTCTTCGCATGCTTGTTGGCCAGATCCTGGGTTACTTCGGGTTTGAATCACGTAGTAATGTGGTACCACACTGAAACAGTCAATTAAACCTGGATTCGGTCAGTATTTTAGAGGATAAAGCCGGTTAGGTCTGGGTTAGGCCTGGGTTATGCCCGCATCTGGCTTATGATTTTGCCTTCTTCGCATACTTGTTGTCCAGATCCCGGGTTATTTCGGGTTTGAATCACGTAGTAATGTGGTACCACACAGTAGCAGTCAATTAAGCCTGGATTCGGTCAGCATTTTAGTCGGTAACACCGGTTAGGTCTGGGATAGGTCTGGGTTATGCCCGCTTCTGGCTCCTGATTTTGCCTTCTTCGCATACTTCTTGGCCAGATCCTGGGTTATTTCGGGTTTGAATCACGTAGTAATGTGGTACCACACTGAAACAGTCAATTAAACCTGAATTCGGTCAGTATTTTAGTCGGTAACACCGGTTAGGTCTGGGTTAGGTCTGGGTTATGCCCGCATCTGGCTCCTGATTTTGCCTTCTTCACAAACTTGTTGGCCAGATCCTGGGTTTTTTCGGGTTTGAATCACGTAGTAATGTGGTACCACACTGAAACAGACAATTAAACCTGGTTTCGATCAATATTTTAGAAGATAAAACCGGTTAGGTCTGGGTTAGGTCTGGGTTATGCCAGCATCTGGCTCATGATTTTGCCTTCCCCGCATACTTGGTGGCCAGATCCTGGGTTTTTCCGGGTTTGAATCACGTAGTAATGTGGTACCACACAGTAGCAGTCAATTAAGCCTGGATTCACTCAGCATTTTAGTCGGTAACACCGGTTAGGTCTGGGTTAGGTGTGGGTTATGCCCGCATCTGGCTCTTGATTTTGCCTTCTTCCCATACTTGTTGGCCAGATCCTGGGTTTTTTTCGGGTTTGAATCACGTAGTAATGTGGTACCACACAGTAACAGTCGATTAAACCTGGATTCGGTCAGTATTTTAGACGGTAACACCGGTTAGGTCTGGGTTAGGTCTGGGTTATGCCCGCATTATGCTCACGATTTTGCCTTCTTCGCATTCTTGTTAGCCAGATCCTGCGTTTTTTCGGGTTTGAATCACATAGTAATGTGGTACCACACCGAAACAGTCGATTAAACCTGGTTTCGGTCAGTATTTTAGTCGGTAACGCCGGATAGGTCTGGTTTAGGTCTGGGTTATGCCCGCATCAGGCTCTTGATTATGCATTCTTCCCATACTTGTTGGCCAGATCCTGGGTTTTTTCAGGTTTAAATCACGTAGTAATGTGGTACCACACAGTAACAGTCGATTAAACCTGGATTCGGTCATTATTTTAGTGGATAAAACCGGTTAGGTCTGGGCTAGGTCTGGGTTATGCCCGCATCTGGCTGATGATTTTGCCTTTTTCGCATACTTGTTGGCCAGATCCTGGGTTTTTTCGGGCATGAATCACGTAGTAATGTGGTACCACACAGTAGCAGTCAATCAAACCTGGATTCGGTCAGTATTTTAGACGGTAACATCGGTTAAGTCTGGGATATGTCTGGGTTATGCCCACATCTGGCTCATGATTTTGCCTTCTTCGCATACTTGTTGGCCAGATCCTGGGTTTCTTCGGGTTTGAATCGCGTGGTAATGGGGTACCACACTGAAACAGTCAATTAAACCTGGTTTCGATCCACAATTTGGAGGATAACGCCGGTTAGGTCTGGGTAAGGTCTGTGTTATGCCAGCATCCGGCTCATGATTTTATCTTCTTCGCATACTTGTTGGACAGATCCTGGGTTTTTTCGGGCATGAATCATGTAGTAATGTGGTACCACACAGTAACAGTCAGTTAAACCTGGATTCGGTCATTATTTTAGTGGATAATACCGGTTAGGTCTGGGCTAGGTCTGGGTTATGCCCGCATCTGGCTGATGATTTTGCCTTTTTCGCATAATGCATTGGCCAGATCCTGGGGTTTTTCGGGCATGAATCACGTAGTAATGTGGTACCACACAGTAACAGGCAATCAATCCTGGATTCGGTCAGTATTTTAGACGGTAACACCGGTTAGGTCTGGGTTAGGTCTGGGTTATGCCCACATCTGGCTCATGATTTTGCCTTCTTCGCATACTTGTTGGCCAGATCCTGGGTTTTATCGGGCATGAATCACGTAGTAATGTGGTACCACACAGTAACAGTCAATCAAACCTGGATTCGGTCAGTATTTTAGACTGTAACACCGGTTAGGTCTGGGTTAGGTTTGGGTTATGCCCGCATCTGGCTCCTGATTTTGCCTTCTTCGCATACTTCTTGGCCAGATCCTGGGTTATTTCGGGTTTGAATCACGTAGTAATGTGGTACCACACTGAAACTGTCAATTAAACCTGGTTTCAATCCACATTTTCGAACATAACACCGGTTAGATCAGGGTTAGGTCAGGGTTATGCCCGCATCTGGCTCCTGATTTTGCCTTCTTTACAAACTTGTTGGCCAGATCCTGGGTTTTTTCGGGTCTGAATCACGTAGTAATATGGTACCACACATTAGCAGTCAATTAAACCTGGTTCCGATCCACATTTTAGTGGATAGAACCGGTTAGGTCTGGGCTAGGTCTGGGTTATGCCCGCATCTGGCTCATGATTTTGCCTTCTTCGCATACTTGTTGGCCAGATCCTGGGTTTTTTCGGGTATGAATCACGTAGCAATGTGGTACCACACTGAAACAGTCAATTAAACCTGATTTCGATCCACATTTTAGAGGATAACACCGGTTAGGTCTGGGTTAGGTCTGTGTTATGCCCGCATCTGCTCATGATTTTGCCTTCTTCGCATACTTGTTAGCCAGATCCTGGGTATTTTCGGGTTTGAATCACGTAGTAATGTGGTACCACACATTAACAGTCAATTAAACCTGGATTCGGTCAGTATTTTAGTCGGTAACACCGGTTAGGTCTGGGTTAGGTGTGGGTTATGCCCGCATCTGCTCATGATATTGCCTTCTTCGCATACTTGTTGGCCAGATCCTGGGTATTTTCGGGTTTGAATCACGTAGTAATGTGGTACCACACATTAACAGTCAATTAAACCTGGATTCGGTCAGTATTTTAGTCGGTAACACCGTTTAGGTCTGGGTTAGGTGTGGGTTATGCCCGCATCTGGCTCTTGATTTTGCCTTCTTCCCATACTTGTTGACCAGATCCTGGGTTATTTTCGGGTTTGAATCACGTAGTAATGTGGTACCACACAGTAACAGTCGATTAAACCTGGTTTCGGCCAGTATTTTAGTCGGTAACGCACGGTTAGGTCTGGTTTAGGTCTGGGTTATGCCCGCATCTGGCTCATGATTTTGCCTTTTTCGCATTCGTGTTGTCCAGATCCTTGGTTTTCCCTGGTTGGATCACGTAGTAATGTGGTACCACACTGAAACAGACTATTAAACCTGGTTTCGATCCACATTTTAGAACATAACACTGGTTAGGTCTGGGTTAGGTCTGGGTTATGCTCGCATCTGGCTCATGATTTTGCCTTCTTCGCATACTTATTGGCCAGATCCACGGTTTTTTCGGGTTTGAATCACGTAGTAATGTGGTACCACACATTAACAGTCAATTAAACCTGGATTCGGTCAGTATTTTAGGCGGTAACACCGGTTAGGTCTGGGTTAGGTCTGGGTTATGCCCGCATCTGGCTCATGATTTCGCCTTCTTCGCATACATGTTGGCCAGATCCTCGGTTTTTTCGGGTATGAATCACGTAGTAATGTGGTACCACTCAGTAACAGTCAATTAAACCTGGATTCGGTCAGTATTTTAGCCGGTAACACGTGTTAGGTCTGGGTTAGATCTGGGTTATGCCCACATTTTGCTCATGATTTTGCCTTCCTCGCATTCTTGTTGGCCAGATCCAGGGTTTTTTCGGGTTTGAATTGCGTACTAATGTGGTACCGCACTGAAACAGACAATTAAACCTGGTTTCGATCCATATTTTAGAGGATAAAACCGCTTAGGTCTGGGTTAGGTCCGGGTTATGCCCGCATCGGGCTCATGTTTTAGCCTTCTTCGCATACTTGTTGGCCAGATCCTGGGTATTTTCGGGCATGAATCACGTAGTAATGTGGTACCACACTGAAACAGTCCATTAAACTTGATTTCGATCAATATTTTAGAGGATAAAGCCGGTTAGGTCCGGGTTAGGTCTGGGTTAGGCCTGGGTTATGCCCGCATCTGGCTCATGATTTTGCATTTTTCGCATTCGTGTTGTCCAGATCCTTGGTTTTCCCTGGTTTGAATCACGTAGTAATGTGGTAGCACACTGAAACAGACAATTAAACCTTGTTTCGATCCACATTTTAGAGGATAAAGCCGGTTAGGTCTGGGTTAGGTCTGGGTTATGCCCGCATCTGGCTTATGATTTTGCCTCTTGGCATACTTGTTGGCCAGATCCTGGGTTTTTCGGGTTTGAATCACGTAGTAATGTGGTACCACACTGAAACAGACAATTAAACCTGGTTTCGATCCTCATTTTGGAGGATAACACCGGTTAGGTCTGGGTTAGGTCAGTGTTATGCCCGCATCTGGCTCATGATTTTGCATTTTTCGCATTCGTGTTGTCCAGACCCTTGGTTTTCCCTGGTTTGAATCAAGGAGTAATGTGGTACCACACAGTAGCAGTTAATTAACCCTGGACTCGATCCACATTTTAGCGGATAAAGCCGGTTAGGTCTGGGTTAGGTCTGTGTTATGCCCGCATCTGGCTCATGATTTTGCATTTTTCGCATTCGTGTTGTCCTGATCCTTGGTTTTCCCTGGTTTGAATCACGTAGTAATGTGGTACCACACTGAAACAGACAATTAAACCCTGGTTTCGATCCACATTTTAGAGGATAAAACCGCTTAGGTCTGGGTAACGTCTGGGTTATGCCCGCGTCTGGCTCATGATTTTGCCTGCTTCGCATACTTGTTGGCCAGATCCTGTGTTTTTTCGGGTTTGAATCACGTAGTAATGTGGTACCACACAGTAGCAGTCAATTAAGCCTGGATTCGGTCAGCATTTTAGTCGTTAACACCGGTTAGGTCTGGGTTAAGTCTGGGTTATGCCCGCATCTGGCTCATGATTTTGCATTTTTCGCATTCGTGTTGGCCAGATCCTGGGTTTTTTCGGGTTTGAATCACGCAGTAATGTGGTACCACACTGAAACAGACAATTAAACCTGGTTTCGATCAATATTTTAGAAGATAAAACCGGTTAGGTCTGGGTTAGGTCTGGGTTATGCCCGCATCTGGCTCATGATTTTGCCTTCCCCGCATACTTGGTGGCCAGATCCTGGGTTTTTCCGGGTTTGAATCACGTAGTAATGTGGTACCACACAGTAGCAGTCAATTAAGCCTGGATTCGGTCAGCATTTTAGTCGGTAACACCGGTTAGGTCTGGGATAGGTCTGGGTTATGCCCGCATCTGGCTCATGATTTTGCCTTCTTCGCATGCTTGTTGGCCAGATCCTGGGTTTTTTCGGGTTTGAATCATGTAGTATTGTGGTACCACACAGTAACAGTCGATTAAACCTGGATTCGGTCAGCATTTTAGTCGGTAACACCGGTTAGGTCTGGGTTAGGTCTGGGTTATGCCCGCGTCTGGCTCATGATTTTGCCTGCTTCGTATACTTGTTGGCCAGATCCTGGGTTTTTTCGGGTTTGAATCACGTAGTAATGTGGTACCACACTGAAACGGACAATTAAACCTGGTTTCGATCAATATTTTAGAAGATAACACCGGTTAGATCTGGGTTAGGTCTGGGTTATGCTCGCATCTGGCTCATGATTTTGCCTCCTTCGCATACTTGTTGGCCAGATTCAGGGATTATTTCCGGTCTGAATCACGTAGTAATGTGTTACCACACTGAAACAGTCCATTAAACCTGGATTCGGTCAGTATTTTGGAGGATAAAGCCGGTTAGGTCTGGGTTAGGCCTGGGTTATGCCCGCATCTGGCTTATGATTTTGCCTTCTTCGCATACTTGTTGGCCAGATCCCGGGTTTTTTCGGGTTTGAATCACGTAGTAATGTGGTACCACACTGAAACTGTCAATTAAACCTGGTTTCGATCCACATTTTCGAACATAACACCGGTTAGGTCTGGGTTAGGTCTGGGTTATGCTCGCATCTGGCTCATGATTTTGCCTCCTTCGCATACTTGTTGGCCAGATCCAGGGATTATTTCCGGTTTGAATCACGTAGTAATGTGGTACCACACTGAAACAGTCCATTAAGCCTGGATTCGGTCAGTATTTTAGGGGACAACACCGGTTAGGTCTGGGTTAGGTCTGGGTTATGCCCGCATCTGCTCATGATTTTGCCTTCTCCGTATACTTGTTGGCCAGATCCTGGGTATTTTCGGGCATGAATCACGTAGTAATGTGGTACCACACAGTAACAGTCAATCAAACCTGGATTCGGTCAGTATTTTAGACGGTAACACCGGTTAGGTCTGGGTTAGGTCTGGGTTATGCCCGCATCTGGCTCCTGATTTTGCCGTCTTCGCATACTTCTTGGCCAGATCCTGGGTTACTTCGGGTTTGAATCACGTAGTAATGTGGTACCACACAGTAGCAGTCAATTAAGCCTGGATTCACTCAGCATTTTAGTCGGTAACACCGGTTAGGTCTGGGTTAGGTCTGGGTTATGCCCGCATCTGGCTCATGATTTTGCCTTCCCCGCATACTTGGTGGCCAGATCCTGGATTTTTCCGGGTTTGAATCACGTAGTAATGTGGTACCACACAGTAGCAGTCAATTAAGCCTGGATTCACTCAGCATTTTAGTCGGTAACACCGGTTAGGTTGGGATAGGTCTGGGTTATGCCCGCTTCTGGCTCCTGATTTTGCCTTCTTCGCATACTTCTTGGCCAGATCCTGGGTTATTTCGGGTTTGAATCACGTAGTAATGTGGTACCACACTGAAACAGTCAATTAAACCTGGATTCGGTCAGTATTTTAGTCGGTAACACCGGTTAGGTCTGGGTTAGGTCTGGGTTATGCCCGCATCTGGCTCCTGATTTTGCCTTCTTCACAAACTTGTTGGCCAGATCCTGGGTTTTTTCGGGTTTGAATCACGTAGTAATGTGGTACCACACTGAAACAGACAATTAAACCTGGTTTCGATCAATATTTTAGAAGATAAAACCGGTTAGGTCTGGGTTAGGTCTGGGTTATGCCCGCATCTGGCTCATGATTTTGCCTTCCCCGCATACTTGGTGGCCAGATCCTGGATTTTTCCGGGTTTGAATCACGTAGTAATGTGGTACCACACAGTAGCAGTCAATTAAGCCTGGATTCACTCAGCATTTTAGTCGGTAACACCGGTTAGGTCTGGGTTAGGTGTGGGTTATGCCCGCATCTGGCTCTTGATTTTGCCTTCTTCCCATACTTGTTGGCCAGATCCTGGGTTTTTTTCGGGTTTGAATCACGTAGTAATGTGGTACCACACAGTAACAGTCGACTAAACCTGGATTCGGTCAGTATTTTAGACGGTAACACCGGTTAGGTCTGGGTTAGGTCTGGGTTATGCCCGCATTATGCTCACGATTTTGCCTTCTTCGCATTCTTGTTAGCCAGATCCTGGGTTTTTTCGGGTTTGAATCACATAGTAATGTGGTACCACACCGAAACAGTCGATTAAACCTGGTTTCGGTCAGTATTTTAGTCGGTAACGCCGGATAGGTCTGGTTTAGGTCTGGGTTATGCCCGCATCAGGCTCTTGATTATGCATTCTTCCCATACTTGTTGGCCAGATCCTGGGTTTTTTCAGGTTTAAATCACGTAGTAATGTGGTACCACACAGTAACAGTCGATTAAACCTGGATTCGGTCATTATTTTAGTGGATAAAACCGGTTAGGTCTGGGCTAGGTCTGGGTTATGCCCGCATCTGGCTGATGGTTTTGCCTTTTTCGCATACTTGTTGGCCAGATCCTGGGTTTTTTCGGGCATGAATCACGTAGTAATGTGGTACCACACAGTAGCAGTCAATCAAACCTGGATTCGGTCAGTATTTTAGACGGTAACATCGGTTAAGTCTGGGATAGGTCTGGGTTATGCCCACATCTGGCTCATGATTTTGCCTTCTTCGCATACTTGTTGGCCAGATCCTGGGTTTCTTCGGGTTTGAATCGCGTGGTAATGGGGTACCACACTGAAACAGTCAATTAAACCTGGTTTCGATCCACAATTTGGAGGATAACGCCGGTTAGGTCTGGGTAAGGTCTGTGTTATGCCAGCATCCGGCTCATGATTTTATCTTCTTCGCATACTTGTTGGACAGATCCTGGGTTTTTTCGGGCATGAATCATGTAGTAATGTGGTACCACACAGTAACAGTCAATTAAACCTGGATTCGGTCATTATTTTAGTGGATAATACCGGTTAGGTCTGGGCTAGGTCTGGGTTATGCCCGCATCTGGCTGATGATTTTGCCTTTTTCGCATAATGCATTGGCCAGATCCTGGGGTTTTTCGGGCATGAATCACGTAGTAATGTGGTACCACACAGTAACAGGCAATCAATCCTGGATTCGGTCAGTATTTTAGACGGTAACACCGGTTAGGTCTGGGTTAGGTCTGGGTTATGCCCACATCTGGCTCATGATTTTGCCTTCTTCGCAAACTTCTTGGCCAGATCCTGGGTTATTTCGGGTTTGAATCACGTAGTAATGTGGTACCACACTGAAACTGTCAATTAAACCTGGTTTCAATCCACATTTTCGAACATAACACCGGTTAGATCAGGGTTAGGTCAGGGTTATGCCCGCATCTGGCTCCTGATTTTGCCTTCTTCACAAACTTGTTGGCCAGATCCTGGGTTTTTTCGGGTCTGAATCACGTAGTAATATGGTACCACACATTAGCAGTCAATTAAACCTGGTTTCGATCCACATTTTAGTGGATAGAACCGGTTAGGTCTGGGCTAGGTCTGGGTTATGCCCGCATCTGGCTCATGATTTTGCCTTCTTCGCATACTTGTTGGCCAGATCCTGGGTTTTTTCGGGTATGAATCACGTAGCAATGTGGTACCACACTGAAACAGTCAATTAAACCTGATTTCGATCCACATTTTAGAGGATAACACCGGTTAGGTCTGGGTTAGGTCTGTGTTATGCCCGCATCTGCTCATGATTTTGCCTTCTTCGCATACTTGTTTGCCAGATCCTGGGTATTTTCGGGTTTGAATCACGTAGTAATGTGGTACCACACATTAACAGTCAATTAAACCTGGATTCGGTCAGTATTTTAGTCGGTAACACCGGTTAGGTCTGGGTTAGGTGTGGGTTATGCCCGCATCTGCTCATGATATTGCCTTCTTCGCATACTTGTTGGCCAGATCCTGGGTATTTTCGGGTTTGAATCACGTAGTAATGTGGTACCACACATTAACAGTCAATTAAACCTGGATTCGGTCAGTATTTTAGTCGGTAACACCGTTTAGGTCTGGGTTAGGTGTGGGTTATGCCCGAATCTGGCTCTTGATTTTGCCTTCTTCCCATACTTGTTGACCAGATCCTGGGTTATTTTCGGGTTTGAATCACGTAGTAATGTGGTACCACACAGTAACAGTCGATTAAACCTGGTTTCGGTCAGTATTTTAGTCGGTAACGCACGGTTAGGTCTGGTTTAGGTCTGGGTTATGCCCGCATCTGGCTCATGATTTTGCCTTTTTCGCATTCGTGTTGTCCAGATCCTTGGTTTTCCCTGGTTGGATCACGTAGTAATGTGGTACCACACTGAAACAGACTATTAAACCTGGTTTCGATCCACATTTTAGAACATAACACCGGTTAGGTCTGGGTTAGGTCTGGGTTATGCTCGCATCTGGCTCATGATTTTGCCTTCTTCGCATACTTATTGGCCAGATCCACGGTTTTTTCGGGTTTGTATCACGTAGTAATGTGGTACCACACATTAGCAGTCAATTAAACCTGGATTCGGTCAGTATTTTAGGCGGTAACACCGGTTAGGTCTGGGTTAGGTCTGGGTTATGCCCGCATCTGGCTCATGATTTCGCCTTCTTCGCATACATGTTGGCCAGATCCTCGGTTTTTTCGGGTATGAATCACGTAGTAATGTGGTACCACTCAGTAACAGTCAATTAAACCTGGATTCGGTCAGTATTTTAGCCTGTAACACGTGTTAGGTCTGGGTTAGATCTGGGTTATGCCCACATTTTGCTCATGATTTTGCCTTCCTCGCATTCTTGTTGGCCAGATCCAGGGTTTTTTCGGGTTTGAATTGCGTACTAATGTGGTACCACACTGAAACAGTCAATTAAACCTGATTTCGATCCACATTTTAGAGGATAACACCGGTTAGGTCTGGGTTAGGTCTGTGTTATGCCCGCATCTGCTCATGATTTTGTCTTCTTCGCATACATGTTGGCCAGATCCACGGTTTTTTCGGGTATGAATCACGTAGTAATGTGGTACCACTCAGTAACAGTCAATTAAACCTGGATTCGTTCAGTATTTTAGACGGTAACACCGGTTAGGTCTCGGTTAGGTCTAGGTTATGCCCGCATTTTGCTCATGATTATGCCTTCTTCGCATTCTTGTTGGCCAGATCCAGGGTTTTTTTCGGGTTTGAATCACGTAGTAATGTGGTACCACACTGAAACAGTCCATTAAACCTGGATCCGGTCAGTAATTTAGCCGGTAACACGTGTTAGGTCTGGGTTAGATCTGGGTTATGCCCACATTTTGCTCATGATTTTGCCATCGTCGCATTCTTGTTGGCCAGATCCAGGGTTTTTTTCGGGTTTGAATCACGTAGTAATGTGGTACAACACTGAAACAGTCCATTAAACCTGGATTCGGTCAGTATTTTAGCCGGTAACACGTGTTAGGTCTGGGTTAGATCTGGGTTATGCCCACATTTTGCACATGATTTTGCCTTCTTCGCATACTTGTTGGCCAGATCCTGGGTTTTTTCGGGCATGAATCACGTAGTAATGTGGTACCACACAGTAACAGTCAATCAAACCTGGATTCGGTCAGTATTTTAGTCGGTAACACCGGTTAGGTCTGGGTTAGGTGTGGGTTATGCCCGCACCTGGCTCTTGATTTTGCCTTCTTCCCATACTTGTTGACCAGAACCTGGGTTTTTTCGGGTTTGAATCACGTGGTAATGTGGTACCACACAGTAACAGTCAATCAAACCTGGATTCGGTCAGTATTTTAGTCGGTAACACCGGTTAGGACTGGGTTAGGTCTGTGTTATGCCCGCATCTGCTCATGATTTTGTCTTCTTCGCATACTTGTTGGCCAGATCCTGGGTATTTTCGGGTTTGAATCACGTAGTAATGTGGTACCACACATTAACAGTCAATTAAACCTGGATTCGGTCAGTATTTTAGTCGGTAGCACCGGTTAGGTCTGGGTTAGGTGTGGGTTATGCCCGCATCTGGCTCTTGATTTTGCCTACTTCCCATACTTGTTGACCAGATCCTGGGTTTTTTTCGGGTTTGAATCACGTAGTAATGTGGTGCCACACAGTAACAGTCGATTAAACCTGGTTTCGGTCAGTATTTTAGTCGGTAACGACGGTTAGGTCTGGTTTAGGTGTGGGTTATGCCCGCATCTGGCTCTTGATTTTGCCTTCTTCCCATACTTGTTGACAAGAACCTGGGTTTTTTCGGGTTTGAATCACGTGGTAATGTGGTACCACACAGTAACAGTCAATCAAACCTGGATTCGGTCAGTATTTTAGTCGGTAACACCGGTTAGGTCTGGGTTAGGTCTGTGTTATGCCCGCATCTGCTCATGATTTTGTCTTCTTTGCATACATGTTGGCCAGATCCTGGGTATTTTCGGGTTTGAATCACGTAGTAATGTGGTACCACACATTAACAGTCAATTAAACCTGGATTCGGTCAGTATTTTAGCCGGTAACACGTGTTAGGTCTGGGTTAGATCTGGGTTATGCCCACATTTTGCTCATGATTTTGCCTTCTTCGCATACTTGTTGGCCAGATCCTGGGTTTTTTCGGGCATGAATCACGTAGTAATGTGGTACCACACTGAAACAGTCCATTAAACCTGGATTCGGTCAGTATTTTAGCCGGTAACACGTGTTAGGTATGGGTTAGATCTGGGTTATGCCCACATTTTGCTCATGATTTTGCCTTCTTCGCATACTTGTTGGCCAGATCCTGGGTTTTTTCGGGCATGAATCACGTAGTAATGTGGTACCACACAGTGACAGTCAATCAAACCTGGATTCGGTCAGTATTTTAGCCGGTAACACGTGTTAGGTCTGGGTTAGATCTGGGTTATGCCCACATTTTGCTCATGATTTTGCCTTCTTCGCATTCTTGTTGGCCATATCCAGGGTTTTTTTCGGGTTTGAATCACGTAGTAATGTGGTACCACACTGAAACAGTCCATTAAACCTGGATTCGGTCAGTATTTTAGGCGGTAACACCGGTTAGGTCTGGGTTAGGTCTGGGTTATGCCCGCATCTGGCTCATGATTTTGCCTTCTTCGCATACTTGTTGGCCAGATCCTGGGTTTTTTCGGGCATGAATCACGTAGTAATGTGGTACCACACAGTAACAGTCAATCAAACCTGGATTCGGTTAGTATTTTAGTCGGTAACACCGGTTAGGTCTGGGTTAGGTGTGGGTTATGCCCGCACCTGGCTCTTGATTTTGCCTTCTTCCGATACTTGTTGACCAGAACCTGGGTTTTTTCGGGTTTGAATCACGTGGTAATGTGGTACCACACAGTAACAGTCAATCAAACCTGGATTCGGTCAGTATTTTAGTCGGTAACACCGGTTAGGACTGGGTTAGGTCTGTGTTATGCCCGCATCTGCTCATGATTTTGTCTTCTTCGCATACTTGTTGGCCAGATCCTGGGTATTTTCGGGTTTGAATCACGTAGTAATGTGGTACCACACATTAACAGTCAATTAAACCTGGATTCGGTCAGTATTTTAGTCGGTAGCACCGGTTAGGTCTGGGTTAGGTGTGGGTTATGCCCGCATCTGGCTCTTGATTTTGCCTACTTCCCATACTTGTTGACCAGAACCTGGGTTTTTTTCGGGTTTGAATCACGTAGTAATGTGGTACCACACAGTAACAGTCAATCAAACCTGGTTTCGGTCAGTATTTTAGTCGGTAACGACGGTTAGGTCTGGTTTAGGTCTGGGTTATGCCCGCATCTGGCTCTTGATTTTGCCTTCTTCCCATACTTGTTGACCAGAACCTGGGTTTTTTCGGGCATGAATCACGTAGTAATGTGGTACCACACAGTAACAGTCAATCAAACCTGGATTCGGTCAGTATTTTAGTCGGTAACACCGGTTAGGTCTGGGTTAGGTGTGGGTTATGCCCGCATCTGGCTCTTGATTTTGCCTTCTTCGCATACTTGTTGGCCAGATCCTGGGTTTTTTCGGGCATGAATCACGTAGTAATGTGGTACCACACTGAAACAGTCCATTAAACCTGGATTCGGTCAGTATTTTAGCCGGTAACACGTGTTAGGTATGGGTTAGATCTGGGTTATGCCCACATTTTGCTCATGATTTTGCCTTCTTCGCATACTTATTGGCCAGATCCTGGGTTTTTTCGGGCATGAATCACGTAGTAATGTGGTACCACACAGTGACAGTCAATCAAACCTGGATTCGGTCAGTATTTTAGCCGGTAACACGTGTTAGGACTGGGTTAGATCTGGGTTATGCCCACATTTTGCTCATGATTTTGCCTTCTTCGCATTCTTGTTGGCCATATTCAGGGTTTTTTTCGGGTTTGAATCACGTAGTAATGTGGTACCACACTGAAACAGTCCATTAAACCTGGATTCGGTCAGTATTTGAGGCGGTAACACCGGTTAGGTCTGGGTTAGGTCTGGGTTATGCCCGCATCTGGCTCATGATTTTGCCTTCTTCGCATACTTGTTGGCCAGATCCTGGGTTTTTTCGGGCATGAATCACGTAGTAATGTGGTACCACACAGTAACAGTCAATCAAACCTGGATTCGGTTAGTATTTTAGTCGGTAACACCGGTTAGGTCTGGGTTAGGTGTGGGTTATGCCCGCACCTGGCTCTTGATTTTGCCTTCTTCCCATACTTGTTGACCAGAACCTGGGTTTTTTCGGGTTTGAATCACGTGGTAATGTGGTACCACACAGTAACAGTCAATCAAACCTGGATTCGGTCAGTATTTTAGTCGGTAACACCGGTTAGGTCTGGGTTAGGTCTGTGTTATGCCCGCATCTGCTCATGATTTTGTCTTCTTCGCATACTTGTTGGCCAGATCCTGGGTATTTTCGGGTTTGAATCACGTAGTAATGTGGTACCACACATTAACAGTCAATTAAACCTGGATTCGGTCAGTATTTTAGTCGGTAGCACCGGTTAGGTCTGGGTTAGGTGTGGGTTATGCCCGCATCTGGCTCTTGATTTTGCCTTCTTCCCATACTTGTTGACCAGATCCTGGGTTTTTTTCGGGTTTGAATCACGTAGTAATGTGGTGCCACACAGTAACAGTCGATTAAACCTGGTTTCGGTCAGTATTTTAGTCGGTAACGCCGGTTAGGTCTGGTTTAGGTCTGGGTTATGCCCGCATCTGGCTCATGATTTTGCCTTTTTCGCATTCGTGTTGTCCAGATCCTTGGTTTTCCCTGGTTGGATCACGTAGTAATGTGGTACCACACTGAAACAGACAATTAAACCTGGTTTCGATCCACATTTTAGAACATAACACCGGTTAGGTCTGGGTTAGGTCTGGGTTATGCTCGCATCTGGCTCATGATTTTGCCTTCTTCGCATACTTATTGGCCAGATCCACGGTTTTTTCGGGTTTGAATCACGTAGTAATGTGGTACCGCACTGAAACAGTCCATTAAACCTGGATTCGGTCAGTATTTTAGCCGGTAACACGTGTTAGGTCTGGGTTAGATCTGGGTTATGCCCACATTTTGCTCATGATTTTGCCTTCCTCGCATTCTTGTTGGCCAGATCCAGGGTTTTTTCGGGTTTGAATCGTGTACTAATGTGGTACCACACTGAAACAGTCAATTAAACCTGATTTCGATCCACATTTTAGAGGATAACACCGGTTAGGTCTGGGTTAGGTCTGTGTTATGCCCGCATCTGCTCATGATTTTGTCTTCTTCGCATACTTGTTGGCCAGATCCTGGGTATTTTCGGGTTTGAATCACGTAGTAATGTGGTACCACTCAGTAACAGTCAATTAAACCTGGATTCGTTCAGTATTTTAGACGGTAACACCGGTTAGGTCTCGGTTAGGTCTAGGTTATGCCCGCATTTTGCTCATGATTTTGCCTTCTTCGCATTCTTGTTGGCCAGATCCAGGGTTTTTTCGGGTTTGAATCACGTAGTAATGTGGTACCACACTGAAACAGTCCATTAAACCTGGATTCGGTCAGTATTTTAGCCGGTAACACGTGTTAGGTCTGGGTTAGATTTGGGTTATGCCCACATTTTGCTCATGATTTTGCCTTCTTCGCATACTTGTTGGCCAGATCCTGGGTTTTTTCGGGCATGAATCACGTAGTAATGTGGTACCACACAGTAACAGTCAATCAAACCTGGATTCGGTCAGTATTTTAGCCGGTAACACGTGTAAGGTCTGGGTTAGATCTGGGTTATGTCCACATTTTGCTCATGATTTTGCCTTCTTGGCATTCTTGTTGGCCATATCCAGGGTTTTTTTCGGGTTTGAATCACGTAGTAATGTGGTACCACACTGAAACAGTCCATTAAACCTGGATTCCGTCAGTATTTTTGGCGGTAACACCGGTTAGGTCTGGGTTAGGTCTGGGTTATGCCCGTATCTGGCTCATGATTTTGCCTTCTTCGCATACTTGTTGGCCAGATCCTGGGTTTTTTCGGGTTTGAATCACGTGGTAATGTGGTACCACACAGTAACAGTCAATCAAACCTGGATTCGGTCAGTATTTTAGACGGTAACACCGGTTAGGTCTGGGTTAGGTCTGGGATATGCCCACATCTGGCTCATGATTTTGCCTTCTTCGCATACTTGTTGGCCAGATCCTGGGTTTTTTCGGGCATGAATCACGTAGTATTGTGGTACCACACAGTAACAGTCAATCAAACCTGGATTCGGTCAGTATTTTAGCCGGTAACACGTGTTAGGTCTGGGTTAGATCTGGGTTATGCCCACATTTTGCTCATGATTTTGCCTTCTTCGCATCCTTGTTGGCCATATCCAGGGTTTTTTTCGGGTTTGAATCACGTAGTAATGTGGTACCACACTGAAGCAGTCCATTAAACCTGGATTCGGTCAGTATTTTAGGCGGTAACACCGGTTAGGTCTGGGTTAGGTCTGCGTTATGCCCGCATCTGGCTCATGGTTTTGCCTTCTTCGCATACTTGTTGGCCAGATCCTGGGTTTTTTCGGGTTTGAATCACGTAGTAATGTGGTACCACACATTAACAGTCAATTAAACCTGGATTCGGTCAGTATTTTAGCCGGTAACACGTGTTAGGTCTGGGTTAGATCTGGGTTATGCCCACATTTTGCTCATGATTTTGCCTTCTTCGCATTCTTGTTGGCCATATCCAGGGGTTTTTTCGGGCATGAATCACGTAGTAATGTGGTACCACACAGTAACAGTCAATCAAACCTGGATTCGATCAGTATTTTAGTCGGTAACACAGGTTAGGTCTGGGTTAGGTGTGGGTTATGCCCGCATCTGGCTCTTGATTTTGCCTTCTTCCCATACTTGTTGACCAGAACCTGGGTTTTTTCGGGTTTGAATCACGTGGTAATGTGGTACCACACAGTAACAGTCAATCAAACCTGGATTCGGTCAGTATTTTAGTCGGTAACACCGGTTAGGTCTGGGTTAGGTCTGTGTTATGCCCGCATCTGCTCATGATTTTGTCTTCTTCGCATACTTGTTGGCCAGATCCTGGGTATTTTCGGGTTTGAATCACGTAGTAATGTGGTACCACACATTAACAGTCAATTAAACCTGGATTCGGTCAGTATTTTAGTCGGTAGCACCGGTTAGGTCTGGGTTAGGTGTGGGTTATGCCCGCATCTGGCTCTTGATTTTGCCTACTTCCCATACTTGTTGACCAGATCCTGGGTTTTTTTCGGGTTTGAATCACGTAGTAATGTGGTGCCACACAGTAACAGTCGATTAAACCTGGTTTCGGTCAGTATTTTAGTCGGTAACGACGGTTAGGTCTGGTTGAGGTCTGGGTTATGCCCGCATCTGGCTCTTGATTTTGCCTTCTTCCCATACTTGTTGACCAGAACCTGGGTTTTTTCGGGCATGAATCACGTAGTAATGTGGTACCACACAGTAACAGTCAATCAAACCTGGATTCGGTCAGTATTTTAGTCGGTAACACCGGTTAGGTCTGGGTTAGGTGTGGGTTATGCCCGCATCTGGCTCTTGATTTTGCCTTCTTCCCATACTTGTTGACAAGAACCTGGGTTTTTTCGGGTTTGAATCACGTGGTAATGTGGTACCACACAGTAACAGTCAATCAAACCTGGATTCGGTCAGTATTTTAGTCGGTAACACCGGTTAGGTCAGGGTTAGGTCTGTGTTATGCCCGCATCTGCTCATGATTTTGTCTTCTTTGCATACATGTTGGCCAGATCCTGGGTATTTTCGGGTTTGAATCACGTAGTAATGTGGTACCACACATTAACAGTCAATTAAACCTGGATTCGGTCAGTATTTTAGCCGGTAACACGTGTTAGGTCTGGGTTAGATCTGGGTTATGCCCACATTTTGCTCATGATTTTGCCTTCTTCGCATACTTGTTGGCCAGATCCTGGGTTTTTTCGGGCATGAATCACGTAGTAATGTGGTACCACACTGAAACAGTCCATTAAACCTGGATTCGGTCAGTATTTTAGCCGGTAACACGTGTTAGGTATGGGTTAGATCTGGGTTATGCCCACATTTTGCTCATGATTTTGCATTCTTCGCATACTTGTTGGCCAGATCCTGGGTTTTTTCGGGCATGAATCACGTAGTAATGTGGTACCACACAGTAACAGTCAATCAAACCTGGATTCGGTCAGTATTTTAGTCGGTAACACCGGTTAGGTCTGGGTTAGGTGTGGGTTATGCCCGCATCTGGCTCTTGATTTTGCCTTCTTCCCATACTTGTTGACAAGAACCTGGGTTTTTTCGGGTTTGAATCACGTGGTAATGTGGTACCACACAGTAACAGTCAATCAAACCTGGATTCGGTCAGTATTTTAGTCGGTAACACCGGATAGGTCAGGGTTAGGTCTGTGTTATGCCCGCATCTGCTCATGATTTTGTCTTCTTTGCATACATGTTGGCCAGATCCTGGGTATTTTCGGGTTTGAATCACGTAGTAATGTGGTACCACACATTAACAGTCAATTAAACCTGGATTCGGTCAGTATTTTAGCCGGTAACACGTGTTAGGTCTGGGTTAGATCAGGGTTATGCCTACATTTTGCTCATGATTTTGCCTTCTTCGCATACTTGTTGGCCAGATCCTGGGTTTTTTCGGGCATGAATCACGTAGTAATGTGGTACCACACTGAAACAGTCCATTAAACCTGGATTCGGTCAGTATTTTAGCCGGTAACACGTGTTAGGTATGGGTTAGATCTGGGTTATGCCCACATTTTGCTCATGATTTTGCATTCTTCGCATACTTGTTGGCCAGATCCTGGGTTTTTTCGGGCATGAATCACGTAGTAATGTGGTACCACACAGTGACAGTCAATCAAACCTGGATTCGGTCAGTATTTTAGCCGGTAACACGTGTTAGGTCTGGGTTAGATCTGGGTTATGCCCACATTTTGCTCATGATTTTGCCTTCTTCGCATTCTTGTTGGCCATATCCAGGGTTTTTTTCGGGTTTGAATCACGTAGTAATGTGGTACCACACTGAAACAGTCCATTAAACCTGGATTCGGTCAGTATTTTAGGCGGTAACACCGGTTAGGTCTGGGTTAGGTCTGGGTTATGCCCGCATCTGGCTCATGATTTTGCCTTCTTCGCATACTTGTTGGCCAGATCCTGGGTTTTTTCGGGCATGAATCACGTAGTAATGTGGTACCACACAGTAACAGTCAATCAAACCTGGATTCGGTTAGTATTTTAGTCGGTAACACCGGTTAGGTCTGGGTTAGGTGTGGGTTATGCCCGCATCTGGCTCTTGATTTTGCCTTCTTCCCATACTTGTTGACAAGAACCTGGGTTTTTTCGGGTTTGAATCACGTGGTAATGTGGTACCACACAGTAACAGTCAATCAAACCTGGATTCGGTCAGTATTTTAGAGGATAAAGCCGGTTAGGTCTGGGTTAGGCCTGGGTTATGCCCGCATCTGGCTTATGATTTTGCCTTCTTCGCATACTTGTTGGCCAGATCCCGGGTTTTTTCGGGTTTGAATCACGTAGTAATGTGGTACCACACTGAAACTGTCAATTAAACCTGGTTTCGATCCACATTTTCGAACATAACACCGGTTAGATCTGGGTTAGGTCTGGGTTATGCTCGCATCTGGCTCATGATTTTGCCTCCTTCGCATACTTGTTGGCCAGATCCAGGGATTATTTCCGGTTTGAATCACGTAGTAATGTGGTACCACACTGAAACAGTCCATTAAGCCTGGATTCGGTCAGTATTTTAGGGGACAACACCGGTTAGGTCTGGGTTAGGTCTGGGTTATGCCCGCATCTGCTCATGATTTTGCCTTCTCCGTATACTTGTTGGCCAGATCCTGGGTATTTTCGGGCATGAATCACGTAGTAATGTGGTACCACACAGTAACAGTCAATCAAACCTGGATTCGGTCAGTATTTTAGACGGTAACACCGGTTAGGTCTGGGTTAGGTCTGGGTTATGCCCGCATCTGGCTCCTGATTTTGCCGTCTTCGCATACTTCTTGGCCAGATCCTGGGTTACTTCGGGTTTGAATCACGTAGTAATGTGGTACCACACAGTAGCAGTCAATTAAGCCTGGATTCACTCAGCATTTTAGTCGGTAACACCGGTTAGGTCTGGGTTAGGTCTGGGTTATGCCCGCATCTGGCTCATGATTTTGCCTTCCCCGCATACTTGGTGGCCAGATCCTGGATTTTTCCGGGTTTGAATCACGTAGTAATGTGGTACCACACAGTAGCAGTCAATTAAGCCTGGATTCACTCAGCATTTTAGTCGGTAACACCGGTTAGGTTGGGATAGGTCTGGGTTATGCCCGCTTCTGGCTCCTGATTTTGCCTTCTTCGCATACTTCTTGGCCAGATCCTGGGTTATTTCGGGTTTGAATCACGTAGTAATGTGGTACCACACTGAAACAGTCAATTAAACCTGGATTCGGTCAGTATTTTAGTCGGTAACACCGGTTAGGTCTGGGTTAGGTCTGGGTTATGCCCGCATCTGGCTCCTGATTTTGCCTTCTTCACAAACTTGTTGGCCAGATCCTGGGTTTTTTCGGGTTTGAATCACGTAGTAATGTGGTACCACACTGAAACAGACAATTAAACCTGGTTTCGATCAATATTTTAGAAGATAAAACCGGTTAGGTCTGGGTTAGGTCTGGGTTATGCCCGCATCTGGCTCATGATTTTGCCTTCCCCGCATACTTGGTGGCCAGATCCTGGATTTTTCCGGGTTTGAATCACGTAGTAATGTGGTACCACACAGTAGCAGTCAATTAAGCCTGGATTCACTCAGCATTTTAGTCGGTAACACCGGTTAGGTCTGGGTTAGGTGTGGGTTATGCCCGCATCTGGCTCTTGATTTTGCCTTCTTCCCATACTTGTTGGCCAGATCCTGGGTTTTTTTCGGGTTTGAATCACGTAGTAATGTGGTACCACACAGTAACAGTCGACTAAACCTGGATTCGGTCAGTATTTTAGACGGTAACACCGGTTAGGTCTGGGTTAGGTCTGGGTTATGCCCGCATTATGCTCACGATTTTGCCTTCTTCGCATTCTTGTTAGCCAGATCCTGGGTTTTTTCGGGTTTGAATCACATAGTAATGTGGTACCACACCGAAACAGTCGATTAAACCTGGTTTCGGTCAGTATTTTAGTCGGTAACGCCGGATAGGTCTGGTTTAGGTCTGGGTTATGCCCGCATCAGGCTCTTGATTATGCATTCTTCCCATACTTGTTGGCCAGATCCTGGGTTTTTTCAGGTTTAAATCACGTAGTAATGTGGTACCACACAGTAACAGTCGATTAAACCTGGATTCGGTCATTATTTTAGTGGATAAAACCGGTTAGGTCTGGGCTAGGTCTGGGTTATGCCCGCATCTGGCTGATGATTTTGCCTTTTTCGCATACTTGTTGGCCAGATCCTGGGTTTTTTCGGGCATGAATCACGTAGTAATGTGGTACCACACAGTAGCAGTCAATCAAACCTGGATTCGGTCAGTATTTTAGACGGTAACATCGGTTAAGTCTGGGATAGGTCTGGGTTATGCCCACATCTGGCTCATGATTTTGCCTTCTTCGCATACTTGTTGGCCAGATCCTGGGTTTCTTCGGGTTTGAATCGCGTGGTAATGGGGTACCACACTGAAACAGTCAATTAAACCTGGTTTCGATCCACAATTTGGAGGATAACGCCGGTTAGGTCTGGGTAAGGTCTGTGTTATGCCAGCATCCGGCTCATGATTTTATCTTCTTCGCATACTTGTTGGACAGATCCTGGGTTTTTTCGGGCATGAATCATGTAGTAATGTGGTACCACACAGTAACAGTCAATTAAACCTGGATTCGGTCATTATTTTAGTGGATAATACCGGTTAGGTCTGGGCTAGGTCTGGGTTATGCCCGCATCTGGCTGATGATTTTGCCTTTTTCGCATAATGCATTGGCCAGATCCTGGGTTATTTCGGGTTTGAATCACGTAGTAATGTGGTACCACACTGAAACTGTCAATTAAACCCGGTTTCAATCCACATTTTCGAACATAACACCGGTTAGATCAGGGTTAGGTCAGGGTTATGCCCGCATCTGGCTCCTGATTTTGCCTTCTTCACAAACTTGTTGGCCAGATCCTGGGTTTTTTCGGGTCTGAATCACGTAGTAATATGGTACCACACATTAGCAGTCAATTAAACCTGGTTTCGATCCACATTTTAGTGGATAGAACCGGTTAGGTCTGGGCTAGGTCTGGGTTATGCCCGCATCTGGCTCATGATTTTGCCTTCTTCGCATACTTGTTGGCCAGATCCTGGGTTTTTTCGGGTATGAATCACGTAGCAATGTGGTACCACACTGAAACAGTCAATTAAACCTGATTTCGATCCACATTTTAGAGGATAACACCGGTTAGGTCTGGGTTAGGTCTGTGTTATGCCCGCATCTGCTCATGATTTTGCCTTCTTCGCATACTTGTTTGCCAGATCCTGGGTATTTTCGGGTTTGAATCACGTAGTAATGTGGTACCACACATTAACAGTCAATTAAACCTGGATTCGGTCAGTATTTTAGTCGGTAACACCGGTTAGGTCTGGGTTAGGTGTGGGTTATGCCCGCATCTGCTCATGATATTGCCTTCTTCGCATACTTGTTGGCCAGATCCTGGGTATTTTCGGGTTTGAATCACGTAGTAATGTGGTACCACACATTAACAGTCAATTAAACCTGGATTCGGTCAGTATTTTAGTCGGTAACACCGTTTAGGTCTGGGTTAGGTGTGGGTTATGCCCGAATCTGGCTCTTGATTTTGCCTTCTTCCCATACTTGTTGACCAGATCCTGGGTTATTTTCGGGTTTGAATCACGTAGTAATGTGGTACCACACAGTAACAGTCGATTAAACCTGGTTTCGGTCAGTATTTTAGTCGGTAACGCACGGTTAGGTCTGGTTTAGGTCTGGGTTATGCCCGCATCTGGCTCATGATTTTGCCTTTTTCGCATTCGTGTTGTCCAGATCCTTGGTTTTCCCTGGTTGGATCACGTAGTAATGTGGTACCACACTGAAACAGACTATTAAACCTGGTTTCGATCCACATTTTAGAACATAACACCGGTTAGGTCTGGGTTAGGTCTGGGTTATGCTCGCATCTGGCTCATGATTTTGCCTTCTTCGCATACTTATTGGCCAGATCCACGGTTTTTTCGGGTTTGTATCACGTAGTAATGTGGTACCACACATTAGCAGTCAATTAAACCTGGATTCGGTCAGTATTTTAGGCGGTAACACCGGTTAGGTCTGGGTTAGGTCTGGGTTATGCCCGCATCTGGCTCATGATTTCGCCTTCTTCGCATACATGTTGGCCAGATCCTCGGTTTTTTCGGGTATGAATCACGTAGTAATGTGGTACCACTCAGTAACAGTCAATTAAACCTGGATTCGGTCAGTATTTTAGCCTGTAACACGTGTTAGGTCTGGGTTAGATCTGGGTTATGCCCACATTTTGCTCATGATTTTGCCTTCCTCGCATTCTTGTTGGCCAGATCCAGGGTTTTTTCGGGTTTGAATTGCGTACTAATGTGGTACCACACTGAAACAGTCAATTAAACCTGATTTCGATCCACATTTTAGAGGATAACACCGGTTAGGTCTGGGTTAGGTCTGTGTTATGCCCGCATCTGCTCATGATTTTGTCTTCTTCGCATACTTGTTGGCCAAATCCTGGGTATTTTCGGGTTTGAATCACGTAGTAATGTGGTACCACACATTAACAGTCAATTAAACCTGGATTCGGTCAGTATTTTAGGCGGTAACACCGGTTAGGTCTGGGTTAGGTCTGGGTTATGCCCGCATCTGGCTCATGATTTCGCCTTCTTCGCATACATGTTGGCCAGATCCACGGTTTTTTCGGGTATGAATCACGTAGTAATGTGGTACCACTCAGTAACAGTCAATTAAACCTGGATTCGTTCAGTATTTTAGACGGTAACACCGGTTAGGTCTCGGTTAGGTCTAGGTTATGCCCGCATTTTGCTCATGATTATGCCTTCTTCGCATTCTTGTTAGCCAGATCCAGGGTTTTTTTCGGGTTTGAATCACGTAGTAATGTGGTACCACACTGAAACAGTCCATTAAACCTGGATCCGGTCAGTAATTTAGCCGGTAACACGTGTTAGGTCTGGGTTAGATCTGGGTTATGCCCACATTTTGCTCATGATTTTGCCATCGTCGCATTCTTGTTGGCCAGATCCAGGGTTTTTTTCGGGTTTGAATCACGTAGTAATGTGGTACAACACTGAAACAGTCCATTAAACCTGGATTCGGTCAGTATTTTAGCCGGTAACACGTGTTAGGTCTGGGTTAGATCTGGGTTATGCCCACATTTTGCACATGATTTTGCCTTCTTCGCATACTTGTTGGCCAGATCCTGGGTTTTTTCGGGCATGAATCACGTAGTAATGTGGTACCACACAGTAACAGTCAATCAAACCTGGATTCGGTCAGTATTTTAGTCGGTAACACCGGTTAGGTCTGGGTTAGGTGTGGGTTATGCCCGCACCTGGCTCTTGATTTTGCCTTCTTCCCATACTTGTTGACCAGAACCTGGGTTTTTTCGGGTTTGAATCACGTGGTAATGTGGTACCACACAGTAACAGTCAATCAAACCTGGATTCGGTCAGTATTTTAGTCGGTAACACCGGTTAGGACTGGGTTAGGTCTGTGTTATGCCCGCATCTGCTCATGATTTTGTCTTCTTCGCATACTTGTTGGCCAGATCCTGGGTATTTTCGGGTTTGAATCACGTAGTAATGTGGTACCACACATTAACAGTCAATTAAACCTGGATTCGGTCAGTATTTTAGTCGGTAGCACCGGTTAGGTCTGGGTTAGGTGTGGGTTATGCCCGCATCTGGCTCTTGATTTTGCCTACTTCCCATACTTGTTGACCAGATCCTGGGTTTTTTTCGGGTTTGAATCACGTAGTAATGTGGTGCCACACAGTAACAGTCGATTAAACCTGGTTTCGGTCAGTATTTTAGTCGGTAACGACGGTTAGGTCTGGTTTAGGTGTGGGTTATGCCCGCATCTGGCTCTTGATTTTGCCTTCTTCCCATACTTGTTGACAAGAACCTGGGTTTTTTCGGGTTTGAATCACGTGGTAATGTGGTACCACACAGTAACAGTCAATCAAACCTGGATTCGGTCAGTATTTTAGTCGGTAACACCGGTTAGGTCTGGGTTAGGTCTGTGTTATGCCCGCATCTGCTCATGATTTTGTCTTCTTTGCATACATGTTGGCCAGATCCTGGGTATTTTCGGGTTTGAATCACGTAGTAATGTGGTACCACACATTAACAGTCAATTAAACCTGGATTCGGTCAGTATTTTAGCCGGTAACACGTGTTAGGTCTGGGTTAGATCTGGGTTATGCCCACATTTTGCTCATGATTTTGCCTTCTTCGCATACTTGTTGGCCAGATCCTGGGTTTTTTCGGGCATGAATCACATAGTAATGTGGTACCACACTGAAACAGTCCATTAAACCTGGATTCGGTCAGTATTTTAGCCGGTAACACGTGTTAGGTATGGGTTAGATCTGGGTTATGCCCACATTTTGCTCATGATTTTGCCTTCTTCGCATACTTGTTGGCCAGATCCTGGGTTTTTTCGGGCATGAATCACGTAGTAATGTGGTACCACACAGTGACAGTCAATCAAACCTGGATTCGGTCAGTATTTTAGCCGGTAACACGTGTTAGGTCTGGGTTAGATCTGGGTTATGCCCACATTTTGCTCATGATTTTGCCTTCTTCGCATTCTTGTTGGCCATATCCAGGGGTTTTTTCGGGCATGAATCACGTAGTAATGTGGTACCACACTGAAGCAGTCCATTAAACCTGGATTCGGTCAGTATTTTAGGCGGTAACACCGGTTAGGTCTGGGTTAGGTCTGCGTTATGCCCGCATCTGGCTCATGGTTTTGCCTTCTTCGCATACTTGTTGGCCAGATCCTGGGTTTTTTCGGGTTTGAATCACGTAGTAATGTGGTACCACACATTAACAGTCAATTAAACCTGGATTCGGTCAGTATTTTAGCCGGTAACACGTGTTAGGTCTGGGTTAGATCTGGGTTATGCCCACATTTTGCTCATGATTTTGCCTTCTTCGCATTCTTGTTGGCCATATCCAGGGGTTTTTTCGGGCATGAATCACGTAGTAATGTGGTACCACACAGTAACAGTCAATCAAACCTGGATTCGATCAGTATTTTAGTCGGTAACACAGGTTAGGTCTGGGTTAGGTGTGGGTTATGCCCGCATCTGGCTCTTGATTTTGCCTTCTTCCCATACTTGTTGACCAGAACCTGGGTTTTTTCGGGTTTGAATCACGTGGTAATGTGGTACCACACAGTAACAGTCAATCAAACCTGGATTCGGTCAGTATTTTAGTCGGTAACACCGGTTAGGTCTGGGTTAGGTCTGTGTTATGCCCGCATCTGCTCATGATTTTGTCTTCTTCGCATACTTGTTGGCCAGATCCTGGGTATTTTCGGGTTTGAATCACGTAGTAATGTGGTACCACACATTAACAGTCAATTAAACCTGGATTCGGTCAGTATTTTAGTCGGTAGCACCGGTTAGGTCTGGGTTAGGTGTGGGTTATGCCCGCATCTGGCTCTTGATTTTGCCTACTTCCCATACTTGTTGACCAGATCCTGGGTTTTTTTCGGGTTTGAATCACGTAGTAATGTGGTGCCACACAGTAACAGTCGATTAAACCAGGTTTCGGTCAGTATTTTAGTCGGTAACGACGGTTAGGTCTGGTTTAGGTCTGGGTTATGCCCGCATCTGGCTCTTGATTTTGCCTTCTTCCCATACTTGTTGACCAGAACCTGGGTTTTTTCGGGCATGAATCACGTAGTAATGTGGTACCACACAGTAACAGTCAATCAAACCTGGATTCGGTCAGTATTTTAGTCGGTAACACCGGTTAGGTCTGGGTTAGGTGTGGGTTATGCCCGCATCTGGCTCTTGATTTTGCCTTCTTCCCATACTTGTTGACAAGAACCTGGGTTTTTTCGGGTTTGAATCACGTGGTAATGTGGTACCACACAGTAACAGTCAATCAAACCTGGATTCGGTCAGTATTTTAGTCGGTAACACCGGTTAGGTCAGGGTTAGGTCTGTGTTATGCCCGCATCTGCTCATGATTTTGTCTTCTTTGCATACATGTTGGCCAGATCCTGGGTATTTTCGGGTTTGAATCACGTAGTAATGTGGTACCACACATTAACAGTCAATTAAACCTGGATTCGGTCAGTATTTTAGCCGGTAACACGTGTTAGGTCTGGGTTAGATCTGGGTTATGCCCACATTTTGCTCATGATTTTGCCTTCTTCGCATACTTGTTGGCCAGATCCTGGGTTTTTTCGGGCATGAATCACGTAGTAATGTGGTACCACACTGAAACAGTCCATTAAACCTGGATTCGGTCAGTATTTTAGCCGGTAACACGTGTTAGGTATGGGTTAGATCTGGGTTATGCCCACATTTTGCTCATGATTTTGCATTCTTCGCATACTTGTTGGCCAGATCCTGGGTTTTTTCGGGCATGAATCACGTAGTAATGTGGTACCACACAGTAACAGTCAATCAAACCTGGATTCGGTCAGTATTTTAGTCGGTAACACCGGTTAGGTCTGGGTTAGGTGTGGGTTATGCCCGCATCTGGCTCTTGATTTTGCCTTCTTCCCATACTTGTTGACAAGAACCTGGGTTTTTTCGGGTTTGAATCACGTGGTAATGTGGTACCACACAGTAACAGTCAATCAAACCTGGATTCGGTCAGTATTTTAGTCGGTAACACCGGATAGGTCAGGGTTAGGTCTGTGTTATGCCCGCATCTGCTCATGATTTTGTCTTCTTTGCATACATGTTGGCCAGATCCTGGGTATTTTCGGGTTTGAATCACGTAGTAATGTGGTACCACACATTAACAGTCAATTAAACCTGGATTCGGTCAGTATTTTAGCCGGTAACACGTGTTAGGTCTGGGTTAGATCAGGGTTATGCCTACATTTTGCTCATGATTTTGCCTTCTTCGCATACTTGTTGGCCAGATCCTGGGTTTTTTCGGGCATGAATCACGTAGTAATGTGGTACCACACTGAAACAGTCCATTAAACCTGGATTCGGTCAGTATTTTAGCCGGTAACACGTGTTAGGTATGGGTTAGATCTGGGTTATGCCCACATTTTGCTCATGATTTTGCATTCTTCGCATACTTGTTGGCCAGATCCTGGGTTTTTTCGGGCATGAATCACGTAGTAATGTGGTACCACACAGTGACAGTCAATCAAACCTGGATTCGGTCAGTATTTTAGCCGGTAACACGTGTTAGGTCTGGGTTAGATCTGGGTTATGCCCACATTTTGCTCATGATTTTGCCTTCTTCGCATTCTTGTTGGCCATATCCAGGGTTTTTTTCGGGTTTGAATCACGTAGTAATGTGGTACCACACTGAAACAGTCCATTAAACCTGGATTCGGTCAGTATTTTAGGCGGTAACACCGGTTAGGTCTGGGTTAGGTCTGGGTTATGCCCGCATCTGGCTCATGATTTTGCCTTCTTCGCATACTTGTTGGCCAGATCCTGGGTTTTTTCGGGCATGAATCACGTAGTAATGTGGTACCACACAGTAACAGTCAATCAAACCTGGATTCGGTTAGTATTTTAGTCGGTAACACCGGTTAGGTCTGGGTTAGGTGTGGGTTATGCCCGCATCTGGCTCTTGATTTTGCCTTCTTCCCATACTTGTTGACAAGAACCTGGGTTTTTTCGGGTTTGAATCACGTGGTAATGTGGTACCACACAGTAACAGTCAATCAAACCTGGATTCGGTCAGTATTTTAGAGGATAAAGCCGGTTAGGTCTGGGTTAGGCCTGGGTTATGCCCGCATCTGGCTTATGATTTTGCCTTCTTCGCATACTTGTTGGCCAGATCCCGGGTTTTTTCGGGTTTGAATCACGTAGTAATGTGGTACCACACTGAAACTGTCAATTAAACCTGGTTTCGATCCACATTTTCGAACATAACACCGGTTAGATCTGGGTTAGGTCTGGGTTATGCTCGCATCTGGCTCATGATTTTGCCTCCTTCGCATACTTGTTGGCCAGATCCAGGGATTATTTCCGGTTTGAATCACGTAGTAATGTGGTACCACACTGAAACAGTCCATTAAGCCTGGATTCGGTCAGTATTTTAGGGGACAACACCGGTTAGGTCTGGGTTAGGTCTGGGTTATGCCCGCATCTGCTCATGATTTTGCCTTCTCCGTATACTTGTTGGCCAGATCCTGGGTATTTTCGGGCATGAATCACGTAGTAATGTGGTACCACACAGTAACAGTCAATCAAACCTGGATTCGGTCAGTATTTTAGACGGTAACACCGGTTAGGTCTGGGTTAGGTCTGGGTTATGCCCGCATCTGGCTCCTGATTTTGCCGTCTTCGCATACTTCTTGGCCAGATCCTGGGTTACTTCGGGTTTGAATCACGTAGTAATGTGGTACCACACAGTAGCAGTCAATTAAGCCTGGATTCACTCAGCATTTTAGTCGGTAACACCGGTTAGGTCTGGGTTAGGTCTGGGTTATGCCCGCATCTGGCTCATGATTTTGCCTTCCCCGCATACTTGGTGGCCAGATCCTGGATTTTTCCGGGTTTGAATCACGTAGTAATGTGGTACCACACAGTAACAGTCAATCAAACCTGGATTCGGTCAGTATTTTAGGCGGTAACACCGGTTAGGTCTGGGTTAGGTCTGGGTTATGCCCGCATCTGGCTCCTGATTTTGCCTTCTTCACAAACTTGTTGGCCAGATCCTGGGTTTTTTCGGGTTTGAATCACGTAGTAATGTGGTACCACACTGAAACAGACAATTAAACCTGGTTTCGATCAATATTTTAGAAGATAAAACCGGTTAGGTCTGGGTTAGGTCTGGGTTATGCCCGCATCTGGCTCATGATTTTGCCTTCCCCGCATACTTGGTGGCCAGATCCTGGATTTTTCCGGGTTTGAATCACGTAGTAATGTGGTACCACACAGTAGCAGTCAATTAAGCCTGGATTCACTCAGCATTTTAGTCGGTAACACCGGTTAGGTCTGGGTTAGGTGTGGGTTATGCCCGCATCTGGCTCTTGATTTTGCCTTCTTCCCATACTTGTTGGCCAGATCCTGGGTTTTTTTCGGGTTTGAATCACGTAGTAATGTGGTACCACACAGTAACAGTCGACTAAACCTGGATTCGGTCAGTATTTTAGACGGTAACACCGGTTAGGTCTGGGTTAGGTCTGGGTTATGCCCGCATTATGCTCACGATTTTGCCTTCTTCGCATTCTTGTTAGCCAGATCCTGGGTTTTTTCGGGTTTGAATCACATAGTAATGTGGTACCACACCGAAACAGTCGATTAAACCTGGTTTCGGTCAGTATTTTAGTCGGTAACGCCGGATAGGTCTGGTTTAGGTCTGGGTTATGCCCGCATCAGGCTCTTGATTATGCATTCTTCCCATACTTGTTGGCCAGATCCTGGGTTTTTTCAGGTTTAAATCACGTAGTAATGTGGTACCACACAGTAACAGTCGATTAAACCTGGATTCGGTCATTATTTTAGTGGATAAAACCGGTTAGGTCTGGGCTAGGTCTGGGTTATGCCCGCATCTGGCTGATGATTTTGCCTTTTTCGCATACTTGTTGGCCAGATCCTGGGTTTTTTCGGGCATGAATCACGTAGTAATGTGGTACCACACAGTAGCAGTCAATCAAACCTGGATTCGGTCAGTATTTTAGACGGTAACATCGGTTAAGTCTGGGATAGGTCTGGGTTATGCCCACATCTGGCTCATGATTTTGCCTTCTTCGCATACTTGTTGGCCAGATCCTGGGTTTCTTCGGGTTTGAATCGCGTGGTAATGGGGTACCACACTGAAACAGTCAATTAAACCTGGTTTCGATCCACAATTTGGAGGATAACGCCGGTTAGGTCTGGGTAAGGTCTGTGTTATGCCAGCATCCGGCTCATGATTTTATCTTCTTCGCATACTTGTTGGACAGATCCTGGGTTTTTTCGGGCATGAATCATGTAGTAATGTGGTACCACACAGTAACAGTCAATTAAACCTGGATTCGGTCATTATTTTAGTGGATAATACCGGTTAGGTCTGGGCTAGGTCTGGGTTATGCCCGCATCTGGCTGATGATTTTGCCTTTTTCGCATAATGCATTGGCCAGATCCTGGGTTATTTCGGGTTTGAATCACGTAGTAATGTGGTACCACACTGAAACTGTCAATTAAACCTGGTTTCAATCCACATTTTCGAACATAACACCGGTTAGATCAGGGTTAGGTCAGGGTTATGCCCGCATCTGGCTCCTGATTTTGCCTTCTTCACAAACTTGTTGGCCAGATCCTGGGTTTTTTCGGGTCTGAATCACGTAGTAATATGGTACCACACATTAGCAGTCAATTAAACCTGGTTTCGATCCACATTTTAGTGGATAGAACCGGTTAGGTCTGGGCTAGGTCTGGGTTATGCCCGCATCTGGCTCATGATTTTGCCTTCTTCGCATACTTGTTGGCCAGATCCTGGGTTTTTTCGGGTATGAATCACGTAGCAAGGTGGTACCACACTGAAACAGTCAATTAAACCTGATTTCGATCCACATTTTAGAGGATAACACCGGTTAGGTCTGGGTTAGGTCTGTGTTATGCCCGCATCTGCTCATGATTTTGCCTTCTTCGCATACTTGTTTGCCAGATCCTGGGTATTTTCGGGTTTGAATCACGTAGTAATGTGGTACCACACATTAACAGTCAATTAAACCTGGATTCGGTCATTATTTTAGTGGATAATACCGGTTAGGTCTGGGCTAGGTCTGGGTTATGCCCGCATCTGGCTGATGATTTTGCCTTTTTCGCATAATGCATTGGCCAGATCCTGGGTTATTTCGGGTTTGAATCACGTAGTAATGTGGTACCACACATTAACAGTCAATTAAACCTGGATTCGGTCAGTATTTTAGTCGGTAACACCGTTTAGGTCTGGGTTAGGTGTGGGTTATGCCCGAATCTGGCTCTTGATTTTGCCTTCTTCCCATACTTGTTGACCAGATCCTGGGTTATTTTCGGGTTTGAATCACGTAGTAATGTGGTACCACACAGTAACAGTCGATTAAACCTGGTTTCGGTCAGTATTTTAGTCGGTAACGCACGGTTAGGTCTGGTTTAGGTCTGGGTTATGCCCGCATCTGGCTCATGATTTTGCCTTTTTCGCATTCGTGTTGTCCAGATCCTTGGTTTTCCCTGGTTGGATCACGTAGTAATGTGGTACCACACTGAAACAGACTATTAAACCTGGTTTCGATCCACATTTTAGAACATAACACCGGTTAGGTCTGGGTTAGGTCTGGGTTATGCTCGCATCTGGCTCATGATTTTGCCTTCTTCGCATACTTATTGGCCAGATCCACGGTTTTTTCGGGTTTGTATCACGTAGTAATGTGGTACCACACATTAGCAGTCAATTAAACCTGGATTCGGTCAGTATTTTAGGCGGTAACACCGGTTAGGTCTGGGTTAGGTCTGGGTTATGCCCGCATCTGGCTCATGATTTCGCCTTCTTCGCATACATGTTGGCCAGATCCTCGGTTTTTTCGGGTATGAATCACGTAGTAATGTGGTACCACTCAGTAACAGTCAATTAAACCTGGATTCGGCCAGTATTTTAGCCTGTAACACGTGTTAGGTCTGGGTTAGATCTGGGTTATGCCGACATTTTGCTCATGATTTTGCCTTCCTCGCATTCTTGTTGGCCAGATCCAGGGTTTTTTCGGGTTTGAATTGCGTACTAATGTGGTACCACACTGAAACAGTCAATTAAACCTGATTTCGATCCACATTTTAGAGGATAACACCGGTTAGGTCTGGGTTAGGTCTGTGTTATGCCCGCATCTGCTCATGATTTTGTCTTCTTCGCATACTTGTTGGCCAAATCCTGGGTATTTTCGGGTTTGAATCACGTAGTAATGTGGTACCACACATTAACAGTCAATTAAACCTGGATTCGGTCAGTATTTTAGGCGGTAACACCGGTTAGGTCTGGGTTAGGTCTGGGTTATGCCCGCATCTGGCTCATGATTTCGCCTTCTTCGCATACATGTTGGCCAGATCCACGGTTTTTTCGGGTATGAATCACGTAGTAATGTGGTACCACTCAGTAACAGTCAATTAAACCTGGATTCGTTCAGTATTTTAGACGGTAACACCGGTTAGGTCTCGGTTAGGTCTAGGTTATGCCCGCATTTTGCTCATGATTATGCCTTCTTCGCATTCTTGTTGGCCAGATCCAGGGTTTTTTTCGGGTTTGAATCACGTAGTAATGTGGTACCACACTGAAACAGTCCATTAAACCTGGATCCGGTCAGTAATTTAGCCGGTAACACGTGTTAGGTCTGGCTTAGATCTGGGTTATGCCCACATTTTGCTCATGATTTTGCCATCGTCGCATTCTTGTTGGCCAGATCCAGGGTTTTTTTCGGGTTTGAATCACGTAGTAATGTGGTACAACACTGAAACAGTCCATTAAACCTGGATTCGGTCAGTATTTTAGCCGGTAACACGTGTTAGGTCTGGGTTAGATCTGGGTTATGCCCACATTTTGCACATGATTTTGCCTTCTTCGCATACTTGTTGGCCAGATCCTGGGTTTTTTCGGGCATGAATCACGTAGTAATGTGGTACCACACAGTAACAGTCAATCAAACCTGGATTCGGTCAGTATTTTAGTCGGTAACACCGGTTAGGTCTGGGTTAGGTGTGGGTTATGCCCGCACCTGGCTCTTGATTTTGCCTTCTTCCCATACTTGTTGACCAGAACCTGGGTTTTTTCGGGTTTGAATCACGTGGTAATGTGGTACCACACAGTAACAGTCAATCAAACCTGGATTCGGTCAGTATTTTAGTCGGTAACACCGGTTAGGACTGGGTTAGGTCTGTGTTATGCCCGCATCTGCTCATGATTTTGTCTTCTTCGCATACTTGTTGGCCAGATCCTGGGTATTTTCGGGTTTGAATCATGTAGTAATGTGGTACCACACATTAACAGTCAATTAAACCTGGATTCGGTCAGTATTTTAGTCGGTAGCACCGGTTAGGTCTGGGTTAGGTGTGGGTTATGCCCGCATCTGGCTCTTGATTTTGCCTACTTCCCATACTTGTTGACCAGATCCTGGGTTTTTTTCGGGTTTGAATCACGTAGTAATGTGGTGCCACACAGTAACAGTCGATTAAACCTGGTTTCGGTCAGTATTTTAGTCGGTAACGACGGTTAGGTCTGGTTTAGGTGTGGGTTATGCCCGCATCTGGCTCTTGATTTTGCCTTCTTCCCATACTTGTTGACAAGAACCTGGGTTTTTTCGGGTTTGAATCACGTGGTAATGTGGTACCACACAGTAACAGTCAATCAAACCTGGATTCGGTCAGTATTTTAGTCGGTAACACCGGTTAGGTCTGGGTTAGGTCTGTGTTATGCCCGCATCTGCTCATGATTTTGTCTTCTTTGCATACATGTTGGCCAGATCCTGGGTATTTTCGGGTTTGAATCACGTAGTAATGTGGTACCACACATTAACAGTCAATTAAACCTGGATTCGGTCAGTATTTTAGCCGGTAACACGTGTTAGGTCTGGGTTAGATCTGGGTTATGCCCACATTTTGCTCATGATTTTGCCTTCTTCGCATACTTGTTGGCCAGATCCTGGGTTTTTTCGGGCATGAATCACATAGTAATGTGGTACCACACTGAAACAGTCCATTAAACCTGGATTCGGTCAGTATTTTAGCCGGTAACACGTGTTAGGTATGGGTTAGATCTGGGTTATGCCCACATTTTGCTCATGATTTTGCCTTCTTCGCATACTTGTTGGCCAGATCCTGGGTTTTTTCGGGCATGAATCACGTAGTAATGTGGTACCACACAGTGACAGTCAATCAAACCTGGATTCGGTCAGTATTTTAGCCGGTAACACGTGTTAGGTCTGGGTTAGATCTGGGTTATGCCCACATTTTGCTCATGATTTTGCCTTCTTCGCATTCTTGTTGGCCATATCCAGGGTTTTTTTCGGGTTTGAATCACGTAGTAATGTGGTACCACACTGAAACAGTCCATTAAACCTGGATTCGGTCAGTATTTTAGGCGGTAACACCGGTTAGGTCTGGGTTAGGTCTGGGTTATGCCCGCATCTGGCTCATGATTTTGCCTTCTTCGCATACTTGTTGGCCAGATCCTGGGTTTTTTCGGGCATGAATCACGTAGTAATGTGGTACCACACAGTAACAGTCAATCAAACCTGGATTCGGTTAGTATTTTAGTCGGTAACACCGGTTAGGTCTGGGTTAGGTGTGGGTTATGCCCGCACCTGGCTCTTGATTTTGCCTTCTTCCCATACTTGTTGACCAGAACCTGGGTTTTTTCGGGTTTGAATCACGTGGTAATGTGGTACCACACAGTAACAGTCAATCAAACCTGGATTCGGTCAGTATTTTAGTCGGTAACACCAGTTAGGTCTGGGTTAGGTCTGTGTTATGCCCGCATCTGCCCATGATTTTGTCTTCTTTGCATACATGTTGGCCAGATACTGGGTATTTTCGGGTTTGAATCACGTAGTAATGTGGTACCACACAGTGACAGTCAATCAAACCTGGATTCGGTCAGTATTTTAGCCGGTAACACGTGTTAGGACTGGGTTAGATCTGGGTTATGCCCACATTTTGCTCATGATTTTGCCTTCTTCGCATTCTTGTTGGCCATATTCAGGGTTTTTTTCGGGTTTGAATCACGTAGTAATGTGGTACCACACTGAAACAGTCCATTAAACCTGGATTCGGTCAGTATTTGAGGCGGTAACACCGGTTAGGTCTGGTTTAGGTCTGGGTTATGCCCGCATCTGGCTCTTGATTTTGCCTTCTTCCCATACTTGTTGACCAGAACCTGGGTTTTTTCGGGCATGAATCACGTAGTAATGTGGTACCACACAGTAACAGTCAATCAAACCTGGATTCGGTCAGTATTTTAGTCGGTAACACCGGTTAGGTCTGGGTTAGGTGTGGGTTATGCCCGCATCTGGCTCTTGATTTTGCCTTCTTCCCATACTTGTTGACAAGAACCTGGGTTTTTTCGGGTTTGAATCACGTGGTAATGTGGTACCACACAGTAACAGTCAATCAAACCTGGATTCGGTCAGTATTTTAGTCGGTAACACCGGATAGGTCAGGGTTAGGTCTGTGTTATGCCCGCATCTGCTCATGATTTTGTCTTCTTTGCATACATGTTGGCCAGATCCTGGGTATTTTCGGGTTTGAATCACGTAGTAATGTGGTACCACACATTAACAGTCAATTAAACCTGGATTCGGTCAGTATTTTAGCCGGTAACACGTGTTAGGTCTGGGTTAGATCAGGGTTATGCCTACATTTTGCTCATGATTTTGCCTTCTTCGCATACTTGTTGGCCAGATCCTGGGTTTTTTCGGGCATGAATCACGTAGTAATGTGGTACCACACTGAAACAGTCCATTAAACCTGGATTCGGTCAGTATTTTAGCCGGTAACACGTGTTAGGTATGGGTTAGATCTGGGTTATGCCCACATTTTGCTCATGATTTTGCATTCTTCGCATACTTGTTGGCCAGATCCTGGGTTTTTTCGGGCATGAATCACGTAGTAATGTGGTACCACACAGTGACAGTCAATCAAACCTGGATTCGGTCAGTATTTTAGCCGGTAACACGTGTTAGGTCTGGGTTAGATCTGGGTTATGCCCACATTTTGCTCATGATTTTGCCTTCTTCGCATTCTTGTTGGCCATATCCAGGGTTTTTTTCGGGTTTGAATCACGTAGTAATGTGGTACCACACTGAAACAGTCCATTAAACCTGGATTCGGTCAGTATTTTAGGCGGTAACACCGGTTAGGTCTGGGTTAGGTCTGGGTTATGCCCGCATCTGGCTCATGATTTTGCCTTCTTCGCATACTTGTTGGCCAGATCCTGGGTTTTTTCGGGCATGAATCACGTAGTAATGTGGTACCACACAGTAACAGTCAATCAAACCTGGATTCGGTTAGTATTTTAGTCGGTAACACCGGTTAGGTCTGGGTTAGGTCTGGGTTATGCCCGCATCTGGCTCTTGATTTTGCCTTCTTCCCATACTTGTTGACCAGATCCTGGGTTTTTTTCGGGTTTGAATCACGTAGTAATGTGGTACCACACTGAAACAGTCCATTAAACCTGGATTCGGTCAGTATTTTAGCCGGTAACACGTGTTAGGTCTGGGTTAGATCTGGGTTATGCCCACATTTTGCTCATGATTTTGCCTTCCTCGCATTCTTGTTGGCCAGATCCAGGATTTTTTCGGGTTTGAATCGTGTACTAATGTGATACCACACTGAAACAGTCAATTAAACCTGATTTCGATCCACATTTTAGAGGATAACACCGGTTAGGTCTGGGTTAGGTCTGTGTTATGCCCGCATCTGCTCATGATTTTGTCTTCTTCGCATACTTGTTGGCCAGATCCTGGGTATTTTCGGGTTTGAATCACGTAGTAATGTGGTACCACACATTAACAGTCAATTCAACCTGGATTCGTTCAGTATTTTAGACGGTAACACCGGTTAGGTCTCGGTTAGGTCTAGGTTATGCCCGCATTTTGCTCACGATTTTGCCTTCTTCGCATTCTTGTTGGCCATATCCAGGGTTTTTTTCGGGTTTGAATCACGTAGTAATGTGGTACCACACTGAAACAGTCCATTAAACCTGGATTCGGTCAGTATATTAGGCGGTAACACCGGTTAGGTCTGGGTTAGGTCTGGGTTATGCCCGCATCTGGCTCATGATTTTGCCTTCTTCGCATACTTATTGGCCAGATCCACGGTTTTTTCGGGTTTGAATCACGTAGTAATGTGGTACCACACTGAAACAGTCCATTAAACCTGGATTCGGTCAATATTTTAGCCGGTAACACGTGTTAGGTCTGGGTTAGATCTGGGTTATGCCCACATTTTGCTCATGATTTTGCCTTCCTCGCATTCTTGTTGGCCAGATCCAGGGTTTCTTCGGGTTTGAATCGCGTACTAATGTGGTACCACACTGAAACAGTCAATTAAACCTGATTTCGATCCACATTTTAGAGGATAACACCGGTTAGGTCTGGGTTAGGTCTGTGTTATGCCCGCATCTGCTCATGATTTTGTCTTCTTCGCATACTTGTTGGCCAGATCCTGGGTATTTTCGGGTTTGAATCACGTAGTAATGTGGTACCACACATTAACAGTCACTTAAACCTTGATTCGGTCAGTATTTTAGCCGGTAACACGTGTTAGGTCTGGGTTAGATCTGGGTTATGCCCACATTTTGCTCATGATTTTGCCTTCCTCGCATTCTTGTTGGCCATATCCAGGGTTTTTTTCGGGTTTGAATCACGTAGTAATGTGGTACCACACTGAAACAGTCCATTAAACCTGGATTCGGTCAGTATTTTAGGCGGTAACACCGGTTAGGTCTGGGTTAGGTCTGGGTTATGCCCGCATCTGGCTCATGATTTTGCCTTCTTCGCATACTTGTTGGCCAGATCCTGGGTTTTTTCAGGCATGAATCACGTAGTAATGTGGTACCACACAGTAACAGTCAATCAAACCTGGATTCGGTTAGTATTTTAGTCGGTAACACCGGTTAGGTCTGGGTTAGGTGTGGGTTATGCCCGCACCTGGCTCTTGATTTTGCCTTCTTCCCATACTTGTTGACCAGAACCTGGGTTTTTTCGGGTTTGAATCACGTGGTAATGTGGTACCACACAGTAACAGTCAATCAAACCTGGATTCGGTCAGTATTTTAGTCGGTAACACCGGTTAGGTCTGGGTTAGGTCTGTGTTATGCCCGCATCTGCTCATGATTTTGTCTTCTTCGCATACTTGTTGGCCAGATCCTGGGTATTTTCGGGTTTGAATCACGTAGTAATGTGGTACCACACATTAACAGTCAATTAAACCTGGATTCGGTCAGTATTTTGGTCGGTAGCACCGGTTAGGTCTGGGTTAGGTGTGGGTTATGCCCGCATCTGGCTCTTGATTTTGCCTTCTTCCCATACTTGTTGACCAGATCCTGGGTTTTTTTCGGGTTTGAATCACGTAGTAATGTGGTGCCACACAGTAACAGTCGATTAAACCTGGTTTCGGTCAGTATTTTAGTCGGTAACGCCGGTTAGGTCTGGTTTAGGTCTGGGTTATGCCCGCATCTGGCTCATGATTTTGCCTTTTTCGCATTCGTGTTGTCCAGATCCTTGGTTTTCCCTGGTTGGATCACGTAGTATTGTGGTACCACACTGAAACAGACAATTAAACCTGGTTTCGATCCACATTTTAGAACATAACACCGGTTAGGTCTGGGTTAGGTCTGGGTTATGCTCGCATCTGGCTCATGATTTTGCCTTCTTCGCATACTTATTGGCCAGATCCACGGTTTTTTCGGGTTTGAATCACGTAGTAATGTGGTACCGCACTGAAACAGTCCATTAAACCTGGATTCGGTCAGTATTTTAGCCGGTAACACGTGTTAGGTCTGGGTTAGATCTGGGTTATGCCCACATTTTGCTCATGATTTTGCCTTCCTCGCATTCTTGTTGGCCAGATCCAGGGTTTTTTCGGGTTTGAATCGTGTACTAATGTGGTACCACACTGAAACAGTCAATTAAACCTGATTTCGATCCACATTTTAGAGGATAAGACCGGTTAGGTCTGGGTTAGGTCTGTGTTATGCCCGCATCTGCTCATGATTTTGTCTTCTTCGCATACTTGTTGGCCAGATCCTGGGTATTTTCGGGTTTGAATCACGTAGTAATGTGGTACCACTCAGTAACAGTCAATTAAACATGGATTCGTTCAGTATTTTAGACGGTAACACCGGTTAGGTCTCGGTTAGGTCTAGGTTATGCCCGCATTTTGCTCATGATTTTGCCTTCATCGCATTCTTGTTGGCCAGATCCAGGGTTTTTTTCGGGTTTGAATCACGTAGTAATGTGGTACCACACTGAAACAGTCCATTAAACCTGGATTCGGTCAGTATTTTAGGCGGTAACACCGGTTAGGTCTGGGTTAGGTGTGGGTTATGCCCGCACCTGGCTCTTGATTTTGCCTTCTTCCCATACTTGTTGACCAGAACCTGGGTTTTTTCGGGTTTGAATCACGTGGTAATGTGGTACCACACAGTAACAGTCAATCAAACCTGGATTCGGTCAGTATTTTAGTCGGTAACACCGGTTAGGTCTGGGTTAGGTCTGTGTTATGCCCGCATCTGCTCATGATTTTGTCTTCTTCGCATACTTGTTGGCCAGATCCTGGGTATTTTCGGGTTTGAATCACGTAGTAATGTGGTACCACACTGAAACAGTCCATTAAACCTGGATTCGGTCAGTATTTTAGGCGGTAACACCGGTTAGGTCTGGGTTAGGTGTGGGTTATGCCCGCACCTGGCTCTTGATTTTGCCTTCTTCCCATACTTGTTGACCAGAACCTGGGTTTTTTCGGGTTTGAATCACGTGGTAATGTGGTACCACACAGTAACAGTCAATCAAACCTGGATTCGGTCAGTATTTTAGTCGGTAACACCGGTTAGGTCTGGGTTAGGTCTGTGTTATGCCCGCATCTGCTCATGATTTTGTCTTCTTCGCATACTTGTTGGCCAGATCCTGGGTATTTTCGGGTTTGAATCACGTAGTAATGTGGTGCCACACAGTAACAGTCGATTAAACCTGGTTTCGGTCAGTATTTTAGTCGGTAACGCCGGTTAGGTCTGGTTTAGGTCTGGTTTAGGTCTGGGTTATGCCCGCATCTGGCTCATGATTTTGCCTTTTTCGCATTCGTCTTGTCCAGATCCTTGGTTTTCCCTGGTTGGATCACGTAGTAATGTGGTACCACACTGAAACAGACAATTAAACCTGGTTTCGATCCACATTTTAGAACATAACACCGGTTAGGTCTGGGTTAGGTCTGGGTTATGCTCGCATCTGGCTCATGATTTTGCCTTCTTCGCATACTTATTGGCCAGATCCACGGTTTTTTCGGGTTTGAATCACGTAGTAATGTGGTACCACACTGAAACAGTCCATTAAACCTGGATTCGGTCAATATTTTAGCCGGTAACACGTGTTAGGTCTGGGTTAGATCTGGGTTATGCCCACATTTTGCTCATGATTTTGCCTTCCTCGCATTCTTGTTGGCCAGATCCAGGGTTTCTTCGGGTTTGAATCGCGTACTAATGTGGTACCACACTGAAACAGTCAATTAAACCTGATTTCGATCCACATTTTAGAGGATAACACCGGTTAGGTCTGGGTTAGGTCTGTGTTATGCCCGCATCTGCTCATGATTTTGTCTTCTTCGCATACTTGTTGGCCAGATCCTGGGTATTTTCGGGTTTGAATCACGTAGTAATGTGGTACCACACATTAACAGTCAATTAAACCTTGATTCGGTCAGTATTTCAGGCGGTAACACCGGTTAGGCCTGGGTTAGGTCTGGGTTATGCCCGCATCTGGCTCATGATTTCGCCTTCTTCGCATACATGTTGGCCAGATCCTCGGTTTTTTCGGGTATGAATCAGGTAGTAATGTGGTACCACTCAGTAACAGTCAATTAAACCTGGATTCGTTCAGTATTTTAGACGGTAACACCGGTTAGGTCTCGGTTAGGTCTAGGTTATGCCCGCATTTTGCTCATGATTTTGCCTTCTTCGCATTCTTGTTGGCCAGATCCAGGGTTTTTTCGGGTTTGAATCACGTAGTAATGTGGTACCACACTGAAACAGTCCATTAAACCTGGATTCGGTCAGTATTTTAGCCGATAACACGTGTTAGGTCTGGGTTAGATCTGGGTTATGCCCACATTTTGCTCATGATTTTGCCTTCTTCGCATTCTTGTTGGCCAGATCCAGGGTTTTTTTCGGGTTTGAATCACGTAGTAATGTGGTACAACACTGAAACAGTCCATTAAACCTGGATTCGGTCAGTATTTTAGCCGGTAACACGTGTTAGGTCTGGGTTAGATCTGGGTTATGCCCACATTTTGCTCATGATTTTGCCTTCTTCGCATACTTGTTGGCCAGATCCTGGGTTTTTTCGGGCATGAATCACGTAGTAATGTGGTACCACACAGTGACAGTCAATCAAACCTGGATTCGGTCAGTATTTTAGCCGGTAACACGTGTTAGGTCTGGGTTAGATCTGGGTTATGCCCACATTTTGCTCATGATTTTGCCTTCCTCGCATTCTTGTTGGCCATATCCAGGGTTTTTTTCGGGTTTGAATCACGTAGTAATGTGGTACCACACTGAAACAGTCCATTAAACCTGGATTCGGTCAGTATTTTAGGCGGTAACACCGGTTAGGTCTGGGTTAGGTCTGGGTTATGCCCGCATCTGGCTCATGATTTTGCCTTCTTCGCATACTTGTTGGCCAGATCCTGGGTTTTTTCAGGCATGAATCACGTAGTAATGTGGTACCACACAGTAACAGTCAATCAAACCTGGATTCGGTTAGTATTTTAGTCGGTAACACCGGTTAGGTCTGGGTTAGGTGTGGGTTATGCCCGCACCTGGCTCTTGATTTTGCATTCTTCCCATACTTGTTGACCAGAACCTGGGTTTTTTCGGGTTTGAATCACGTGGTAATGTGGTACCACACAGTAACAGTCAATCAAACCTGGATTCGGTCAGTATTTTAGTCGGTAACACCGGTTAGGTCTGGGTTAGGTCTGTGTTATGCCCGCATCTGCTCATGATTTTGTCTTCTTCGCATACTTGTTGGCCAGATCCTGGGTATTTTCGGGTTTGAATCACGTAGTAATGTGGTACCACACATTAACAGTCAATTAAACCTGGATTCGGTCAGTATTTTGGTCGGTAGCACCGGTTAGGTCTGGGTTAGGTGTGGGTTATGCCCGCATCTGGCTCTTGATTTTGCCTTCTTCCCATACTTGTTGACCAGATCCTGGGTTTTTTTCGGGTTTGAATCACGTAGTAATGTGGTGCCACACAGTAACAGTCGATTAAACCTGGTTTCGGTCAGTATTTTAGTCGGTAACGCCGGTTAGGTCTGGTTTAGGTCTGGGTTATGCCCGCATCTGGCTCATGATTTTGCCTTTTTCGCATTCGTGTTGTCCAGATCCTTGGTTTTCCCTGGTTGGATCACGTAGTATTGTGGTACCACACTGAAACAGACAATTAAACCTGGTTTCGATCCACATTTTAGAACATAACACCGGTTAGGTCTGGGTTAGGTCTGGGTTATGCTCGCATCTGGCTCATGATTTTGCCTTCTTCGCATACTTATTGGCCAGATCCACGGTTTTTTCGGGTTTGAATCACGTAGTAATGTGGTACCGTACTGAAACAGTCCATTAAACCTGGATTCGGTCAGTATTTTAGCCGGTAACACCGGTTAGGTCTGGGTTAGGTCTGTGTTATGCCCGCATCTGCTCATGATTTTGTCTTCTTCGCATACTTGTTGGCCAGATCCTGGGTATTTTCGGGTTTGAATCACGTAGTAATGTGGTACCACTCAGTAACAGTCAATTAAACATGGATTCGTTCAGTATTTTAGACGGTAACACCGGTTAGGTCTCGGTTAGGTCTAGGTTATGCCCGCATGTTGCTCATGATTTTGCCTTCTTCGCATACTTGTTGGCCAGATCCTGGGTTTTTTCGGGCATGAATCACGTAGTAATGTGGTCCCACACAGTAACAGTCAATCAAACCTGGATTCGGACAGTATTTTAGCCGGTAACACGTGTTAGGTCTGGGTTAGATCTGGGTTATGCCCACATTTTGCTCATGATTTTGCCTTCTTCGCATTCTTGTTGGCCATATCCAGGGTTTTTTCGGGTTTGAATCACGTAGTAATGTGGTACCACACTGAAACAGTCCATTAAACCTGGATTCGGTCAGTATTTTTGGCGGTAACACCGGTTAGGTCTGGGTTAGGTCTGGGTTATGCCCGTATCTGGCTCATGATTTTGCCTTCTTCGCATACTTGTTGGCCAGATCCTGGGTTTTTTCGGGTTTGAATCACGTGGTAATGTGGTACCACACAGTAACAGTCAATCAAACCTGGATTCGGTCAGTATTTTAGACGGTAACACCGGTTAGGTCTGGGTTAGGTCTGGGTTATGCCCACATCTGGCTCATGATTTTGCCTTCTTCGCATACTTGTTGGCCAGATCCTGGGTTTTTTCGGGTTTGAATCACGTGGTAATGTGGTACCACACAGTAAGAGTCATTTAAACCTGGATTCGGCCAGTATTTTAGAGGATAAAGCCGGTTAGGTCTGGGTTAGGCCTGGGTTATGCCTGCATCTGGCTTATGATTTTGCCTTCTTCGCATACTTGTTGGCCAGATCCTGGGTTTTTTCGGGCATGAATCACGTAGTAATGTGGTACCACACAGTAACAGTCAATCAAACCTGGATTCGGTCAGTATTTTAGACGATAACACCGGTTAGGTCTGGGTTTGGTCTGGGTTATGCCCACATCTGGCTCATGACTTTGCCTTCTTCGCATACTTGTTGGCCAGATCCTGGGTTTTTTCGGGCATGAATCACGCAGTAATGTGGTACCACACAGTAACAGTCAATCAAACCTGGATTCGGTCAGTATTTTAGCCGGTAACACGTGTTAGGTCTGGGTTAGATCTGGGTTATGCCCACATTTTGCTCATGATTTTGCCTTCTTCGCATTCTTGTTGGCCATATCCAGGGGTTTTTTCGGGTTTGAATCACGTAGTAATGTGATACCACACATTAACAGTCAATTAAACCTGGATTCGGTCAGTATTTTAGTCGGTAGCACCGGTTAGGTCTGGGTTAGGTGTGGGTTATGCCCGCATCTGGCTCTTGATTTTGCCTACTTCCCATACTTGTTGACCAGATCCTAGGTTTTTTTCGGGTTTGAATCACGTAGTAATGTGGTGCCACACAGTAACAGTCGATTAAACCTGGTTTCGGTCAGTATTTTAGTCGGTAACGACGGTTAGGTCTGGCTTAGGTCTGGGTTATGCCCGCATCTGGCTCTTGATTTTGCCTTCTTCCCATACTTGTTGACCAGAACCTGGGTTTTTTCGGGCATGAATCACGTAGTAATGTGGTACCACACAGTAACAGTCAATCAAACCTGGATTCGGTCAGTATTTTAGTCGGTAACACCGGTTAGGTCTGGGTTAGGTGTGGGTTATGCCCGCATCTGGCTCTTGATTTTGCCTTCTTCCCATACTTGTTGACAAGAACCTGGGTTTTTTCGGGTTTGAATCACGTGGTAATGTGGTACCACACAGTAACAGTCAATCAAACCTGGATTCGGTCAGTATTTTAGTCGGTAATACCGGTTAGGTCAGGGTTAGGTCTGTGTTATGCCCGCATCTGCTCATGATTTTGTCTTCTTTGCATACATGTTGGCCAGATCCTGGGTATTTTCGGGTTTGAATCACGTAGTAATGTGGTACCACACATTAACAGTCAATTAAACCTGGATTCGGTCAGTATTTTAGCCGGTAACACGTGTTAGGTCTGGGTTAGATCTGGGTTATGCCCACATTTTGCTCATGATTTTGCCTTCTTCGCATTCTTGTTTGCCATATCCAGGGTTTTTTTCGGGTTTGAATCACGTAGTAATGTCGTACCACACTGAAACAGTCCATTAAACCTGGATTCGGTCAGTATTTTAGGCGGTAACACCGGTTAGGTCTGGGTTAGGTCTGGGTTATGCCCGCATCTGGCTCATGATTTTGCCTTCTTCGCATACTTGTTGGCCAGATCCTGGGTTTTTTCGGGCATGAATCACGTAGTAATGTGGTACCACACAGTAACAGTCAATCAAACCTGGATTCGGTTAGTATTTTAGTCGGTAACACCGGTTAGGTCTGGGTTAGGTGTGGGTTATGCCCGCTCCTGGCTCTTGATTTTGCCTTCTTCCCATACTTGTGGACCAGAACCTGGGTTTTTTCGGGTTTGAATCACGTGGTAATGTGGTACCACACAGTAACAGTCAATCAAACCTGGATTCGGTCAGTATTTTAGTCGGTAACACCGGTTAGGTCTGGGTTAGGTCTGTGTTATGCCCGCATCTGCTCATGATTTTGTCTTCTTCGCATACTTGTTGGCCAGATCCTGGGTATTTTCGGGTTTGAATCACGTAGTAATGTGGTACCACACATTAACAGTCAATTAAACCTGGATTCGGTCAGTATTTTAGTCGGTAGCACCGGTTAGGTCTGGGTTAGGTGTGGGTTATGCCCGCATCTGGCTCTTGATTTTGCCTTCTTCCCATACTTGTTGACCAGATCCTGGGTTTTTTTCGGGTTTGAATCACGTAGTAATGTGGTGCCACACAGTAACAGTCGATTAAACCTGGTTTCGGTCAGTATTTTAGTCGGTAACGCCGGTTAGGTCTGGTTTAGGTCTGGGTTATGCCCGCATCTGGCTCATGATTTTGCCTTTTTCGCATTCGTGTTGTCCAGATCCTTGGTTTTCCCTGGTTGGATCACGTAGTAATGTGGTACCACACTGAAACAGACAATTAAACCTGGTTTCGATCCACATTTTAGAGCATAACACCGGTTAGGTCTGGGTTAGGTCTGGGTTATGCTCGCATCTGGCTCATGATTTTGCCTTCTTCGCATACTTATTGGCCAGATCCACGGTTTTTTCGGGTTTGAATCACGTAGTAATGTGGTACCACACTGAAACAGTCCATTAAACCTGGATTCGGTCAGTATTTTAGCCGGTAACACGTGTTAGGTCTGGGTTAGATCTGGGTTATGCCCACATTTTGCTCATGATTTTCCCTTCCTCGCATTCTTGTTGGCCAGATCCAGGGTTTTTTCGGGTTTGAATCGTGTACTAATGTGGTACCACACTGAAACAGTCAATTAAACCTGATTTCGATCCACATTTTAGAGGATAACACCGGTTAGGTCTGGGTTAGGTCTGTGTTATGCCCGCATCTGCTCATGATTTTGTCTTCTTCGCATACTTGTTGGCCAGATCCTGGGTATTTTCGGGTTTGAATCACGTAGTAATGTGGTACCACACATTAACAGTCAATTAAACCTGGATTCGTTCAGTATTTTAGACGGTAACACCGGTTAGGTCTCGGTTAGGTCTAGGTTATGCCCGCATTTTGCTCACGATTTTGCCTTCTTCGCATTCTTGTTGGCCAGATCCTGGGTTTTTTCGGGCATGAATCACGTAGTAATGTGGTACCACACAGTGACAGCCAATCAAACCTGGATTCGGTCAGTATTTTAGCCGGTAACACGTGTTAGGTCTGGGTTAGATCTGGGTTATGCCCACATTTTGCTCATGATTTTGCCTTCTTCGCATTCTTGTTGGCCATATCCAGGGTTTTTTTCGGGTTTGAATCACGTAGAAATGTGGTACCACACTGAAACAGTCCATTAAACCTGGATTCGGTCAGTATTTTAGGCGGTAACACCGGTTAGGTCTGGGTTAGGTCTGGGTTATGCCCGCATCTGGCTCATGATTTTGCCTTCTTCGCATACTTGTTGGCCAGATCCTGGGTTTTTTCGGGCATGAATCACGTAGTAATGTGGTACCACACAGTAACAGTCAATCAAACCTGGATTCGGTTAGTATTTTAGTCGGTAACACCGGTTAGGTCTGGGTTAGGTGTGGGTTATGCCCGCACCTGGCTCTTGATTTTGCCTTCTTCCCATACTTGTTGACCAGAACCTGGGTTTTTTCGGGTTTGAATCACGTGGTAATGTGATACCACACAGTAACAGTCAATCAAACCTGGATTCGGTCAGTATTTTAGTCGGTAACACCGGTTAGGTCTGGGTTAGGTCTGTGTTATGCCCGCATCTGCTCATGATTTTGTCTTCTTCGCATACTTGTTGGCCAGATCCTGGGTATTTTCGGGTTTGAATCACGTAGTAATGTGGTACCACACATTAACAGTCAATTAAACCTGGATTCGGTCAGTATTTTAGTCGGTAGCACCGGTTAGGTCTGGGTTAGGTGTGGGTTATGCCCGCATCTGGCTCTTGATTTTGCCTTCTTCCCATACTTGTTGACCAGATCCTGGGTTTTTTTCGGGTTTGAATCACGTAGTAATGTGGTGCCACACAGTAACAGTCGATTAAACCTGGTTTCGGTCAGTATTTTAGTCGGTAACGCCGGTTAGGTCTGGTTTATGTCTGGGTTATGCCCGCATCTGGCTCATGATTTTGCCTTTTTCGCATTCGTCTTGTCCAGATCCTTGGTTTTCCCTGGTTGGATCACGTAGTAATGTGGTACCACACTGAAACAGACAATTAAACCTGGTTTCGATCCACATTTTAGAACATAACACCGGTTTGGTCTGGGTTAGGTCTGGGTTATGCCCACATTTCGCTCATGATTTTGCCTTCCTCGCATTCTTGTTGGCCAGATCCAGGGTTTTTTCGGGTTTGAATCGCGTACTAATGTGGTACCACACTGAAACAGTCAATTAAACCTGATTTCGATCCACATTTTAGAGGATAACACCGGTTAGGTCTGGGTTAGGTCTGTGTTATGCCCGCATCTGCTCATGATTTTGTCTTCTTCGCATACTTGTTGGCCAGATCCTGGGTATTTTCGGGTTTGAATCACGTAGTAATGTGGTACCACACATTAACAGTCAATTAAACCTTGATTCGGTCAGTATTTTAGGCGGTAACACCGGTTAGGCCTGGGTTAGGTCTGGGTTATGCCCGCATCTGGCTCATGATTTCGCCTTCTTCGCATACATGTTGGCCAGATCCTCGGTTTTTTCGGGTATGAATCAGGTAGTAATGTGGTACCACACAGTAACAGTCAATCAAACCTGGATTCGGTCAGTATTTTAGTCGGTAACACCGGTTAGGTCTGGGTTAGGTGTGGGTTATGCCCGCATCTGGCTCTTGATTTTGCCTTCTTCCCATACTTGTTGACAAGAACCTGGGTTTTTTCGGGCATGAATCACGTAGTAATGTGGTACCACACAGTAACAGTCAATCAAACCTGGATTCGGTCAGTATTTTAGTCGGTAACACCGGTTAGGTCTGGGTTAGGTCTGTGTTATGCCCGCATCTGCTCATGATTTTGTCTTCTTCGCATACTTGTTGGCCAGATCCTGGGTATTTTCGGGTTTGAATCACGTAGTAATGTGGTACCACACATTAACAGTCAATTAAACCTGGATTCGGTCAGTATTTTAGCCGGTAACACGTGTTAGGTCTGGGTTAGATCTGGGTTATGCCCACATTTTGCTCATGATTTTGCCTTCTTCGCATACTTGTTGGCCAGATCCTGGGTTTTTTCGGGCATGAATCACGTAGTAATGTGGTACCACACTGAAACAGTCCATTAAACCTGGATTCGGTCAGTATTTTAGACGGTAACACGTGTTAGGTCTGGGTTAGATCTGGGTTATGCCCACATTTTGCTCATGATTTTGCCTTCTTCGCATACTTGTTGGCCAGATCCTGGGTTTTTTCGGGCATGAATCACGTAGTAATGTGGTACCACACAGTAACAGTCAATCAAACCTGGATTCGGTCAGTATTTTAGCCGGTAACACGTCTTAGGTCTGGGTTAGATCTGGGTTATGCCCACATTTTGCTCATGATTTTGCCTTCTTCGCATACTTGTTGGCCAGATCCTGGGTTTTTTCGGGTTTGAATCACGTGGTAATGTGGTACCACACAGTAAGAGTCAATTAAACCTGGATTCGGCCAGTATTTTAGAGGATAAAGCCGGTTAGGTCTGGGTTATGCCTGGGTTATGCCTGCATCTGGCTTATGATTTTGCCTTCTTCGCATACTTGTTGGCCAAATCCAGGGTTTTTTCGGGTTTGAATCACGTGGTAATGTGGTACCACACTGGAACAGTCAATTAGACCTGGGTTCAGTCAGTATTTTAGAGGATAACACCGGTTAGGTCTGGGTTAGGTCTGGGTTATGCCCACATCTGGCCCATGGTTTTGCCTTCTTCGCATACTTATTGGCCAGATCCTGGGTTTTTTCGGGTTTGAATCACGTGGTAATGTGGTACCACACAGAAACAGTCAGTTAAACCTGGATTCGGTCAGTATTTTAGGGGATAACACCGGTTAGGTCTGGGTTAGGTCTGGGTTATGCCCGCATCTGGCTCATGATTTTGCCATCTTCGCATTCTTGTTGGCCAAATCCAGGGTTTTTTCGGGTTTGAATCACGTGGTAATGTGGTACCACACTGGAACAGTCAATTAGACCTGGTTTCAATCCACATTTTAGAGGATAACACCGGTTAGGTCTGGGTTAGGTCTGTGTTATGCCCGCATCTGCTCATGATTTTGCCTTCTTCGCATACTTGTTGGCCAGATCCTGGGTTATTTCGGGTTTGAATCACGTAGTAATGTGGTACCACACAGTAACAGTCAATCAAACCTGGATTCGGTCAGTATTTTAGACGGTAACACCGGTTAGGTCTGGGTTAGGTCTGGGTTATGCTCGCATCTGGCTCCTGATTTTGCCTTCTTCGCATACTTCTTGGCCAGATCCTGGGTTATTTCGGGCATGAATCACGTAGTAATGTGGTACCACACAGTAACAGTCAACCAAACCTGGATTCGGTCAGTATTTTAGCCGGTAACACGTGTTAGGTCTGGGTTAGATCTGGGTTATGCCCACATTTTGCTCATGATTTTGCCTTCTTCGCATACTTGTTGGCCAGATCCTGGGTTTTTTCGGGTTTGAATCACGTGGTAATGTGGTACCACACAGTAAGAGTCAATTAAACCTGGATTCGGCCAGTATTTAAGAGGATAAAGCCGGTTAGGTCTGGGTTATGCCTGGGTTATGCCTGCATCTGGCTTATGATTTTGCCTTCTTCGCATACTTGTTGGCCAAATCCAGGGTTTTTTCGGGTTTGAATCACGTGGTAATGTGGTACCACACTGGAACAGTCAATCAAACCTGGATTCGGTCAGTATTTTAGCCGGTAACACGTGTTAGGTCTGGGTTAGATCAGGGTTATGCCCACATTTTGCTCATGATTTTGCCTTCTTCGCATACTTGTTGGCCAGATCCTGGGTTTTTTCGGGTATGAATCACGCAGTAATGTGGTACCACACAGTAACAGTCAATCAAACCTGGATTCGGTCAGTAATTTAGACGGTAACACCGGTTAGGTCTGGGTTAGGTCTGGGTTATTCCCACATCTGGCTCATGGTTTTGCCTTCTTCGCATACTTGTTGGCCAGATCCTGGGTTTCTTCGGGTTTGAATCACGTGGTAATGTAGTACCACACAGTAACAGTCAATTAAACCTGGATTCAGTCAGTATTTTAGAGGATAAAGCCGGTTAGGTCTGGGTTAGGCCTGGGTTATGCCCGCATCTGGCTTATGATTTTGCATCCTTCGCATACTTGTTGGCCAGATCCTGGGTTTTTTCGGGTTTGAATAACGTAGTAATGTGGTACCACACTGAAACAGTCAATTAAACCTGGATTCGTTCAGTATTTTAGACGGTAACACCGGTTAGGTCTGGGTTAGACCTGGGTTATGCCCGCATTATACTCACGATTTTGTCTTCTTCGCATTCATGTTAGCCAGATCCTGGGTTTTTTCGGGTTTGAATCACGTAGTAATGTGGTACCACACAGTAACAGTCGATTAAACCTGGATTCGGTCAGTATTTTAGGCGGTAACGCCGGTTAGGTCTGGTTTAGGTCTGGGTTGTGCCCGCATCAGGCTCATGATTTTGCCTTCTTCGCATACTTGTTTGCCAGATCCCGGGTTTTTTCGGGTTTGAATCACGTAGTAATGTGGTACCACACTGAAACAGTCCATTAAACTTGGTTTCGATCAATATTTTAGAGGATAACACCGGGTAGGTCTGGGTTAGGTCTGGGTTATGCCCGCATCTGGCTCATGATTTTGCCATCTTCGCATACTTGTTGGACAGATCCTGGGTTTTTTCGGGCATGAATCACGTAGTAATGTGGTACCACACAGTAACAGTCAATCAAACCTGGATTCGGTCAGTATTTTAGTCGGTAACGCCGGTTAGGTCTGGGTTAGGTCTGGGTTATTCCCACATCTGGCTCATGGTTTTGCCTTCTTCGCATACTTGTTGGCCAGATCCTGGGTTTCTTCGGGTTTGAATCACGTGGTAATGTGGTGCCACTCAGTAGCAGTCAATTAAACCTGGATTCAGTCAGGATTTTAGAGGATAAAGCCGGTTAGGTCTGGGTTAGGCCTGGGTTATGCCCGCATTATACTAACGATTTTGTCTTCTTCGCATTCTTGTTAGCCAGATCCTGGGTTTTTTCGGGTTTGAATCACGTAGTAATGTGGTACCACAAAGTAACAGTCGATTAAACCTGGATTCGGTCAGTATTTTAGGCGGTAACACCGGTTAGGTCTGGGTAAGGTGTGCGTTATGCCCGCATTATGCTCACGATTTTGACTTCTTCGCATACATGTTGGCCAGATCATGGGTTTTTTCGGGTATGAATCACGTAGTAATGTGGTACCACACAGTAACAGTCAATTAAACCTGGATTCGGTCAGTATTTTAGTCTGTAACACCGGTTAGGTCTGGGTTAGGTGTGGGTTATGCCCGCATCTGGCTCTTGATTTTGCCTTCTTCCCATACTTGTTGGCCAGATCCTGGGTTTTTGCGGGTTTGAATCACGTAGTAATCTGGTACCACACAGTAGCAGTCGATTAAACCTGGTTTCGGTCAGTATTTTAGTCGGTAACGCCGGTTAGGTCTGGTTTAGGTCTGGGTAATGCCCGCATCAGGCTCTTGATTTTGCATTCTTCCCATAATTGTTGGCCAGATCCTGGGTTTTTTTCGGGTTTGAATCACGTAGTAATGTGGTACCACACAGTAGCAGTCGATTAAACCTGGATTCAGTCAGGATTTTAGAGGATAAAGCCGGTTAGGTCTGGGTTAGGCCTGGGTTATGCCCGCATTATACTAACGATTTTGTCTTCTTCGCATTCTTGTTAGCCAGATCCTGGGTTTTTTCGGGTTTGAATCACGTAGTAATGTGGTACCACAAAGTAACAGTCGATTAAACCTGGATTCGGTCAGTATTTTAGCCGGTAACACGTGTTAGGTCTGGGTTAGATCTGGGTTATGCCCACATTTTGCTCATGATTTTGCCTTCTTCACATACTTGTTGGCCAGATCCTGGGTTTTTTCGGGCATGAATCACGTAGTAATGTGGTACCACACAGTAACAGTCAATCAAACCTGGATTCGGTCAGTAATTTAGACGGTAACACCGGTTAGGTCTGGGTTAGGTCTGGGTTATTCCCACATCTGGCTCATGGTTTTGCCTTCTTCGCATACTTGTTGGCCAGATCCTGGGTTTCTTCGGGTTTGAATCACGTGGTAATGTGGTGCCACACAGTAGCAGTCAATTAAACCTGGATTCAGTCAGGATTTTAGAGGATAAAGCCGGTTAGGTCTGGGTTAGGCCTGGGTTATGCCCGCATTATACTAACGATTTTGTCTTCTTCGCATTCTTGTTAGCCAGATCCTGGGTTTTTTCGGGTTTGAATCACGTAGTAATGTGGTACCACAAAGTAACAGTCGATTAAACCTGGATTCGGTCAGTATTTTAGGCGGTAACACCGGTTAGGTCTGGGTTAGGTGTGCGTTATGCCCGCATTATGCTCACGATTTTGACTTCTTCGCATACATGTTGGCCAGATCATGGGTTTTTTCGGGTATGAATCACGTAGTAATGTGGTACCACACAGTAACAGTCAATTAAACCTGGATTCGGTCAGTATTTTAGTCTGTAACACCGGTTAGGTCTGGGTTAGGTGTGGGTTATGCCCGCATCTGGCTCTTGATTTTGCCTTCTTCCCATACTTGTTGGCCAGATCCTGGGTTTTTGCGGGTTTGAATCACGTAGTAATCTGGTACCACACAGTAGCAGTCGATTAAACCTGGTTTCGGTCAGTATTTTAGTCGGTAACGCCGGTTAGGTCTGGTTTAGGTCTGGGTAATGCCCGCATCAGGCTCTTGATTTTGCATTCTTCCCATAATTGTTGGCCAGATCCTGGGTTTTTTTCGGGTTTGAATCACGTAGTAATGTGGTACCACACAGTAGCAGTCGATTAAACCTGGTTTCGGTCAGTATTTTAGCCGGTAACACCGGTTAGGTCTGGGTTAGGTCTGGGTTATGCCCGCATCAGGCTCTTGGTTTTGCATTCTTCCCATACTTGTTGGCCAGATCCTGGGTTTTTTCAGGTTTAAATCACGTACTAATGTGGTACCACACTGAAACAGTCCATTAAACTTGGTTTTGATCAATATTTTAGAGGATAACACCGGGTAGGTCTGGGTTAGGTCTGGGTTATGCCCGCATCTGGCTCATGATTTTGCCTTCTTCGCATACTTGTTTGCCAGATCCCGGGTTTTTTCGGGTTTGAATCACGTAGTAATGTGGTACCACACTGAAACTGTCAATTAAACCCGGTTTCGATCCACATTTTCGATCATAACACCGGTTAGATCTGGGTTAGGTCTGGGTTATGCTCGCATCTGGGTCATGATTTTGCCTTCTTCGCATTCTTGTTAGCCAGATCCTGGGTTTTTTCGGGCATGAATCACGTAGTAATGTGGTACCACACAGTAACAGTCAATCAAACCTGGATTCGGTCAGTACTTTAGCCGGTAACACCGGTTAGGTCTGGGTTAGGTCTGGGTTATGCCCGCATCAGGCTCTTGGTTTTGCATTCTTCGCATTCTTGTTCGCCAAATCCAGGGTTTTTTCGGGCATGAATCACGTAGTAATGTGGTACCACACTGAAGCAGCCAATTAAACCAGGTTTCTATCCACATTTTAGAGGAGAACACCGGGTAGGTCTGGGTTAGGTCTGGGTTATGCCCGCATCTGCCTCATGATTTTGCATTCTTCGCATACATGTTGGACAGATCCTTGGTTTTTTCGGGTATGAATCACGTAGTAATGTGGTACCACACAGTAACAGTCAATTAAACCTGGATTCGGTCAGTATTTTAGTCGGTAACACCGGTTAGGTGTGGGTTAGGAGTGGGTTATGCCCGCATCTGGCTCCTGATTTTGCCTTCTTCCCATACTTGTTGGCCAGATCCTGGGTTTTTTTCGGGTTTGAATCACGTAGTAATGTGGTACCACACAGTAACAGTCGATTAAACCTGGTTTCGGTCAGTATTTTAGTCGGTAACGCCGGTTAGGTCTGGTTTAGGTCTGGGTTATGCCCGCATCAGGCTCATGATTTTGCCATCTTCGCATTCTTGTTGGCCAAATCCAGGGTTTTTTCGGGTTTGAATCACGTGCTAATGTGGTACCACACTGAAACAGTCAATTAGACCTGGTTTCGATCCACATTTTAGAGGATAACACCGGTTAGGTCTGGGTAACGTCTGTGTTATGCCCGCATCTGGCTCATGATTTTGCCTTCTTCGCATACTTGTTGGCCAGATCCAGGGGTTTTTCGGGTTTGAATGACGTAGTACTGTGGTACCACACAGTAACAGTCAATTAAATCTGGATTCGGTCAGTATTTTAGCCGGTAACACGTTTTAGGTCTGGGTCAGATCTGGGTTATGCCCGCATCTGGCTCCTGATTTTGCCTTCTTCCCATACTTGTTGGCCAGATCCTGGGTTTTTTTCGGGTTTGAATCACGTAGTAATGTGGTACCACACTGAAACGGTCTATTAAACTTGGTTTCGATCCACATTTTAGAGGATAACACCGGTTAGGTCTGGGTTAGGTCTGCGTTATGCCCGCATCTGGCTCCTGATTTTGCCTTCTTCACAAACTTGTTGGCCAGATCCCGGGTTTTTTCGGGTTTGAATCACGTAGTAATATGGTACCTCACATTAGCAGTCAATTAAACCTGGATTCGGTCAGTATTTCAGGCGGTAACACCGGTTAGGTCTGGGTTAGGTCTGGGTTATGCCCGCATCTGGCTCATGATTTCGCCTTCTTCGCATACATGTTGGCCAGATCCTGGGTTTTTTCGGGTATGAATCACGTAGTAATGTGGTACCACACAGTAACAGTCAATTAAACCTGGATTCGTTCAGTATTTTAGACGGTAACACCGGTTAGGTCTGGGTTAGGTCTGGGTTATTCCCACATCTGGCTCATGGTTTTGCCATCTTCGCATACTTGTTGGCCAGATCCTGGGTTTCTTCGGGTTTGAATCACGTGGTAATGTGGTACCACACAGTAACAGTCAATTAAACCTGGATTCAGTCAGTATTTTAGAGGATAAAGCCGGTTAGGTCTGAGTTATGCCTGGGTTATGCCCGCATCTGGCTTATGATTTTGCCTTCTTCGCATACTTGTTGGCCAGATCCTGGGTTTTTTCGGGTTTGAATCACGTAGTAATGTGGTACCACACAGTAACAGTCGACTAAACCTGGATTCGGTCAGTATTTTAGGCGGTAACACCGGTTAGGTCTGGGTTAGGTGTGGGTTATGCCAGCATCAGCTCATGATTTTGCCTTCCTCGCATACTTGTTGGCCAGATCCTGGGTATTTTCGAGTTTGAATGACGTAGTAATGTGGTACCACACAGTAGCAGTCAATTAAACCTGGATTCGGTCAGTATTTTAGCCGGTAACACCGGTTATGTCTGGGTTAGGTCTGGGTTATGCCCGCATTATGCTCACGATTTTGCCTTCTTCGCATTCTTGTTAGCCAGATCCCGGGTTTTTTCAGGTTTGAATCACGTAGTAATGTGGTACCACACTGAAACAGTCAATTAAACCTGGTTTCGATCCACATTTTAGAACATAACACCGGTTAGATCTGGGTTAGGTCTGGGTTATGCTCGCATCTGGCTCATGATTTTGCCTTCTTCGCATACTTGTTGGCCAGATCCAGGGTTTTTTCCGGTTTGAATCACGTACTAATGTGGTACCACACATTATCAGTCAACTAAACCTGGTTTCGATCCACATTTTAGAGGATAACACCGGTTAGGTCTGGGTTAGGTCTGCGTTATGCCCGCATTTGGCACCTGATTTTGCCTTCTTCACAAACTTGTTGGCCAGATCTCGGGTTTTTTCGGGTTTGAATCACGTAGTAATATGGTACCACACATTAGCAGTCAATTAAACCTGGATTCGGTCAGTATTTTAGGCGGTAACACCGGTTAGGTCTGGGTTAGGTCTGGGTTATTCCCACATCTGGCTCATGGTTTTGCATTCTTCCCATATTTGTTGGCCAGATCCTGGGTTTTTTCAGGTTTAAATCACGTAGTAATGTGGTACCACACAGTAACAGTCGATTAAACCTGGATTCGGTCAGTATTTTAGTCGGTAACACCGGTTAGGTCTGGGTTTGGCGTGGGTTATGCCCGCATCTGGCACTTGATTTTGCCTTCTTCCCATACTTGTTGGCCAGATCCTGGGGTTTTTTCGGGTTTGAATCACGTAGTAATGTGGTACCACACAGTAACAGTCGATTAAACCTGGTTTCCGTCAGTATTTTAGTCTGTAACGCCGGTTAGGTCTGGTTTAGGTCTGGGTTATGCCCGCATCAGGCTCTTGATTATGCATTCTTCCCATACTTGTTGGCCAGATCCTGGGTTTTTTCAGGTTTGAATCACGTACTAATGTGGTACCACACTGAAGCAGTCAATTAGACCTGGTTTCGATCCACATTTTAGAGGATAACACCGGTTAGGTCTGGGTTACATCTGTGTTATGCCCGCATCTGGCTCATGATTATGCCTTTTTCGCATTCGTGTTGTCCAGATCCTTGGTTTTCCCTGGTTGGATCACGTTGTAATGTGGTACCACTCTGAAACAGACAATTAAACCTGGTTTCGATCCACATTTTAGAACATAACACCGGTTAGGTCTCGGTTAGGTCTGGGTTATACTCGCATTTGGCTCATGATTTTGCCTTCTTCGCATTCTTGTTAGCCAGATCCTGGGTCTTTTCGGGCATGAATCACGTAGTAATGTGGTACCACACAGTAACAGTCAATCAAACCTGGATTCGGTCAGTATTTTTGACGGTAACACCGGTTAGGTCTGGGTTAGGTCTGGGTTATGCCCGCATCAGCTCATGATTTTGCCTTCTTCGCATACATGTTGGACAGATCCTTGGTTTTTTCGGGTATGAATCACGTAGTAATGTGGTACCACACAGTAACAGTCAATTAAACCTGGATTCGGTCAGTATTTTAGTCTGTAACACCGGTTAGGTCTGGGTTAGGTGTGGGTTATGCCCGCATCTGGCTCTTGATTTTGCCTTCTTCCCATACTTGTTGGCCAGATCCTGGGTTTTTGCGGGTTTGAATCACGTAGTAATCTGGTACCACACAGTAGCAGTCGATTAAACCTGGTTTCGGTCAGTATTTTAGTCGGTAACGCCGGTTAGGTCTGGTTTAGGTCTGGGTAATGCCCGCATCAGGCTCTTGATTTTGCATTCTTCCCATACTTGTTGGCCAGATCCTGGGTTTTTTTCGGGTTTGAATCACGTAGTAATGTGGTACCACACAGTAGCAGTCGATTAAACCTGGTTTCGGTCAGTATTTTAGCCGGTAACACCGGTTAGGTCTGGGTTAGGTCTGGGTTATGCCCGCATCAGGCTCTTGGTTTTGCATTCTTCCCATACTTGTTGGCCAGATCCTGGGTTTTTTCAGGTTTAAATCACGTACTAATGTGGTACCACACTGAAACAGTCCATTAAACTTGGTTTCGATCAATATTTTAGAGGATAACACCGGGTAGGTCTGGGTTAGGTCTGGGTTATGCCCGCATCTGGCTCATGATTTTGCCTTCTTCGCATACTTGTTGGCCAGATCCCGGGTTTTTTCGGGTTTGAATCACGTAGTAATGTGGTACCACACTGAAACTGTCAATTAAACCCGGTTTCGATCCACATTTTCGATCATAACACCGGTTAGATCTGGGTTAGGTCTGGGTTATGCTCGCATCTGGGTCATGATTTTGCCTTCTTCGCATTCTTGTTAGCCAGATCCTGGGTTTTTTCGGGCATGAATCACGTAGTAATGTGGTACCACACAGTAACAGTCAATCAAACCTGGATTCGGTCAGTACTTTAGCCGGTAACACCGGTTAGGTCTGGGTTAGGTCTGGGTTATGCCCGCATCAGGCTCTTGGTTTTGCATTCTTCCCATTCTTGTTGGCCAGATCCTGGGTTTTTTCAGGTTTAAATCACGTACTAATGTGGTACCACACTGAAACAGTCCATTAAACTTGGTTTCGATCAATATTTTAGAGGATAACACCGGGTAGGTCTGGGTTAGGTCTGGGTTATGCCCGCATCTGGCTCATGATTTTGCCATCTTCGCATTCTTGTTGGCCAGATCCTGGGTTTTTGCGGGTTTGAATCACGTAGTAATGTGGTACCACACAGTAGCAGTCGATTAAACCTGGTTTCGGTCAGTATTTTAGTCGGTAACGCCGGTTAGGTCTGGTTTAGGTCTGGGTAATGCCCGCATCAGGCTCTTGATTTTGCATTCTTCCCATACTTGTTGGCCAGATCCTGGGTTTTTTTCGGGTTTGAATCACGTAGTAATGTGGTACCACACAGTAGCAGTCGATTAAACCTGGTTTCGGTCAGTATTTTAGCCGGTAACACCGGTTAGGTCTGGGTTAGGTCTGGGTTATGCCCGCATCTGGCTCATGATTTTGCCATCTTCGCATTCTTGTTCGCCAAATCCAGGGTTTTTTCGGGCATGAATCACGTAGTAATGTGGTACCACACTGAAGCAGCCAATTAAACCAGGTTTCTATCCACATTTTAGAGGAGAACACCGGTTAGGTCTGGGTTAGGTCTGGGTTATGCCCGCATCTGCCTCATGATTTTGCATTCTTCGCATACATGTTGGACAGATCCTTGGTTTCTTCGGGTATGAATCACGTAGTAATGTGGTACCACACAGTAACAGTCAATTAAACCTGGATTCGGTCAGTATTTTAGTCGGTAACACCGGTTAGGTCTGGGTTAGGAGTGGGTTATGCCCGCATCTGGCTCCTGATTTTGCCTTCTTCCCATACTTGTTGGCCAGATCCTGGGTTTTTTTCGGGTTTGAATCACGTAGTAATGTGGTACCACACAGTAACAGTCGATTAAACCTGGTTTCGGTCAGTATTTTAGTCGGTAACGCCGGTTAGGTCTGGTTTAGGTCTGGGTTATGCCCGCATCAGGCTCATGATTTTGCCATCTTCGCATTCTTGTTGGCCAAATCCAGGGTTTTTTCGGGTTTGAATCACGTGGTAATGTGGTACCACACTGAAACAGTCAATTAGACCTGGTTTCGATCCACATTTTAGAGGAGAACACCGGTTAGGTCTGGGTTAGGTCTGGGTTATGCCCGCATCTGCCTCATGATTTTGCATTCTTCGCATACATGTTGGACAGATCCTTGGTTTCTTCGGGTATGAATCACGTAGTAATGTGGTACCACACAGTAACAGTCAATTAAACCTGGATTCGGTCAGTATTTTAGTCGGTAACACCGGTTAGGTCTGGGTTAGGAGTGGGTTATGCCCGCATCTGGCTCCTGATTTTGCCTTCTTCCCATACTTGTTGGCCAGATCCAGGGTTTTTTCGGGTTTGAATGACGTAGTACTGTGGTACCACACAGTAACAGTCAATTAAATCTGGATTCGGTCAGTATTTTAGCCGGTAACACGTTTTAGGTCTGGGTCAGATCTGGGTTATGCCCGCATCTGGCTCCTGATTTTGCCTTCTTCCCATACTTGTTGGCCAGATCCCGGGTTTTTTCGGGTTTGAATCACGTAGTAATATGGAACCTCACATTAGCAGTCAATTAAACCTGGATTCGGTCAGTATTTCAGGCGGTAACACCGGTTAGGTCTGGGTTAGGTCTGGGTTATGCCCCCATCTGGCTCATGATTTCGCCTTCTTCGCATACATGTTGGCCAGATCCTGGGTTTTTTCGGGTATGAATCACGTAGTAATGTGGTACCACACAGTAACAGTCAATTAAACCTGGATTCGTTCAGTATTTTAGACGGTAACACCGGTTAGGTCTGGGTTAGGTCTGGGTTATTCCCACATCTGGCTCATGGTTTTGCCATCTTCGCATACTTGTTGGCCAGATCCTGGGTTTCTTCGGGTTTGAATCACGTGGTAATGTGGTACCACACAGTAACAGTCAATTAAACCTGGATTCAGTCAGTATTTTAGGGGATAAAGCCGGTTAGGTCTGAGTTATGCCTGGGTTATGCCCGCATCTGGCTTATGATTTTGCCTTCTTCGCATACTTGTTGGCCAGATCCTGGGTTTTTTCGGGTTTGAATCACGTAGTAATGTGGTACCACACAGTAACAGTCGATTAAACCTGGATTCGGTCAGTATTTTAGGCGGTAACACCGGTTAGGTCTGGGTTAGGTGTGGGTTATGCCAGCATCAGCTCATGATTTTGCCTTCCTCGCATACTTGTTGGCCAGATCCTGGGTATTTTCAAGTTTGAATGACGTAGTAATGTGGTACCACACAGTAGCAGTCAATTAAACCTGGATTCGGTCAGTATTTTAGCCGGTAACACCGGTTATGTCTGGGTTAGGTCTGGGTTATGCCCGCATTATGCTCACGATTTTGCCTTCTTCGCATTCTTGTTAGCCAGATCCTGGGTTTTTTCAGGTTTGAATCACGTAGTAATGTGGTACCACACTGAAACAGTCAATTAAACCTGGATTCGGTCAGTATTTTAGTCGGTAACACCGGTTAGGTGTGGGTTAGGAGTGGGTTATGCCCGCATCTGGCTCCTGATTTTGCCTTCTTCCCATACTTGTTGGCCAGATCCCGGGTTTTTTCGGGTTTGAATCACGTAGTAATATGGAACCTCACATTAGCAGTCAATTAAACCTGGATTCGGTCAGTATTTCAGGCGGTAACACCGGTTAGGTCTGGGTTAGGTCTGGGTTATGCCCGCATCTGGCTCATGATTTCGCCTTCTTCGCATACATGTTGGCCAGATCCTGGGTTTTTTCGGGTATGAATCACGTAGTAATGTGGTACCACACAGTAACAGTCAATTAAACCTGGATTCGTTCAGTATTTTAGACGGTAACACCGGTTAGGTCTGGGTTAGGTCTGGGTTATTCCCACATCTGGCTCATGGTTTTGCCATCTTCGCATACTTGTTGGCCAGATCCTGGGTTTCTTCGGGTTTGAATCACGTGGTAATGTGGTACCACACAGTAACAGTCAATTAAACCTGGATTCAGTCAGTATTTTAGGGGATAAAGCCGGTTAGGTCTGAGTTATGCCTGGGTTATGCCCGCATCTGGCTTATGATTTTGCCTTCTTCGCATACTTGTTGGCCAGATCCTGGGTTTTTTCGGGTTTGAATCACGTAGTAATGTGGTACCACACAGTAACAGTCGATTAAACCTGGATTCGGTCAGTATTTTAGGCGGTAACACCGGTTAGGTCTGGGTTAGGTGTGGGTTATGCCAGCATCAGCTCATGATTTTGCCTTCCTCGCATACTTGTTGGCCAGATCCTGGGTATTTTCAAGTTTGAATGACGTAGTAATGTGGTACCACACAGTAGCAGTCAATTAAACCTGGATTCGGTCAGTATTTTAGCCGGTAACACCGGTTATGTCTGGGTTAGGTCTGGGTTATGCCCGCATTATGCTCACGATTTTGCCTTCTTCGCATTCTTGTTAGCCAGATCCTGGGTTTTTTCAGGTTTGAATCACGTAGTAATGTGGTACCACACAGTAACAGTCGATTAAACCTGGTTTCGGTCAGTATTTTAGTCGGTAACGCCGGTTAGGTCTGGTTTAGGTCTGGGTTATGCCCGCATCAGGCTCATGATTTTGCCATCTTCGCATTCTTGTTGGCCAAATCCAGGGTTTTTTCGGGTTTGAATCACGTGCTAATGTGGTACCACACTGAAACAGTCAATTAGACCTGGTTTCGATCCACATTTTAGAGGATAACACCGGTTAGGTCTGGGTAACGTCTGTGTTATGCCCGCATCTGGCTCATGATTTTGCCTTCTTCGCATACTTGTTGGCCAGATCCAGGGGTTTTTCGGGTTTGAATGACGTAGTACTGTGGTACCACACAGTAACAGTCAATTAAATCTGGATTCGGTCAGTATTTTAGCCGGTAACACGTTTTAGGTCTGGGTCAGATCTGGGTTATGCCCGCATCTGGCTCCTGATTTTGCCTTCTTCCCATACTTGTTGGCCAGATCCTGGGTTTTTTTCGGGTTTGAATCACGTAGTAATGTGGTACCACACTGAAACGGTCTATTAAACTTGGTTTCGATCCACATTTTAGAGGATAACACCGGTTAGGTCTGGGTTAGGTCTGCGTTATGCCCGCATCTGGCTCCTGATTTTGCCTTCTTCACAAACTTGTTGGCCAGATCCCGGGTTTTTTCGGGTTTGAATCACGTAGTAATATGGTACCTCACATTAGCAGTCAATTAAACCTGGATTCGGTCAGTATTTCAGGCGGTAACACCGGTTAGGTCTGGGTTAGGTCTGGGTTATGCCCGCATCTGGCTCATGATTTCGCCTTCTTCGCATACATGTTGGCCAGATCCTGGGTTTTTTCGGGTATGAATCACGTAGTAATGTGGTACCACACAGTAACAGTCAATTAAACCTGGATTCGTTCAGTATTTTAGACGGTAACACCGGTTAGGTCTGGGTTAGGTCTGGGTTATTCCCACATCTGGCTCATGGTTTTGCCATCTTCGCATACTTGTTGGCCAGATCCTGGGTTTCTTCGGGTTTGAATCACGTGGTAATGTGGTACCACACAGTAACAGTCAATTAAACCTGGATTCAGTCAGTATTTTAGAGGATAAAGCCGGTTAGGTCTGAGTTATGCCTGGGTTATGCCCGCATCTGGCTTATGATTTTGCCTTCTTCGCATACTTGTTGGCCAGATCCTGGGTTTTTTCGGGTTTGAATCACGTAGTAATGTGGTACCACACAGTAACAGTCGACTAAACCTGGATTCGGTCAGTATTTTAGGCGGTAACACCGGTTAGGTCTGGGTTAGGTGTGGGTTATGCCAGCATCAGCTCATGATTTTGCCTTCCTCGCATACTTGTTGGCCAGATCCTGGGTATTTTCGAGTTTGAATGACGTAGTAATGTGGTACCACACAGTAGCAGTCAATTAAACCTGGATTCGGTCAGTATTTTAGTCGGTAACGCCGGTTAGGTCTGGTTTAGGTCTGGGTTATGCCCGCATCAGGCTCATGATTTTGCCATCTTCGCATTCTTGTTGGCCAAATCCAGGGTTTTTTCGGGTTTGAATCACGTGCTAATGTGGTACCACACTGAAACAGTCAATTAGACCTGGTTTCGATCCACATTTTAGAGGATAACACCGGTTAGGTCTGGGTAACGTCTGTGTTATGCCCGCATCTGGCTCATGATTTTGCCTTCTTCGCATACTTGTTGGCCAGATCCAGGGGTTTTTCGGGTTTGAATGACGTAGTACTGTGGTACCACACAGTAACAGTCAATTAAATCTGGATTCGGTCAGTATTTTAGCCGGTAACACGTTTTAGGTCTGGGTCAGATCTGGGTTATGCCCGCATCTGGCTCCTGATTTTGCCTTCTTCCCATACTTGTTGGCCAGATCCTGGGTTTTTTTCGGGTTTGAATCACGTAGTAATGTGGTACCACACTGAAACGGTCTATTAAACTTGGTTTCGATCCACATTTTAGAGGATAACACCGGTTAGGTCTGGGTTAGGTCTGCGTTATGCCCGCATCTGGCTCCTGATTTTGCCTTCTTCACAAACTTGTTGGCCAGATCCCGGGTTTTTTCGGGTTTGAATCACGTAGTAATATGGTACCTCACATTAGCAGTCAATTAAACCTGGATTCGGTCAGTATTTCAGGCGGTAACACCGGTTAGGTCTGGGTTAGGTCTGGGTTATGCCCGCATCTGGCTCATGATTTCGCCTTCTTCGCATACATGTTGGCCAGATCCTGGGTTTTTTCGGGTATGAATCACGTAGTAATGTGGTACCACACAGTAACAGTCAATTAAACCTGGATTCGTTCAGTATTTTAGACGGTAACACCGGTTAGGTCTGGGTTAGGTCTGGGTTATTCCCACATCTGGCTCATGGTTTTGCCATCTTCGCATACTTGTTGGCCAGATCCTGGGTTTCTTCGGGTTTGAATCACGTGGTAATGTGGTACCACACAGTAACAGTCAATTAAACCTGGATTCAGTCAGTATTTTAGAGGATAAAGCCGGTTAGGTCTGAGTTATGCCTGGGTTATGCCCGCATCTGGCTTATGATTTTGCCTTCTTCGCATACTTGTTGGCCAGATCCTGGGTTTTTTCGGGTTTGAATCACGTAGTAATGTGGTACCACACAGTAACAGTCGACTAAACCTGGATTCGGTCAGTATTTTAGGCGGTAACACCGGTTAGGTCTGGGTTAGGTGTGGGTTATGCCAGCATCAGCTCATGATTTTGCCTTCCTCGCATACTTGTTGGCCAGATCCTGGGTATTTTCGAGTTTGAATGACGTAGTAATGTGGTACCACACAGTAGCAGTCAATTAAACCTGGATTCGGTCAGTATTTTAGGCGGTAACACCGGTTATGTCTGGGTTAGGTCTGGGTTATGCCCGCATTATGCTCACGATTTTGCCTTCTTCGCATTCTTGTTAGCCAGATCCTGGGTTTTTTCAGGTTTGAATCACGTAGTAATGTGGTACCACACTGAAACAGTCAATTAAACCTGGTTTCGATCCACATTTTAGAACATAACACCGGTTAGATCTGGGTTAGGTCTGGGTTATGCTCGCATCTGGCTCATGATTTTGCCTTCTTCGCATACTTGTTGGCCAGATCCAGGGTTTTTTCCGGTTTGAATCACGTACTAATGTGGTACCACACATTATCAGTCAACTAAACCTGGTTTCGATCCACATTTTAGAGGATAACACCGGTTAGGTCTGGGTTAGGTCTGCGTTATGCCCGCATTTGGCACCTGATTTTGCCTTCTTCACAAACTTGTTGGCCAGATCTCGGGTTTTTTCGGGTTTGAATCACGTAGTAATATGGTACCACACATTAGCAGTCAATTAAACCTGGATTCGGTCAGTATTTTAGGCGGTAACACCGGTTAGGTCTGGGTTAGGTCTGGGTTATTCCCACATCTGGCTCATGGTTTTGCATTCTTCCCATATTTGTTGGCCAGATCCTGGGTTTTTTCAGGTTTAAATCACGTAGTAATGTGGTACCACACAGTAACAGTCGATTAAACCTGGATTCGGTCAGTATTTTAGTCGGTAACACCGGTTAGGTCTGGGTTTGGTGTGGGTTATGCCCGCATCTGGCACTTGATTTTGCCTTCTTCCCATACTTGTTGGCCAGATCCTGGGGTTTTTTCGGGTTTGAATCACGTAGTAATGTGGTACCACACAGTAACAGTCGATTAAACCTGGTTTCCGTCAGTATTTTAGTCGGTAACGCCGGTTAGGTCTGGTTTAGGTCTGGGTTATGCCCGCATCAGGCTCTTGATTATGCATTCTTCCCATACTTGTTGGCCAGATCCTGGGTTTTTTCAGGTTTGAATCACGTACTAATGTGGTACCACACTGAAACAGTCAATTAGACCTGGTTTCGATCCACATTTTAGAGGATAACACCGGTTAGGTCTGGGTTACATCTGTGTTATGCCCGCATCTGGCTCATGATTATGCCTTTTTCGCATTCGTGTTGTCCAGATCCTTGGTTTTCCCTGGTTGGATCACGTTGTAATGTGGTACCACTCTGAAACAGACAATTAAACCTGGTTTCGATCCACATTTTAGAACATAACACCGGTTAGGTCTCGGTTAGGTCTGGGTTATACTCGCATTTGGCTCATGATTTTGCCTTCTTCGCATTCTTGTTAGCCAGATCCTGGGTCTTTTCGGGCATGAATCACGTAGTAATGTGGTACCACACAGTAACAGTCAATCAAACCTGGATTCGGTCAGTATTTTTGACGGTAACACCGGTTAGGTCTGGGTTAGGTCTGGGTTATGCCCGCATCAGCTCATGATTTTGCCTTCTTCGCATACATGTTGGACAGATCCTTGGTTTTTTCGGGTATGAATCACGTAGTAATGTGGTACCACACAGTAACAGTCAATTAAACCTGGATTCGGTCAGTATTTTAGTCTGTAACACCGGTTAGGTCTGGGTTAGGTGTGGGTTATGCCCGCATCTGGCTCTTGATTTTGCCTTCTTCCCATACTTGTTGGCCAGATCCTGGGTTTTTGCGGGTTTGAATCACGTAGTAATCTGGTACCACACAGTAGCAGTCGATTAAACCTGGTTTCGGTCAGTATTTTAGTCGGTAACGCCGGTTAGGTCTGGTTTAGGTCTGGGTAATGCCCGCATCAGGCTCTTGATTTTGCATTCTTCCCATACTTGTTGGCCAGATCCTGGGTTTTTTTCGGGTTTGAATCACGTAGTAATGTGGTACCACACAGTAGCAGTCGATTAAACCTGGTTTCGGTCAGTATTTTAGCCGGTAACACCGGTTAGGTCTGGGTTAGGTCTGGGTTATGCCCGCATCAGGCTCTTGGTTTTGCATTCTTCCCATACTTGTTGGCCAGATCCTGGGTTTTTTCAGGTTTAAATCACGTACTAATGTGGTACCACACTGAAACAGTCCATTAAACTTGGTTTCGATCAATATTTTAGAGGATAACACCGGGTAGGTCTGGGTTAGGTCTGGGTTATGCCCGCATCTGGCTCATGATTTTGCCTTCTTCGCATACTTGTTGGCCAGATCCCGGGTTTTTTCGGGTTTGAATCACGTAGTAATGTGGTACCACACTGAAACTGTCAATTAAACCCGGTTTCGATCCACATTTTCGATCATAACACCGGTTAGATCTGGGTTAGGTCTGGGTTATGCTCGCATCTGGGTCATGATTTTGCCTTCTTCGCATTCTTGTTAGCCAGATCCTGGGTTTTTTCGGGCATGAATCACGTAGTAATGTGGTACCACACAGTAACAGTCAATCAAACCTGGATTCGGTCAGTACTTTAGCCGGTAACACCGGTTAGGTCTGGGTTAGGTCTGGGTTATGCCCGCATCAGGCTCTTGGTTTTGCATTCTTCCCATTCTTGTTGGCCAGATCCTGGGTTTTTTCAGGTTTAAATCACGTACTAATGTGGTACCACACTGAAACAGTCCATTAAACTTGGTTTCGATCAATATTTTAGAGGATAACACCGGGTAGGTCTGGGTTAGGTCTGGGTTATGCCCGCATCTGGCTCATGATTTTGCCATCTTCGCATTCTTGTTGGCCAGATCCTGGGTTTTTGCGGGTTTGAATCACGTAGTAATGTGGTACCACACAGTAGCAGTCGATTAAACCTGGTTTCGGTCAGTATTTTAGTCGGTAACGCCGGTTAGGTCTGGTTTAGGTCTGGGTAATGCCCGCATCAGGCTCTTGATTTTGCATTCTTCCCATACTTGTTGGCCAGATCCTGGGTTTTTTTCGGGTTTGAATCACGTAGTAATGTGGTACCACACAGTAGCAGTCGATTAAACCTGGTTTCGGTCAGTATTTTAGCCGGTAACACCGGTTAGGTCTGGGTTAGGTCTGGGTTATGCCCGCATCTGGCTCATGATTTTGCCATCTTCGCATTCTTGTTCGCCAAATCCAGGGTTTTTTCGGGCATGAATCACGTAGTAATGTGGTACCACACTGAAGCAGCCAATTAAACCAGGTTTCTATCCACATTTTAGAGGAGAACACCGGTTAGGTCTGGGTTAGGTCTGGGTTATGCCCGCATCTGCCTCATGATTTTGCATTCTTCGCATACATGTTGGACAGATCCTTGGTTTCTTCGGGTATGAATCACGTAGTAATGTGGTACCACACAGTAACAGTCAATTAAACCTGGATTCGGTCAGTATTTTAGTCGGTAACACCGGTTAGGTCTGGGTTAGGAGTGGGTTATGCCCGCATCTGGCTCCTGATTTTGCCTTCTTCCCATACTTGTTGGCCAGATCCTGGGTTTTTTTCGGGTTTGAATCACGTAGTAATGTGGTACCACACAGTAACAGTCGATTAAACCTGGTTTCGGTCAGTATTTTAGTCGGTAACGCCGGTTAGGTCTGGTTTAGGTCTGGGTTATGCCCGCATCAGGCTCATGATTTTGCCATCTTCGCATTCTTGTTGGCCAAATCCAGGGTTTTTTCGGGTTTGAATCACGTGGTAATGTGGTACCACACTGAAACAGTCAATTAGACCTGGTTTCGATCCACATTTTAGAGGATAACACCGGTTAGGTCTGGGTTACGTCTGTGTTATGCCCGCATCTGGCTCATGATTTTGCATTCTTCGCATACTTGTTGGCCAGATCCAGGGTTTTTTCGGGTTTGAATGACGTAGTACTGTGGTACCACACAGTAACAGTCAATTAAATCTGGATTCGGTCAGTATTTTAGCCGGTAACACGTTTTAGGTCTGGGTCAGATCTGGGTTATGCCCGCATCTGGCTCCTGATTTTGCCTTCTTCCCATACTTGTTGGCCAGATCCCGGGTTTTTTCGGGTTTGAATCACGTAGTAATATGGAACCTCACATTAGCAGTCAATTAAACCTGGATTCGGTCAGTATTTCAGGCGGTAACACCGGTTAGGTCTGGGTTAGGTCTGGGTTATGCCCGCATCTGGCTCATGATTTCGCCTTCTTCGCATACATGTTGGCCAGATCCTGGGTTTTTTCGGGTATGAATCACGTAGTAATGTGGTACCACACAGTAACAGTCAATTAAACCTGGATTCGGTCAGTATTTTAGTCGGTAACACCGGTTAGGTCTGGGTTTGGTGTGGGTTATGCCCGCATCTGGCACTTGATTTTGCCTTCTTCCCATACTTGTTGGCCAGATCCTGGGGTTTTTTCGGGTTTGAATCACGTAGTAATGTGGTACCACACAGTAACAGTCGATTAAACCTGGTTTCCGTCAGTATTTTAGTCGGTAACGCCGGTTAGGTCTGGTTTAGGTCTGGGTTATGCCCGCATCAGGCTCTTGATTATGCATTCTTCCCATACTTGTTGGCCAGATCCTGGGTTTTTTCAGGTTTGAATCACGTACTAATGTGGTACCACACTGAAACAGTCAATTAGACCTGGTTTCGATCCACATTTTAGAGGATAACACCGGTTAGGTCTGGGTTACATCTGTGTTATGCCCGCATCTGGCTCATGATTATGCCTTTTTCGCATTCGTGTTGTCCAGATCCTTGGTTTTCCCTGGTTGGATCACGTTGTAATGTGGTACCACTCTGAAACAGACAATTAAACCTGGTTTCGATCCACATTTTAGAACATAACACCGGTTAGGTCTCGGTTAGGTCTGGGTTATACTCGCATTTGGCTCATGATTTTGCCTTCTTCGCATTCTTGTTAGCCAGATCCTGGGTCTTTTCGGGCATGAATCACGTAGTAATGTGGTACCACACAGTAACAGTCAATCAAACCTGGATTCGGTCAGTATTTTTGACGGTAACACCGGTTAGGTCTGGGTTAGGTCTGGGTTATGCCCGCATCAGGCTCTTGATTTTGCATTCTTCCCATACTTGTTGGCCAGATCCTGGGTTTTTTTCGGGTTTGAATCACGTAGTAATGTGGTACCACACAGTAACAGTCAATTAAACCTGGATTCGGTCAGTATTTTAGTCTGTAACACCGGTTAGGTCTGGGTTAGGTGTGGGTTATGCCCGCATCTGGCTCTTGATTTTGCCTTCTTCCCATACTTGTTGGCCAGATCCTGGGTTTTTGCGGGTTTGAATCACGTAGTAATCTGGTACCACACAGTAGCAGTCGATTAAACCTGGTTTCGGTCAGTATTTTAGTCGGTAACGCCGGTTAGGTCTGGTTTAGGTCTGGGTAATGCCCGCATCAGGCTCTTGATTTTGCATTCTTCCCATACTTGTTGGCCAGATCCTGTGTTTTTTTCGGGTTTGAATCACGTAGTAATGTGGTACCACACAGTAGCAGTCGATTAAACCTGGTTTCGGTCAGTATTTTAGCCGGTAACACCGGTTAGGTCTGGTTTAGGTCTGGGTAATGCCCGCATCAGGCTCTTGATTTTGCATTCTTCCCATACTTGTTGGCCAGATCCTGTGTTTTTTTCGGGTTTGAATCACGTAGTAATGTGGTACCACACAGTAACAGTCAATTAAACCTGGATTCGGTCAGTATTTTAGTCGGTAACACCGGTTAGGTCTGGGTTTGGTGTGGGTTATGCCCGCATCTGGCACTTGATTTTGCCTTCTTCCCATACTTGTTGGCCAGATCCCGGGTTTTTTCGGGTTTGAATCACGTAGTAATATGGAACCTCACATTAGCAGTCAATTAAACCTGGATTCGGTCAGTATTTCAGGCGGTAACACCGGTTAGGTCTGGGTTAGGTCTGGGTTATGCCCGCATCTGGCTCATGATTTCGCCTTCTTCGCATACATGTTGGCCAGATCCTGGGTTTTTTCGGGTATGAATCACGTAGTAATGTGGTACCACACAGTAACAGTCAATTAAACCTGGATTCGGTCAGTATTTCAGGCGGTAACACCGGTTAGGTCTGGGTTAGATCTGGGTTATGCCCACATTTTGCTCATGATTTTGCCTTCTTCGCATACTTGTTGGCCAGATCCTGGGTTTTTTCGGGCATGAATCACGTAGTAATGTGGTACCACACAGTAACAGTCAATCAAACCTGGATTCGGTCAGTAATTTAGACGGTAACACCGGTTAGGTCTGGGTTAGGTCTGGGTTATTCCCACATCTGGCTCATGGTTTTGCCTTCTTGGCATACTTGTTGGCCAGATCCTGGGTTTCTTCTGGTTTGAATCACGTGGTAATGTGGTCCCACACAGTAACAGTCAATTAAACCTGGATTTAGTCAGTATTTTAGATGATGAAGCCGGTTAGGTCTGGGTTAGGCCTGGGTTATGCCCGCATCTGGCTTATGATTTTGCCTTCTTCGCATACTTGTTGGCCAGATCCTGGGTTTGTTCGGGTTTGAATCACGTAGTAATGTGGTACCACACTGAAACAGTCAATTAAACCTGGATTCGTTCAGTATTTTAGACGGTAACACCGGTTAGGTCTGGGTTAGGCCTGGGTTATGCCCGCATTATACTCACGATTTTGTCTTCTTCGCATTCATGTTAGCCAGATCCTGGGTTTTTTCGGGTTTGAATCACGTAGTAATGTGGTACTACACAGTAACAGTCGATTAAACCTGGATTCGGTCAGTATTTTAGGCGGTAACACCGGTTAGGTCTGGGTTAGGTGTGGGTTATGCCCGCATCTGGCTCATGATTTTGCGTTCTTCGCATTCATGTTGGCCAGATCCTGGGTTTCTTCGGGTATGAATCACGTAGTAATGTGGTACCACACAGTAACAGTCAATTAAACCTGGATTCGTTCAGTATTTTAGACGGTAACACCGGTTAGGTCTGTGTTGGGTCTGGGTTATGCCAGCATCAGCTCATGATTTTGCCTTCTTCGCATACTTGTTGGCCAGATCCTGGGTATTTTCGTGTTTGAATGACGTAGTAACGTGGTACAACACAGTAGCAGTCAATTAAACCTTGATTCGGTCAGTATTTTAGCCGGTAACACCGGTTAGGTCTGGGTTAGGTCTGGGTTATGCCCGCATTATGCTCACGATTTTGCCTTCTTCGCATTCTTGTTTGCCAGATCCTGGGTTTTTTCGGGTTTGGATCACGTAGTAATGTGGTACCACACTGAAACAGTCAATTAAACCTGGTTTCGATCCACATTTTAGAACATAACACCGGTTAGATCTGGGTTAGGTCTGGGTTATGCTCGCATCTGGCTCATGATTTTGCCTTCTTCGCATACTTGTTGGCCAGATCCAGGGTTTTTTCCGGTTTGAATCACGTACTAATGTGGTACCACACATTAACAGTCAACTAAACCTGGTTTCGATCCACATTTTAGAGGATAACAGCGGTTAGGTCTGGGCTAGGTCTGGGTTATGCCCGCATCTGGCTGATGATTTTGCCTTTTTCGCATTCATGTTAGCCAGATTCTGGGTTTTTTCGGGTTTGAATCACGTAGTAATGTGGTACTACACAGTAACAGTCGATTAAACCTGGATTCGGTCAGTATTTTAGGCGGTAACACCGGTTAGGTCTGGGTTAGGTCTGGGTTATGCCAGCATCAGCTCATGATTTTGCCTTCTTCGCATACTTGTTGGCCAGATCCTGGGTATTTTCGTGTTTGAATGACGTAGTAACGTGGTACAACACAGTAGCAGTCAATTAAACCTTGATTCGGTCAGTATTTTAGCCGGTAACACCGGTTAGGTCTGGGTTAGGTCTGGGTTATGCCCGCATTATGCTCACGATTTTGCCTTCTTCGCATTCTTGTTAGCCAGATCCTGGGTTTTTTCGGGTTTGGATCACGTAGTAATGTGGTACCACACTGAAACAGTCAATTAAACCTGGTTTCGATCCACATTTTAGAACATAACACCGGTTAGATCTGGGTTAGGTCTGGGTTATACTCGCATCTGGCTCATGATTTTGCCTTCTTCGCATACTTGCTGGCCAGATCCAGGGTTTTTTCCGGTTTGAATCACGTACTAATGTGGTACCACACATTAACAGTCAACTAAACCTGGTTTCGATCCACATTTTAGAGGATAACAGCGGTTAGGTCTGGGCTAGGTCTGGGTTATGCCCGCATCTGGCTGATGATTTTGCCTTTTTCGCATACTTGTTGGCCAGATCCTGGGTTTTTTCGGGCATGAATCACGTAGTAATGTGGTACCACACAGTAACAGGCAATCAAACCTGGATTCGGTCAGTATTTTAGACGGTAACACCGGTTAGGTCTGGGTTAGGTCTGGGTTATGCCCACATCTGGCTCATGATTTTGCCTTCTTCGCATACTTGTTGGCCAGATCCTGGGTTTTTTCGGGCATGAATCACGTAGTAATGTGGTACCACACAGTAACAGTCAATCAAACCTGGATTCGGTCAGTATTTTAGACGGTAACACCGGTTAGGTCTGGGTTAGGTCTGGGTTATGCCCGCATCTGGCTCATGATTTTGCATTCTTAGCATACTTGTTGGCCAGATCCTGGGTATTTTCGGGTTTGAATGACGTAGTAATGTGGTACCACACAGTAACAGGTAATTAAACCTGGATTCGGTCAGTATTTTAGCCGGTAACACGTTTTAGGTCTGGGTTAGATCTGGGTTATGCCCGCATCTGGCTCCTGATTTTGCCTTCTTCCCATACTTGTTGGCCAGATCCTGGGTTTTTTTCGGGTTTGAATCACGTAGTAATGTGGTACCACACTGAAACAGTCCATTAAACTTGGTTTCGATCCACATTTGAGAGGATAACACCGGTTAGGTCTGGGTTAGGTCTGCGTTATGCCCGCATCTGGCTTCTGATTTTGCCTTCTTCACAAACTTGTTGGCCGGATGCCGGGTTTTTTCGGGTTTGAATCACGTAGTAATATGTTACCACACATTAGCAGTCAATTAAACCTGGATTCGGTCAGTATTTTAGGCGGTAACACCGGTTAGGTCTGGGTTAGGTCTGGGTTATGCCCGCATCTGGCTCATGATTTCGCCTTCTTCGCATACATGTTGGCCAGATCCTGGGTTTTTTCGGGTATGAATCACGTAGTAATGTGGTACCACACAGTAACAGTCAATTAAACCTGGATTCGTTCAGTATTTTAGACGGTAACACCGGTTAGGTCTGGGTTAGGCCTAGGTTATGCCCGCATTGTACTCACGATTTTGTCTTCTTCGCATTCTTGTTAGCCAGATCCTGGGTTTTTTCGGGTTTGAATCACGTAGTAATGTGGTACTACACAGTAGCAGTCGATTAAACCTGGATCCGGTCAGTATTTTAGGCGGTAACACCGGTTAGGTCTGGGTTAGGTGTGGGTTATGCGCGCATTATGCTCACGATTTTGCCTTCTTCGCATTCTTGTTAGCCAGATCCTGGGTTTTTTCGGGTTTGAATCACGTAGTAATGTGGTACCACACTGAAACAGTCAATTAAACCTGGTTTCGATCCACATTATAGAACATAGCACCGGTTAGATCTGGGTCAGGTCTGGATTATGCTCGCATCTGGCTCATGATTTTGCCTTCTTCGCATACTTGTTGGCCAGATCCAGGGTTTTTTCCGGTTTGAATCACGTACTAATGTGGTACCACACATTAACAGTCAACTAAACCTGGTTTCGATCCACATTTTAGAGGATAACACCGGTTAGGTCTGGGTTAGGTCTGCGTTATGCCCGCATTTGGCTCCTGATTTTGCCTTCTTCACAAACTTGTTGGCCAGATACCGGGTTTTTTCGGGTTTGAATCACGTAGTAATGTGGTACCACACATTAGCAGTCAATTAAACCTGGATTCGGTCAGTATTTTAGGCGGTAACACCGGTTAGGTCTGGGTTAGGTCTGGGTTATTCCCACATCTGGCTCATGGTTTTGCCTTCTTCGCATTCTTGTTAGCCAGATCCTGGGTTTTTTCGGGCATGATTCACGTAGTAATGTGGTACCACACAGTAACAGTCAATTAAACCTGGATTCGGTCAGTATTTTAGTCGGTAACACCGCCTAGGTCTGGGTTAGGTGTGGGTTATGCCCGCATCTGGCTCTTGATTTTGCCTTCTTCTCATACTTGTTGGCCAGATCCTGGGTTTTTTCAGGTTTGAATCACGTACTAATGTGGTAACACACTGAAACAGTCCATTAAACTTGGTTTCGATCAATATTTTAGAGGATAACCCCGGGTAGGTCTGGGTTAGGTCTGGGTTATGCCCGCATCTGGCTCATGATTTTGCCATCTTCGCATTCTTGTTGGCCAAATCCAGGGTTTTTTCGGGTTTGAATCACGTGGTAATGTGGTATCACACTGAAACAGTCAATTAGACCTGGTTTCGATCCACATTTTAGAGGATAACACCGGTTAGGGCTGGGTTACGTCTGTGTTATGCCCGCATCTGTCTCATGATTATGCCTTTTTCGCATTCGTGTTGTCCAGATCCTTGGTTTTCCCTGGTTGGATCACGTTGTAATGTGGTACCACACTGAAACAGACAATTAAACCTGGTTTCGATCCACATTTTAGAGGATAACACCGGTTAGGTCTGGGTTAGGTCTGCGTTATGCCCGCATCTGGCTCCTGATTTTGCCTTCTTCACAAACTTGTTGGCCAGATCCCGGGTTTTTTCGGGTTTGAATCACGTAGTAATATGGTACCACACATTAGCAGTCAATTAAACCTGGATTCGGTCAGTATTTTAGGCGGTAACACCGGTTAGGTCTGGGTTAGGTCTGGGTTATGCCCGCATCTGGATCATGATTTCGCCTTCTTCGCATACATGTTGGCCAGATCCTGGGTTTTTTCGGGTATGAATCACGTAGTAATGTGGTACCACACAGTAACAGTCAATTAAACCTGGATTCGTTCAGTATTTTAGACGGTAACACCGGTTAGGTCTCGGTTAGGTCTAGGTTATGCCCGCATCAGCTCATGATTTTGCCTTCTTGGCATACTTGTTGGCCAGATCCTCGGTATTTTCGGGTTTGAATGACGTAGTAATGTGGTATCACACAGTAACAGTCAATTAAACCTGGATTCGGTCAGTATTTTTGCCGGTAACACGTGTTAGGTCTGGGTTGGATCTGGGTTATGCCCACATTTTGCTCATGATTTTGCCTTCTTCGCATTCTTGTTGGCCAGATCCAGGGTTTTTTTCGGGTTTGAATCACGTAGTAATGTGGTACCACACTGAAACAGTCCATTAAACCTGGATTCGGTCAGTATTTTAGCCGGTAACACGTGTTAGGTCTGGGTTAGATCTGGGTTATGCCCACATTTTGCTCATGATTTTGCCTTCTTCGCATACTTGTTGGCCAGATCCTGGGTTTTTTCGGGCATGAATCACGTAGTAATGTGGTACCACACAGTAACAGTCAATCAAACCTGGATTCGGTCAGTAATTTAGACGGTAACACCGGTTAGGTCTGGGTTAGTTCTGGGTTATTCCCACATCTGGCTCATGGTTTTGCCTTCTTGGCATACTTGTTGGCCAGATCCTGGGTTTCTTCGGGTTTGAATCACGTGGTAATGTGGTCCCACACAGTAACAGTCAATTAAACCTGGATTTAGTCAGTATTTTAGATGATGAAGCCGGTTAGGTCTGGGTTAGGCCTGGGTTATGCTCGCATCTGACTCATGATTTTGCCTTCTTCGCATACTTGTTGGCCAGATCCCGGGTTTTTTCGGGTTTGAATCACGTAGTATTATGGTACCACACTGAAACAGTCAATTAAACCTTGCTTCGATCCACATTATCGAACATAACGCCGGTTAGATCTGGGTTAGGTCTGGGTTATGCTCGCATCTGGCTCATGATTTTGCCTATTTCGCACACTTGTTGGCCGGATCCTGGGTTTTTTCGGGCATGAATCACGTAGTAATGTGGTACCACAAAGTAACAGTCAATTAAACCTGGATTCGGTCAGTATTTTAGAGGATAAAGCCGGTTAGGTCTGGGTTAGGCCTGGGTTATGCCCGCATCTGGCTTACGATTTTGCATTCTTCGCATTCTTGTTGGCCAGATCCTGGGCTTTTTCGGGCATGAATCACGTAGTAATGTGGTACCACACAGTAACAGTCAATCAAACCTGGATTCGGTCAGTATTTTAGTCGGTAACACCGGTTAGGTCAGGGTTAGGTCTGGGTTATGCTCGCATCTGGCTCATGATTTTGCCTATTTCGCACACTTGTTGGCCAGATCCTGGGTTTTTTCAGGTTTGAATCACGCAGTAATGTGGTACGACACTGAAACAGTCCATTTAACTTGGTTTCGATCAATATTTTAGTGGATAAAACCGGTTAGGTCTGGGTTAGGCCTGGGTTATGCCCGCATCTGGCTTACGATTTTGCATTCTTCGCATTCTTGTTGGCCAGATCCTGGGTTTTTTCGGGCATGAATCACGTAGTAATGTGGTACCACACAGTAACAGTCAATTAAACCTGGATTCGGTCAGTATTTTAGAGGATAAAGCCGGTTAGGTCTGGGTTAGGTCTGGGTTATGTCCGCATCAGGATTATGATTTTGCCTTTTTCGCATACTTGTTGGCCAGATCCTGGGTTCTTTCGGGTTTGAATCACGTAGTAATGTGGTACCACACTGAAACAGTCAATTAAACCTTGTTTCGATCCACATTATCGAACATAACGCCGGTTAGATCTGGGTTAGGTCTGGGTTATGCTCGCATCTGGCTCATGATTTTGCCTATTTCGCACACTTGTTGGCCGGATCCTGGGTTTTTTCGGGCATGAATCACGTAGTAATGTGGTACCACAAAGTAACAGTCAATCAAACCTGGTTTCGGTCAGTATTTTAGGCGGTAACACCGGTTAGGTCTGGGTTAGGTCTGGGTTATGCCCTCATTTGGCTCATGATTTTGCCATCTACGCATTCTTTTGGCCAACTCCAGTGTTTTTTCGGGTTTGAATCACGTGGTAATGTGGTACCACACAGTAGCAGTCAATTAAACCTGGATTCGGTCAGTATTTTAGCCGGTATTACCGGTTAGATCTGGGTTAGTTCTGGGTTATGCTCGCATCTGGCTCATGATTTTGCCTTCTTCACAAACTTGTTGGCCAGATCCCGGGTTTTTTCGGGTTTGAATCACGTAGTATTATGGTACCACCCATTAACAGTCAATTAAACCTGGATTCGGTCAGTATTTTAGGCGGTAACACCGGTTAGGTCTGGGTTAGGTCTGTGTTATGCCAGCATCTGGCTCCTGATTTTGCCTTCTTCGCATACACGTTGGCCAGATCCTGGGTTTTTTCGGGTATGGATCACGTAGTAATGTGGTGCCACACAGTAACAGTCAATTAAACCTGGATTCGTTCAGTATTTTAGACGGTAACACCGGATAGGTCTGGGTTAGGTCTGGGTTATGCCCGCATCAGCTCATGATTTTGCCTTCTTCGCATACTTGTTGGTCAGATCCTGGGTATTTTCGGGTTTGAATGACGTAGTAATGTGGTACCACACAGTAACAGTCAATTAAACCTGGATTCGGTCAGTATTTTAGCCGGTAATACCGGTTAGATCTGGGTTAGGTCTGGGTTATGCTCGCATCTGGCTCATGATTTTGCCTTCTTCGCATACTTGTTGGCCAGATCCAGGGTTTTTTTCCGGTTTGAATCACGTACTAATGTGGTACCACACATTAACAGTCGATTAAACCTGGATTCGGTCAGTATTTTAGTCGGTAACACCGGTTAGGTCAGGGTTAGGTCTGGGTTATGCCCGCATCTGGCTCCTGATTTTGCCTTCTTCACAAACTTGTTGGCCAGATCCCGGGTTTTTTCGGGTTTGAATCACGTAGTATTATGGTACCACCCATTAACAGTCAATTAAACCTGGATTCGGTCAGTATTTTAGGCGGTAACACCGGTTAGGTCTGGGTTAGGTCTGGGTTATGCCCGTATCTGGCTCCTGATTTTGCCTTCTTCGCATTCTTGATAGCCAGATCCTGGGTTTTTTCGGGCATGAATCACGTAGTAATGTGGTATCACACAGTAACAGTCAATCAAACCTGGATTCGGTCAGTATTTTAGACGGTAACACCGGTTAGGTATGTGTTAGGTTCGGGTTATGCCTGCATCTGGCTCCTGATTTTGCCTTCTCCGCCTACTTCTTGGCCAGATCCTGGGTTTTTTCAGGTTTGAATCACGATCTAATGTGGTACCACACTGAAACAGTCCATTAAACTTGGTTTCGATCAATATTTTAGAGGATAACACCGGGTAGGTCTGGGTTATGCCCGCATCTGGCTCATGATTTTGCCTTCTTCGCATACATGTTGGCCAGATCCTGGGTTTTTTCGGGTATGGATCACGTAGTAGTGTGGTGCCACATAGTAACAGTCAATTAAACCTGGATTCGTTCAGTATTTTAGACGGTAACACCGGTTAGGTCTGGGTTAGGTCTGGGTTATGCCCGCATCAGCTCATGATTTTGCCTTCTTCGCATACTTGTTGGTCAGATCCTGGGTATTTTCGGGTTTGAATGACGTAGTAATGTGGTACCACACAGTAACAGTCAATTAAACCTGGATTCGGTCAGTATTTTAGCCGGTAATACCGGTTAGATCTGGGTTAGGTCTGGGTTATGCTCGCATCTGGCTCATGATTTTGCCTTCTTCGCATACTTGTTGGCCAGATCCAGGGTTTTTTTCCGGTTTGAATCACGTACTAATGTGGTACCACACATTAACAGTCGATTAAACCTGGATTCGGTCAGTATTTTAGTCGGTAACACCGGTTAGGTCAGGGTTAGGTCTGGGTTATGCCCGCATCTGGCTCCTGATTTTGCCTTCTTCACAAACTTGTTGGCCAGATCCCGGGTTTTTTCGGGTTTGAATCACGTAGTATTATGGTACCACCCATTAACAGTCAATTAAACCTGGATTCGGTCAGTATTTTAGGCGGTAACACCGGTTAGGTCTGGGTTAGGTCTGGGTTATGCCCGTATCTGGCTCCTGATTTTGCCTTCTTCGCATTCTTGATAGCCAGATCCTGGGTTTTTTCGGGCATGAATCACGTAGTAATGTGGTATCACACAGTAACAGTCAATCAAACCTGGATTCGGTCAGTATTTTAGACGGTAACACCGGTTAGGTATGTGTTAGGTTCGGGTTATGCCTGCATCTGGCTCCTGATTTTGCCTTCTCCGCCTACTTCTTGGCCAGATCCTGGGTTTTTTCAGGTTTGAATCACGTTCTAATGTGGTACCACACTGAAACAGTCCATTAAACTTGGTTTCGATCAATATTTTAGAGGATAACACCGGGTAGGTCTGGGTTATGCCCGCATCTGGCTCATGATTTTGCCTTCTTCGGATACATGTTGGCCAGATCCTGGGTTTTTTCGGGTATGGATCACGTAGTAGTGTGGTGCCACATAGTAACAGTCAATTAAACCTGGATTCGTTCAGTATTTTAGACGGTAACACCGGTTAGGTCTGGGTTAGGTCTGGGTTATGCCCGCATCAGCTCATGATTTTGCCTTCTTCGCATACTTGTTGGTCAGATCCTGGGTATTTTCGAGTTTGAATGACGTAGTAATGTGGTACCACACAGTAACAGTCAATTAAACCTGGATTCGGTCAGTATTTTAGCCGGTAACACAGGTTAGGTCTGGGTTAGTTCTGGGTTATGCCAGCATTATGCTGATTATTTTACCTTCTTCGCATACTTCTTGGCCAGATCCTGGGTTATTTCAGGTTTGAATCACGTAGTAATGTGGTACCACACTTAAACAGTCAATTAAACCTGGATTCGGTCAGTATTTTAGTCGGTAACACCGGTTAGGTCTGGGTTAGGTCTGGGTTATGCCAGCATCTGGCTCCTGATTTTGCCTTCTTCGCATACACGTTGGCCAGATCCTGGGTTTTTTCGGGTATGGATCACGTAGTAATGTGGTGCCACACAGCAACAGTCAATTAAACCTGGATTCGTTCAGTATTTTAGACGGTAACACCGGATAGGTCTGGGTTAGGTCTGGGTTATGCCCGCATCAGCTCATGATTTTGCCTTCTTCGCATACTTGTTGGTCAGATCCTGGGTATTTTCGGGTTTGAATGACGTAGTAATGTGGTACCACACAGTAACAGTCAATTAAACCTGGATTCGGTCAGTATTTTAGCCGGTAATACCGGTTAGATCTGGGTTAGGTCTGGGTTATGCTCGCATCTGGCTCATGATTTTGCCTTCTTCGCATACACGTTGGCCAGATCCTGGGTTTTTTCGGGTTTGAATGACGTAGTAATGTGGTACCACACAGTAACAGTCAATTAAACCTGGATTCGGTCAGTATTTTAGTCGGTAACACCGGTTAGGTCTGGGTTAGGTCTGGGTTATGCCAGCATCTGGCTCCTGATTTTGCCTTCTTCCCATACACGTTGGCCAGATCCTGGGTTTTTTCGGGTATGGATCACGTAGTATTGTGGTGCCACACAGTAACAGTCAATTAAACCTGGATTCGTTCAGTATTTTAGACGGTAACACCGGATAGGTCTGGGCTAGGTCTGGGTTATGCCCGCATCAGCTCATGATTTTGCCTTCTTCGCATACTTGTTGGCCAGATCCTGGGTTATTTCAGGTTTGAATCACGTAGTAATGTGGTACCACACTGAAACAGTCAATTAAACCTGGATTCGGTCAGTATTTTAGTCGGTAACACCGGTTAGGTCTGGGTTAGGTCTGGGTTATGCCCGCATCTGGGTCCTGATTTTGCCTTCTTCACAAACTTGTTGGCCAAATCCCGGGTTTTTTCGGGTTTGAATCACGTAGTAATATGGTACCACACATTAGCAGTCAATTAAACCTGGTTTCGATCCACATTTTAGAGGATAAAACCGGTTAGGTCTGGGCTAGGTCTGTGTTATGCCCGCATCTGCCTCATGATTTTGCCATCTACGGATTCTTTTGGCCAAATCCAGGGTTTTTTCGGGTTTGAATCACGTGGTAATGTGGTACCACACAGTAGCAGTCAATTAAACCTGGATTCGGTCAGTATTTTAGCCGGTAATACCGGTTAGATCTGGGTTAGTTCTGGGTTATGCTCGCATCTGGCTCATGATTTTGCCTTCTTCACAAGCTTGTTGGCCAGATCCCAGGTTTTTTCGGGTTTGAATCACGTAGTATTATGGTACCACCCATTAACAGTCAATTAAACCTGGATTCGGTCAGTATTTTAGGCGGTAACACCGGTTAGGTCTGGGTTAGGTCTGTGTTATGCCAGCATCTGGCTCCTGATTTTGCCTTCTTCGCATACACGTTGGCCAGATCCTGGGTTTTTTCGGGTATGGATCACGTAGTAATGTGGTGCCACACAGTAACAGTCAATTAAACCTGGATTCGTTCAGTATTTTAGACGGTAACACCGGATAGGTCTGGGTTAGGTCTGGGTTATGCCCGCATCAGCTCATGATTTTGCCTTCTTCGCATACTTGTTGGTCAGATCCTGGGTATTTTCGGGTTTGAATGACGTAGTAATGTGGTACCACACAGTAACAGTCAATTAAACCTGGATTCGGTCAGTATTTTAGCCGGTAATACCGGTTAGATCTGGGTTAGGTCTGGGTTATGCTCGCATCTGGCTCATGATTTTGCCTTCTTCGCATACTTGTTGGCCAGATCCAGGGTTTTTTTCCGGTTTGTATCACGTACTAATGAGGTACCACACATTAACAGTCGATTAAACCTGGATTCGGTCAATATTTTAGTGGATAAAACCGGTTAGGTCTGGGATAGGTCTGGGTTATGCCCGCATCTGGCTCATGATTTTGCCTTCTTCGCATACTTGTTGGCCAGATCCTGGGTTTTTTCGGGCATGACTCACGTAGTAATGTGGTACCACACAGTAACAGTCAATCAAACCTGGATTCGGTCAGTATTTTAGTCGGTAACACCGGTTAGGTCAGGGTTAGGTCTGGGTTATGCCCGCATCTGGCTCCTGATTTTGCCTTCTTCACAAACTTGTTGGCCAGATCCCGGGTTTTTTCGGGTATGGATCACGTAGTAATGTGGTGCCACACAGTATCAGTCAATTAAACCTGGATTCGTTCAGTATTTCAGACGGTAACACCGGTTAGGTCTGGATTAGGTCTGGGTTATGCCCGCATCAGCTCATGATTTTGCCTTCTTCGCATACTTGTTGGTCAGATCCTGCGTATTTTCGGGTTTGAAGGACGTAGTAATGTGGTACCACACAGTAACAGTCAATCAAACCTGGATTCGGTCAGTATTTTAGACGGTAACACCGGTTAGGTCTGGGTTAGGTCTGGGTTATGCCCACATCTGGCTCATGATTTTGCCTTCTTCGCATACTTGTTGGCCAGATCCTGGGTTTTTTCGGGTTTGAATCACGTGGTAATGTGGTACCGCACAGTAACAGTCAATTAAACCTGGATTCGGTCAGTATTTTAGGGGATAACACCGGTTAGGTCTGGGTTAGGTCTGGGTTATGCCCGCATTATGCTCACGATTTTGCCTTCTTCGCATTCTTGTTAGCCAGATCCTGGGGTTTTTCGGGTTTGAATCACGTAGTAATGTGGTACCACACTGAAACAGTCAATTAAACCTGGTTTCGATCCACATTTTAGAGGATAACGCCGGTTAGGTCGGGGTTAGGTCTGGGTTATGCCCGCATCTGGCTCCTGATTTTGCCTTCTTCACAAACTTGTTGGACATATCCCGGGTTTTTTCGGGTTTGAATCACGTAGTATTATAGTACCACCCATTAACAGTCAATTAAACCTGGATTCGGTCAGTATTTTAGGCGGTAACACCGTCTAGGTCTGGGTTAGGTCTGGGTTATGCCCGCATCTGGCTCCTGATTTTGCCTTCTTCACATACATGTTGGCCAGATCCTGGGTTTTTTCGGGTATGGATCACGTAGTAATGTGGTGCCACACAGTATCAGTCAATTAAACCTGGATTCGTTCAGTATTTTAGACGGTAACACCGGTTAGGTCTGGGTTAGGTCTGGGTTATGCCCGCATCAGCTCATGATTTTGCCTTCTTCGCATACTTGTTGGTCAGATCCTGCCTATTTTCGGGTTTGAATGACGTAGTAATGTGGTACCACACAGTAACAGTCAATCAAACCTGGATTCGGTCAGTATTTTAGCCGGTAACACTGGTTAGATCTGGATTAGGTCTGGGTTATGCTCGCATCTGGCTCATGATTTTGCCTTCTTCGCATACTTGTTGGCCAGATCCAGGGTTTTTTTCCGGTTTGAATCACGTACTAATGTGGTACCACACATTAACAGTCAATTAAACCTGGATTCGGTCAATATTTTAGACGGTAACACAGGTTAGGTCTGGGTTAGTTCTGGGTTATGCCAGCATTATGCTGATTATTTTACCTTCTTCGCATACTTCTTGGCCAGATCCTGGGTTATTTCAGGTTTGAATCACGTAGTAATGTGGTACCACACTGAAACAGTCAATTAAACCTGGATTCGGTCAGTATTTTAGTCGGTAACACCGGTTAGGTCTGGGTTAGGTCTGGGTTATGCCCGCATCTGGCTCCTGATTTTGCCTTCTTCACAAACTTGTTGGCCAGATCCCGGGTTTTTTCGGGTTTGAATCACGTAGTAATATGGTACCACACATTAGCAGTCAATTAAACCTGGTTTCGATCCACATTTTAGAGGATAAAACCGGTTAGGTCTGGGCTAGGTCTGTGTTATGCCCGCATCTGCCTCATGATTTTGCCATCTTCGCATTCTTTTGGCCAGATCCCGGGTTTTTTCGGGTTTGAATCACGTAGTAATATGGTACCACACATTAACAGTCAATTAAACCTGGATTCGGTCAGTATTTTAGGCGGTAACACCGGTTAGGGCTGGGTTAGGTCTGTGTTATGCCAGCATCTGGCTCCTGATTTTGCCTTCTTCGCATACATGTTGGCCAGATCCTGGGTTTTTTCGGGTATGGATCACGTAGTAATGTGGTGCCACACAGTATCAGTCAATTAAACCTGGATTCGTTCAGTATTTTAGACGGTAACACCGGTTAGGTCTGGGTTAGGTCTGGGTTATGCCCGCATCAGCTCATGATTTTGCCTTCTTCGCATACTTGTTGGTCAGATCCTGCGTATGTTCGGGTTTGAATGACGTAGTAATGTGGTACCACACAGTAACAGTCAATCAAACCTGGATTCGGTCAGTATTTTAGCCGGTAACACCGGTTAGATCTGGGTTAGGTCTGGGTTATGCTCGCATCTGGCTCATGATTTTGCCTTCTTCGCATACTTGTTGGCCAGGTCCAGGGTTTTTTTCCGGTTTGAATCACGTACTAATGTGGTACCACACATTAACAGTCAATTAAACCTGGATTCGGTCAATATTTTAGTGGATAAAACCGGTCAGGTCTGGGCTAGGTCTGGGTTATGCCCGCATCTGGCTCATGATTTTGCCTTCTTCGCATACTTGTTGGCCAGATCCTGGGTTTTTTCGGGCATGAATCACGTAGTAATGTGGTACCACACAGTAACAGTCAATCAAACCTGGATTCGGTCAGTATTTTAGACGGTAACACCGGTTAGGTCTGGGTTAGGTCTGGGTTATGCGCAAATCTGGCTCATGATTTTGCCCTCTTCGCATACTTGTTGGCCAGATCCTGGGTTTTTCCGGGCATGAATCACGTAGTAATGTGGTACCACACAGTAAGAGTCAATCAATCCAGGATTAGGTCAGTATTTTAGACGGTAACACCGGTTCGGTCTGGGTTAGGTCTGGGTTATGGCCACATCTGGCCCATGATTTTGCCTTCTTCGCATACTTGTTGGTCAGATCCTGGGTATTTTCGGGCTTGAATGACGTAGTAATGTGGTACCACACAGTAACAGTCAATCAAACCTGGATTCGGTCAGTATTTTAGTCGGTAACACCGGTTAGGTCAGGGTTAGGTCTGGGTTATGCCCGCATCTGGCTCCTGATTTTGCCTTCTTCACTAACTTGTTGGCCAGATCCCGGGTTTTTTCGGGTTTGAATCGCGTAGTAATATGGTACCACACATTAGCAGTCAATTAAACCTGGTTTCGATCCACATTTTAGAGGATAAAACCGGTTAGGTCTGGGCTAGGTCTGTGTTATGCCCGCATCTGCCTCATGATTTTGCCATCTTCGCATTCCTTTGGCCAAATCCAGGGTTTTTTCGGGTTTGAATCACGTGGTAATGTGGTACCACACAGTAACAGTCAATCAAACCTGGATTCGGTCAGTATTTTAGCCGGTAACACAGGTTAGGTCTGGGTTAGTTCTGGGTTATGCCAGCATTATGCTCATTATTTTACCTTCTTCGCATTCTTGTTAGCCAGATCCTGGGTTTTTTCGGGCATGAATCACGTAGTAATGTGGTATCACACAGTAACAGTCAATCAAACCTGGATTCGGTCAGTATTTTAGACGGTAACACCGGTTCGGTCTGGGTTAGGTCTGGGTTATGCCCGCATCTGGCTCATGATTTTGCCTTCTTCGCATACTTGTTGGCCAGATCCTGGGTTTTTTCGGGCATGAATCACGTAGTAATGTGGTACCACACAGTAACAGTCAATCAAACCTGGATTCGGTCAGTATTTTAGACGGTAACACCGGTTCGGTCTGGGTTAGGTCTGGGTTATGCCCGCATCTGGCTCCTGATTTTGCCTTCTTCACAAACTTGTTGGCCAGATCCCGGGTTTTTTCGGGTTTGAATCACGTAGTATTATGGTACCACCCATTAACAGTCAATTAAACCTGGATTCGGTCAGTATTTTAGGCGGTAACACCGGTTAGGTCTGGGTTAGGTCTGGGTTATGCCCGCATCTGGCTCCTGATTTTGCCTTCTTCGCATTCTTGTTAGCCAGATCCTGGGTTTTTTCGGGCATGAATCACGTAGTAATGTGGTATCACACAGTAACAGTCAATCAAACCTGGATTCGGTCAGTATTTTAGACGGTAACACCGGTTAGGTATGTGTTAGGTTCGGGTTATGCCTGCATCTGGCTCCTGATTTTGCCTTCTTCGCCTACTTCTTGGCCAGATCCTGGGTTTTTTCAGGTTTGAATCACGTTCTAATGTGGTACCACACTGAAACAGTCCATTAAACTTGGTTTCGATCAATATTTTAGAGGATAACACCGGGTAGGTCTGGGTTATGCCCGCATCTGGCTCATGATTTTGCCTTCTTCGCATACATGTTGGCCAGATCCTGGGTTTTTTCGGGTATGGATCACGTAGTAGTGTGGTGCCACATAGTAACATTCAATTAAACCTGGATTCGTTCAGTATTTTAGACGGTAACACCGGTTAGGTCTGGGTTAGGTCTGGGTTATGCCCGCATCAGCTCATGATTTTGCCTTCTTCGCATACTTGTTGGTCAGATCCTGGGTATTTTCGAGTTTGAATGACGTAGTAATGTGGTACCACACAGTAACAGTCAATTAAACCTGGATTCGGTCAGTATTTTAGCCGGTAACACCGGTTAGATCTGGGTTAGGTCTGGGTTATGCTCGCATCTGGCTCATGATTTTGCCTTCTTCGCATACTTGTTGGCCAGATCCAGGGTTTTTTCCGGTTTGAATCACGCACTAATGTGGTACCACACATTAACAGTCAATTAAACCTGGATTAGGTCAGTATTTTAGACGGTAACACAGGTTAGGTCTGGGTTAGATCTGGGTTATGCCAGCATTATGCTGATTATTTTACCTTCTTCGCATACTTCTTGGCCAGATCCTGGGTTATTTCAGGTTTGAATCACGTAGTAATGTGGTACCACACTGAAACAGTCAATTAAACCTGGATTCGGTCAGTATTTTAGCCGGTAACACCGGTTAGATCTGGGTTAGGTCTGGGTTATGCTCGCATCTGGCTCATGATTTTGCCTTCTTCGCATACTTGTTGGCCAGATCCAGGGTTTTTTCCGGTTTGAATCACGTACTAATGTGGTACCACACATTAACAGTCAATTAAACCTGGATTAGGTCAGTATTTTAGACGGTAACACAGGTTAGGTCTGGGATAGTTCTGGGTTATGCCAGCATTATGCTGATTATTTTACCTTCTTCGCATACTTCTTGGCCAGATCCTGGGTTATTTCAGGTTTGAATCACGTAGTAATGTGGTACCACACTGAAACAGTCAATTAAACCTGGATTCGGTCAGTATTTTAGTCGGTAACACCGGTTAGGTCTGGGTTAGGTCTGGGTTATGCCCGCATCTGGGTCCTGATTTTGCCTTCTTCACAAACTTGTTGGCCAAATCCCGGGTTTTTTCGGGTTTGAATCACGTAGTAATATGGTACCACACATTAGCAGTCAATTAAACCTGGTTTCGATCCACATTTTAGAGGATAAAACCGGTTAGGTCTGGGCTAGGTCTGTGTTATGCCCGCATCTGCCTCATGATTTTGCCATCTACGTATTCTTTTGGCCAAATCCAGGGTTTTTTCGGGTTTGAATCACGCGGCAATGTGGTACCACACAGTAGCAGTCAATTAAACCTGGATTCGGTCAGTATTTTAGAGGATAAAGCCGGTTAGGTCTGGGTTAGGTCTGGGTTATGCCCGCATCTGGCTCCTGATTTTGCCTTCTTCGCCTACTTCTTGGCCAGATCCTGGGTTTTTTCAGGTTTGAATCACGTTCTAATGTGGTACCACACTGAGACAGTCTTATTAAACTTGGTTTCGATCAATATTTTAGAGGATAACACCGGGTAGGTCTGGGTTAGGTCTGGGTTATGCCCGCATCTGGCTCATGATTTTGCCATCTTCGCATTCTTCTGGCCAAATCCAGGGTTTTTTCGGGTTTGAATCACGTGGTAATGTGGTACCACACAGTAGCAGTCAATTAAACCTGGATTCGGTCAGTATTTTAGAGGATAAAGCCGGTTAGGTATGTGTTAGGTCCGGGTTATGCCTGCATCTGGCTCATGATTTTGCCTACTTCGCATACTTGTTGGCCAGATCCCGGGTTTTTTCGGGTTTGAATCACGTAGTAATATGGTACCACACTGAAACTGTCAATTAAACCTGGTTTCGATCCACATTTTCGAACATAACACCTGTTAGATCTGGGTTAGGTCTGGGTTATGCTCGCATCTGGCTCATGATTTTGCCTTCTTCGCATACTTGTTGGCCAGATCCAGGGTTTTTTTCCGGTTTGAATCACGCAGTAATGTGGTACGACACCGAAACAGTCCATTTAACTTGGTTTCGATCAATATTTTAGTGGATAAAACCGGTTAGGTCTGGGTTAGGCCTGGGTTATGCCCGCATCTGGCTTACGATTTTGCATTCTTCGCATTCTTGTTGGCCAGATCCTGGGTTTTTTCGGGCATGAATCACGTAGTAATGTGGTACCACACAGTAACAGTCAATTAAACCTGGATTCGGTCAGTATTTTAGAGGATAAAGCCGGTTAGGTCTGGGTTAGGTCTGGGTTATGTCCGCATCAGGATTATGTTTTTGCCTTTTTCGCATACTTGTTGGCCAGATCCTGGGTTCTTTCGGGTTTGAATCACGTAGTAATGTGGTACCACACTGAAACAGTCAATTAAACCTTGCTTCGATCCACATTATCGAACATAACGCCGGTTAGATCTGGGTTAGGTCTGGGTTATGCTCGCATCTGGCTCATGATTTTGCCTATTTCGCACACTTGTTGGCCGAATCCTGGGTTTTTTCGGGCATGAATCACGTAGTAATGTGGTACCACAAAGTAACAGTCAATCAAACCTGGTTTCGGTCAGTATTTTAGGCGGTAACACCGGTTAGGTCTGGGTTAGGTCTGGGTTATGCCCACATTTGGCTCATGATTTTGCCTTCGTCGCATACTTGTTGGCCAGATCCTGGGTTTTTTCGGAGTTGAATCATGTGGTAATGTGGTACCACACAGTAACAGTCAATTAAACCTGGATTCGGTCAGCATTTGAGAGGATAAAGCCGGTTAGGTCTGGGTTAGGCCTGGGTTATGCCCGCATCTGGCTTATGATTTTGCCTTCTTCGCATACTTGTTGGCCAGATCCAGGGTTTTTTTCCGGTTTGTATCACGTAGTAATGCGGTACGACACTGAAACAGTCCATTAAACTTGGTTTCGATCAATATTTTAGTGGATAAAACCGGTTAGGTCTGGGCTAGGTCTGGGTTATGCCCGCATCTGGCCCATGATTTTGCCTTTTTCGCGTACTTGTTGGCCATATCCAGGGTTTTTTCCGGTTTGAATCACGTACTAATGTGGTACCACACATTAACAGTCAATTAAACCTGGATTCGGTCAATATTTTAGTGGGGAAAACCGGTTAGGTCTGGGCTAGGTCTGGGTTATGCCCGCTCCAGGCTTATGATTTTGCCTTCTTCGTATACTTGTTGGCCAGATCCTGGGTTTTTTCGGGTTTGAATCACGTAGTAATGTGGTACCACACTGAAACAGTCAATTAAACCTGGTTTCGATCCACATTATCGAACATAACACCGGTTAGATCTGGGTTAGGTCTGGGTTATGCCCGCATCTGGCTCGTGATTTTGCCTTCTTCGCATACTTGTTGGCCAGGTCCTGGGTTTTTTCGGGCATGAATCACGTAGTAATGTGGTACCACACAGTATCAGCCAATCAAACCTGGTTTCGGTTAGTCATTTAGACGGTAACACCGGTTAGGTCTGGGTTAGGTCTGGGTTATGCCCACATCTTGCTCATGATTTTGCCTTCTTCGCATACTTGTTAGCCAGATCCCGGGTTTTTTCGGGTTTGAATCACGTAGTAATGTGGTACCACACTGAAACTGTCAATTAAACCTGGTTTCGATCCACATTTTCGAACATAACACCTGTTAGATCTGGGTTAGGTCTGGGTTATGCTCGCATCTGGCTCATGATTTTGCCTTCTTCGCATACCTGTTGGCCAGATCCAGGGTTTTTTCCGGTTTGAATCACGTAGTAATGTGGTACGACACTGAAACAGTCCATTAAACCTGGATACGGTCAGTATTTTAGCCGGTAACACGTGTTAGGTCTGGGTTAGATCTGGGGTATGCCCACATTTTGGTCATGATTTTGCCTTGTTCGCACACTTGTTGACCAGATCCAGGGTTTTTTCGGGTTTGAATCACGTAGTAATGTGGTACCACCCATTAACAGTCAATTAAACCTGGATTCAGTCAATATTTTAGTGGATAAAACCGGTTAGGTCTCGGCTAGGTCTGGGTTATGCCCGCATCTGGCTCATGATTTTGCCTTCTTCGCATACTTGTTGGCCAGATCCTGGGTTTTTCGGGGTTTGAATCACGTAGTAATGTGGTACCACACTGAAACAGTCAATTAAACCTGGTTTCGATCCACATTTTAGAACATAACACCGGTTAGGTCTCGGCTAGGTCTGGGTTATGCCCGCATCTGGCTCATGATTTTGCCTTCTTCGCATACTTGTTGGCCAGATCCTGGGATTTTTCAGGTTTGAATCACGTGGTAATGTGGTACCACACAGTATCAGTCAATTAAACCTGGATTCGGTCAGTATTTTAGAGGATAAAGCCGGTTAAGGTCTGGGTTAGGCCTGGGTTATGCCCGCATCTGGCTTATGATTTTGCCTTCTTCACATACTTGTTGGCCAGATCCTGGGTTTTTTTCCGGTTTGAATCACGTAGTAATGTGGCACGACACTGAAACTGTCCATTAAACCTGGATACGGTCAGTATTTTAGCCGGTAACACGTGTTAGGTCTGGGATAGATCTGGGTTATGCCCACATTTTGGTCATGATTTTGTCTTCTTCGCATACTTGTTGGCCAGATCCAGGGTTTTTTCGGGTTTGAATCACGTAGTAATGTGGTACGACACTGAAACAGTCCATTAAACCTGGATACGGTCAGTATTTTAGCCGGTAACACGTGTTAGGTCTGGGATTGATCTGGGTTATGCCTACATTTTGGTCATGATTTTGCATTCTTCGCATACTTGTCGGCCAGATCCAGGGTTTTTTCGGGTTTGAATCACGTAGTAATGTGGTACGACACTGAAACAGTCCATTAAACCTGGATACGGTCAGTATTTTAGCCGGTAACACGTGTTAGGTCTGGGATAGCTCTGGGTTATGCCCACATTTTGGTCATGATTTTGCATTCTTCGCATACTTGTTGGCCAGATCCAGGGTTTTTTCGGGCATGAATCACGTAGTAATGTGGTACCACACAGTAACAGTCAATCAAACCGGGATTCGGTCAGTAATTTAGACGGTAACACCGGTTAGGTCTGGGTTAGGTCTGGGTTATGCCCGCATCAGCTCATGATTTTGCCTTCTTCGCATACTTGTTGGTCAGATCCTGCGTATGGTCGGGTTTGAATGACGTAGTAATGTGGTACCACACAGTAACAGTCAATCAAACCTGGATTCGGTCAGTATTTTAGCCGGTAACACCGGTTAGATCTGGGTTAGGTCTGGGTTATGCTCGCATCTGGCTCATGATTTTGCCTTCTTCGCATACTTGTTGGCCAGGTCCAGGGTTTTTTTCCGGTTTGAATCACGTACTAATGTGGTACCACACATTAACAGTCAATTAAACCTAGATTCGGTCAATATTTTAGTGGATAAAACCGGTCAGGTCTGGGCTAGGTCTGGGTTATGCCCGCATCTGGCTCATGATTTTGCCTTCTTCGCATACTTGTTGGCCAGATCCTGGGTTTGTTCGGGCATGAATCACGTAGTAATGTGGTACCACACAGTAACAGTCAATCAAACCTGGATTCGGTCAGTATTTTAGACGGTAACACCGGTTAGGTCTGGGTTAGGTCTGGGTTATGCCCAAATCTGGCTCATGATTTTGCCCTCTTCGCATACTTGTTGGCCAGATCCTGGGTTTTTCCGGGCATGAATCACGTAGTAATGTGGTACCACACAGTAAGAGTCAATCAATCCAGGATTAGGTCAGTATTTTAGACGGTAACACCGGTTCGGTCTGGGTTAGGTCTGGGTTATGCCCACATCTGGCCCATGATTTTGCCATCTTCGCATTCCTTTGGCCAAATCCAGGGTTTTTTCGGGTTTGAATCACGTGGTAATGTGGTACCACACAGTAACAGTCAATCAAACCTGGATTCGGTCAGTATTTTAGCCGGTAACACAGGTTAGGTCTGGGTTAGTTCTGGGTTATGCCAGCATTATGCTCATTATTTTACCTTCTTCGCATTCTTGTTAGCCAGATCCTGGGTTTTTTCGGGCATGAATCACGTAGTAATGTGGTATCACACAGTAACAGTCAATCAAACCTGGATTCGGTCAGTATTTTAGACGGTAACACCGGTTAGGTATGTGTTAGGTTCGGGTTATGCCTGCATCTGGCTCATGATTTTGCCTTCTTCGCATACTTGTTGGCCAGATCCTGGGTTTTTCGGGGTTTGAATCACGTAGTAATGTGGTACCACACTGAAACAGTCAATTAAACCTGGTTTCGATCCACATTTTAGAACATAACACCGGTTAGGTCTCGGCTAGGCCTGGGTTATGCCCGCATCTGGCTTATGATTTTGCCTTCTTCACATACTTGTTGGCCAGATCCTGGGTTTTTTTCCGGTTTGAATCACGTAGTAATGTGGCACGACACTGAAACAGTCCATTAAACCTGGATACGGTCAGTATTTTAGCCGGTAACACGTGTTAGGTCTGGGATAGATCTGGGTTATGCCCACATTTTGGTCATGATTTTGTCTTCTTCGCATACTTGTTGGCCAGATCCAGGGTTTTTTCGGGTTTGAATCACGTAGTAATGTGGTACGACACTGAAACAGTCCATTAAACCTGGATACGGTCAGTATTTTAGCCGGTAACACGTGTTAGGTCTGGGATTGATCTGGGTTATGCCTACATTTTGGTCATGATTTTGCATTCTTCGCATACTTGTCGGCCAGATCCAGGGTTTTTTCGGGTTTGAATCACGTAGTAATGTGGTACGACACTGAAACAGTCCATTAAACCTGGATACGGTCAGTATTTTAGCCGGTAACACGTGTTAGGTCTGGGATAGATCTGGGTTATGCCCACATTTTGGTCATGATTTTGCATTCTTCGCATACTTGTTGGCCAGATCCAGGGTTTTTTCGGGCATGAATCACGTAGTAATGTGGTACCACACAGTAACAGTCAATCAAACCTGGATTCGGTCAGTAATTTAGACGGTAACACCGGTTAGGTCTGGGTTAGGTCTGGGTTATGCCCGCATCAGCTCATGATTTTGCCTTCTTCGCATACTTGTTGGTCAGATCCTGCGTATGGTCGGGTTTGAATGACGTAGTAATGTGGTACCACACAGTAACAGTCAATCAAACCTGGATTCGGTCAGTATTTTAGCCGGTAACACCGGTTAGATCTGGGTTAGGTCTGGGTTATGCTCGCATCTGGCTCATGATTTTGCCTTCTTCGCATACTTGTTGGCCAGGTCCAGGGTTTTTTTCCGGTTTGAATCACGTACTAATGTGGTACCACACATTAACAGTCAATTAAACCTAGATTCGGTCAATATTTTAGTGGATAAAACCGGTCAGGTCTGGGCTAGGTCTGGGTTATGCCCGCATCTGGCTCATGATTTTGCCTTCTTCGCATACTTGTTGGCCAGATCCTGGGTTTGTTCGGGCATGAATCACGTAGTAATGTGGTACCACACAGTAACAGTCAATCAAACCTGGATTCGGTCAGTATTTTAGACGGTAACACCGGTTAGGTCTGGGTTAGGTCTGGGTTATGCCCAAATCTGGCTCATGATTTTGCCCTCTTCGCATACTTGTTGGCCAGATCCTCGGTTTTTCCGGGCATGAATCACGTAGTAATGTGGTACCACACAGTAAGAGTCAATCAATCCAGGATTAGGTCAGTATTTTAGACGGTAACACCGGTTCGGTCTGGGTTAGGTCTGGGTTATGCCCACATCTGGCCCATGATTTTGCCTTCTTCGCATACTTGTTGGTCAGATCCTGGGTATTTTCGGGCTTGAATGACGTAGTAATGTGGTACGACACTGAAACAGTCCACTAAACCTGGATACGGTCAGTATTTTAGCCGGTAACACGTGTTAGGTCTGGGATTGATCTGGGTTATGCCCACATTTTGGTCATGATTTTGCATTCTTCGCATACTTGTCGGCCAGATCCATGGTTTTTTCGGGTTTGAATCACGTAGTAATGTGGTACGACACTGAAACAGTCCATTAAACCTGGATACGGTCAGTATTTTAGCCGGTAACACGTGTTAGGTCTGGGATAGATCTGGGTTATGCCCACATTTTGGTCATGATTTTGCATTCTTCGCATACTTGTTGGCCAGATCCAGGGTTTTTTCGGGTTTGAATCACGTAGTAATGTCGTACCACACTGAAACAGTCAATCAAACCTGGATTCGGTCAGTATTTTAGAGGATAAAGCCGGTTTGGTCTGGGTTAGGCCTGGGTTATGCCCGCATCTGTCTTATGATTTTGCCTTCTTCGTATACTTGTTGGCCAGATCCTGGGTTTTTTCGGGCATGAATCACGTATTAATGTGGTACCACACAGTAACAGTCAATCAAACCTGGATTCGGTCAGTAATTTAGACGGTAACACCGGTTAGGTCTGGGTTAGGTCTGGGTTATGCCCACATCTGGCTCATGATTTTGCTATGTTCGCATACTTGTTGGCCAGATCCTGGGTTTTTTCGGGTATGAATCACGTAGTAATGTGTTACCATACAGTAACAGTCAATTAAACCTGGATTCGTTCAGTATTTTAGACGGTAACACCGGTTAGGCCTGGGTTAGGTCTGGGTTATGCCCGCATTATGCTCACGATTTTGCCTTCTTCGCATTCTTGTTAGCCAGATCCAGGGATTTTTTCCGGTTTGAATCACGTAGTAATGTGGAACCCCACTGAAACAGTCAATTAAACCTGGATTCGGTCAATATTTTAGTGGATAAAACCGGTTAGGTCTGGGCTAGGTCTGGGTTATGCCCGCATCTGGCTCATGATGTTGCCTTCTTCGCATACTTGTTGGCCAGATCCTGGGTTTTTTCGGGCATGAATCACGTAGTAATGTGGTACCACACAGTAACAGTCAATCAAACCTGGATTCGGTCAGTAATTTAGACGATAACACCGGTTAGGTCTGGGCTAGGTCTGGGTTATGCCCGCATCTGGCTCATGATTTTGACTTCTTCGCATACTTGTTGGCCAGATCCTGGGTTTTTTCGGGTATGAATCACGTATTAATGTGGTACCACACAGTAACAATCAATCAAACCTGGATTCGGTCAGTATTTTAGAGGATAAAGCCGGTTAGGTCTGGGTTAGGCCTGGGTTATGCCCGCATCTGTCTTATGATTTTGCCTTCTTCGTATACTTGATGGCCAGATCCTGGGTTTTTTCGGGCATGACTCACGTAGTAATGTGGTACCACAGAGTAACAGTCAATCAAACCTGGATTCTGTCAGTAATTTAGACGGTAACACCGGTTAGGTCTGGTTTAGGTCTGGGTTATGCCCACATCTGGCTCATGATTTTGCCTTGTTCGCATACTTGTTGGCCAGATCCTGGGTTTTTTCAGGTTTGAATCACGTGGTAATGTGGTACCACACAGTAACAGTCAATTAAACCTGGATTCGGTCAGTATTTTAGAGAATAAAGCCGGTTAGGTCTGGGTTAGGCCTGGGTTATGCCCGCATCTGGCTTATGATTTTGCCTTCTTCGCATACTTGTTGGCCAGATCCTGGGTTTTTTTCCGGTTTGAATCACGTAGTAATGTGGTACGACACTGAAACAGTCCATTAAACCTGGATACGGTCAGTATTTTAGCCGGTAACACGTGTTAGGTCTGGGATAGGTCTGGGTTATGCCCACATTTTGGTCATGAGTTTGCCTTCTTCGCATACTTGTTGGCCAGATCCAGGGTTTTTTCGGGTTTGAATCACGTAGTAATGTGGTACGACACTGAAACAGTCAATTACGCCTGGATTCGATCCACATTTTAGAACATATCACCGGTTAGATCTGGGTTAGGTCTGGGTTATGCTCGCATCTGGCTCATGATTTTGCCTTCTTCGCATACTTGTTGGCCAGATCCAGGGTTTTTTTCCGGTTTGAATCACGTAGTAATGTGGTACGACACTGAAACAGTCCATTAAACCTGGATACGGTCAGTATTTTAGAGGATAAAGCCGGTTAGGTCTGGGTTAGGTCTAGGTTATGCTCGCATCTGGCTCATGATTTTGCCTTCTTCGCATACTTGTTGGCCAGATCCTGGGTTTTTTCGGGCATGAATCACGTAGTAATGTGGTACCACACAGTAACAGTCAATCAAACCTGGATTCGGTCAGTAATTTAGACGGTAACACCGGTTAGGTCTGGGTTAGGTCTGGGCTATGCCCACATCTGGCTCATGATTTTGCTTTGTTCGCATACTTGTTGGCCAGATCCTTGGTTTTTTCGGGTTTGAATCACGTGGTAATGTGGTACCACGCAGTAACAGTCCATTAAACCTGGATTCGGTCAGTATTTTAGTGGATAAAACCGATTAGGTCTCGGCTAGGTCTGGGTTATGCCCGCATCTGGCTCATGATTTTGCCTTCTTCGCATATTTGTTGGCCAGATCCTGGGTTTTTCCGGGTTAGAATCAGGTAGTGATGTAGTACCACACTGAAACAGTCAATTAAACCTGGTTTCGATCCACATTTTAGAACATAACACCGGTTAGATCTGGGTTAGGTCTGGGTTATGCCCGCATCTGGCTCCTGATTTTGCCTTCTTCACAAACTTGTTGGCCAGATCCAGGGATTTTTTCCGGTTTGAATCACGTAGTAATGTGGTACCACACATTAACAGGCAATTAAACCTGTATTCGGTCAATATTTTAGTGGATAAAACCGGTTAGGTCTAGGCTAGGTCTGGGTTATGCCCGCATCTGGCTCATGATTTTGCCTTCTTCGCATACTTGTTGGCCAGATCCTGGGTTTTTTCGGGCATGAATCACGTAGTAATGTGGTACCACACAGTAACAGTTAATCAAACCTGGATTCGGTCAGTAATTTAGACGGTAACACCGGTTAGGTCTGGGTTAGGCCTGGGTTATGCCCGCATCTGGCTTATGATTTTGCCTTCTTCGCATACTTGTTGCCCAGATCCTGGGTTTTTTTCCGGTTTGAATCACGTAGTAATGTGGTACGACACTGAAACAGTCCATTAAACCTGGATACGGTCAGTATTTTAGCCGGTAACACGTGTTAGGTCTGGGATAGATCTGGGTTATGCCCACATTTTGGTCATGATTTTGCCTTCTTCGCATACTTGTTGGCCAGATCCAGGGTTTTTTCGGGTTTGAATCACGTAGTAATGTGGTACGACACTGAAACAGTCCATTAAACCTGGATTCGGTCAGTATTTTAGAGGATAAAGCCGGTTAGGTCTGGGTTAGGTCTGGGTTATGCTCGCATCTGGCTCATGATTTTGCCTTCTTCGCATACTTGTTGGCCAGATCCTGGGTTTTTTCGGGTTTGAATCACGAGGTAATGTGGTACCACACAGTAACAGTCAATTAAACCTGGATTCGGTCAGTATTTTAGGGGATAACACCGGTTAGGTCTGGGTTATGCCCCCATCTGGCTCATGATTTTGCCATCTTCGCATTCTTGTTGGCCAAATCCAGGGTTGTTTCGGGTTTGAATCACGTGGTAATGTGGTACCACACTGAAACAGTCAATTAGACCTGGTTTCGATCCACATTTTAGAGGATAACACCGGTTAGGTCTGGGTTAGGTCTGTGTTATGCCCGCATCTGCTCATGATTTTGCCTTCTTCGCATACTTGTTGGCCAGATCCTGGGTATTTTCGGGTTTGAATCATGTAGTAATGTGGTACCACAAAGTAACAGTCAATTAAACCTGGATTCGGTCAGTATTTTAGCCGGTAACACCGGTTAAGTCTGGGTTAGGTCTGGGTTATGCCCGCCTTATGCTCACGATTTTGCCCTCTTCGCATACTTGTTGGCCAGATCCAAGGTTTTTTTCCGGTTTGAATCACGTACTAATGTGGTACCACACATTAACAGTCAATCAAACCTGGATTCGGTCAATATTTTAGTGGATAAAACCGGTTAGGTCTGGGCTAGGTCTCGTTTATGCCCGCATCTGGCTCATGATTTTGCCTTCTTCGCATACTTGTTGGCCAGATCCTGGGTTTTTCGGGCATGAATCACGTATTAATGTGGTACCACACAGTAACAATCAATCAATCCTGGATTCGGTCAGTATTTTAGAGGATAAAGCCGGTTAGGTCTGGGTTAGGCCTGGGTTATGCCCGCATCTGTCTTATGATTTTGCCTTCTTCGTATACTTGTTGGCCAGATCCTGGGTTTTTTCTGGCATGAATCACGTAGTAATGTGGTACCACACAGTAACAATCAATCAATCCTGGATTCGGTCAGTATTTTAGAGGATAAAGCCGGTTAGGTCTGGGTTAGGCCTGGGTTATGCCCGCATCTGTCTTATGATTTTGCCTTCTTCGTATACTTGTTGGCCAGATCCTGGGTTTTTTCGGGCATGAATCACGTAGTAATGTGGTACCACACAGTAACAGTCAATCAAACCTGGATTCGGTCAGTAATTTAGACGGTAACACCGGTTAGGTCTGGGTTAGGTCTGGGTTATGCCCACATCTGTCTTATGATTTTGCCTTCTTCGCATACTTGTTGGCCAGATCCAGGGTTTTTTCGGGTTTGAATCACGTAGTAATGTGGTACCACCCATTAACAGTCAATTAAACCTGGATTCGATCAATACTTTAGTGGATAAAACCTGTTAGGTCTCGGCTAGGTCTGGGTTATGCCGGCATCTGGCTCATGATTTTGCCTTCTTCGCATATTTGTTGGCCAGATCCTGGGTTTTTCCGGGTTTGAATCACGTAGTAATGTGGTACCACACTGAAACAGTCAATTAAACCTGGTTTCGATCCACATTTTAGAACATAACACCGGTTAGATCTGGGTTAGGTCTGGGTTATGCCGACATCTGGCTCCTGCTTTTGCCTTCTTCACAAACTTGTTGGCCAGATCCCGGGTTTTTTGGGTTTGAATCACGTAGTATTATGGTACCACCCATTAACAGTCAATTAAACCTGGATTCGGTTAGTATTTTAGGCGGTAACACCGGTTAGGTCTGGGTTAGGTCTGTGTTATGCCAGCATCTGGCTCCTGATTTTGCGTTCTTCACAAACTTGTTGGCCAGATCCTTGGTTTTTTCGGGTTTGAATCACGTGGTAATGTGGTACCACACAGTAACAGTCCATTAAACCTGGATTCGGTCAGTATTTTAGTGGATAAAGCCGGTTAGGTCTGTGTTAGGCCTGGGTTATGCCCGCATCTGGCTTATGATTTTGCCTTCTTCGCATACTTGTTGGCCAGACCCTGGGTTTTTCCGGGTTTGAATCACGTAGTAATGTGGTACCACACAGTAACAGTCAATCAAACCTGGATTCGGTCAGTAATTTAGACGGTAACACCGGTTAGGTCTGGGCTAGGTCTGGTTTATGCCCGCATCTGGCTCATGATTTTGCCTTCTTCGCATACTTGTTGGCCAGATCCTGGGTTCTTTCGGGCATGAATCACGTATTAATGTGGTACCACACAGTAACAATCAATCAATCCTGGATTCGGTCAGTATTTTAGAGGATAAAGCTGGTTAGGTCTGGGTTAGGCCTGGGTTATGCCCGCATCTGTCTTATGATTTTGCCTTCTTCGTATACTTGTTGGCCAGATCCTGGGTTTTTTCGGGCATGAATCACGTAGTAATGTGGTACCACACAGTAACAGTCAATCAAACCTGGATTCGGTCAGTAATTTAGACGGTAACACCGGTTAGGTCTGGGTTAGGTCTGGGTTATGCCCACATCTGGCTCATGATTTTGCTTTGTTCTCATACTTGTTGGCCAGATCCTTGGTTTTTTCGGGTTTGAATCACGTGGTAATGTGGTACCACACAGTAACAGTCCACTAAACCTGGATTCGGTCAGTATTTTAGTGGATAAAGCCGGTTAGGTCTGGGTTAGGCCTGGGTTATGCACGCATCTGGCTTATGATTTTGCCTTCTTCGCACACTTGTTGGCCAGATCCTGGGTTTTTCCGGGTTTGAATCACGTAGTAATGTGGAACCACACTGAAACAGTCAATTAAACCTGGTTTCGATCCACATTTTAGAACATAACACCGGTTAGATCTGGGTTAGGTCTGGGTTATGCTCGCATCTGGCTCATGATTTTGCCTTCTTCATAAACTTGTTGGCCAGATCCCGGGTTTTTTGGGTTTGAATCACGTAGTATTATGGTACCACCCATTAACAGTCAATTAAACCTGGATTCGGTTAGTATTTTAGGCGGTAACACCGGTTAGGTCTGGGTTAGGTCTGTGTTATGCCAGCATCTGGCTCCTGATTTTGCGTTCTTCACAAACTTGTTGGCCAGATCCCGGGTTTTTTCGGGTTTGAATCGCGTAGTAATGTGGTACCACACTGAAGCAGTCAATTAAACCTGGTTTCGATCCACATTTTAGAACATAACACCGGTTAGATCTGTGTTACGTCTGGGTTATGCTCGCATCTGGCTCATGATTTTGCCTTCTTCGCATACTTGTTGGCCAGATCCAGGGTTTTTTTCCGGTTTGTATCACGTAGTAATGTGGTACCACACATTAACAGGCAATTAAACCTGTATTCGGTCAATATTTTAGTGGATAAAACCGGTTAGGTCTCGGCTAGGTCTGGGTTATGCCCGCATCTGGCTCATGATTTTGCCTTCTTCGCATACTTGTTGGCCAGATCCTTGGTTTTTTCGGGTTTGAATCACGTGGTAAGGTGGTACCACACAGTAACAGTCCATTAAACCTGGATTCGGTCAGTATTTTAGTGGATAAAGCCGGTTAGGTCTGGGTTAGGCCTGGGTTATGCCCGCATCTGGCTTATGATTTTGCCTTCTTCACATACTTGTTGGCCAGATCCTGGGTTTTTCCGGGTTTGAATCACGTAGTAATGTGGAACCACACTGAAACAGTCAATTAAACCTGGTTTCGATCCACATTTTAGAACATAACACCGGTTAGATCTGGGTTAGGTCTGGGTTATGCTCGCATCTGGCTCATGATTTTGCCTTCTTCGCATACCTGTTGGCCAGATCCAGGGTTTTTTTCCGGTTTGAATCACGTAGTAATGTGGTACGACACTGAAACGATCCATTAAACCTGGATACGGTCAGTATTTTAGCCGGTAACACGTGTTAGGTCTGGGTTAGATCTGGGTTATGCCCACATTTTGGTCATGATTTTGCCTTCTTCGCATACTTGTTGGCCAGATCCAGGGTTTTTTCGGGTTTGAATCACGTAGTAATGTGGTACCACCCATTAACAGTCAATTAAACCTGGATTCGGTCAATATTTTAGTGGATAAAACCGGTTAGGTCTCGGCTAGGTCTGGGTTATGCCGGCATCTGGCTCATGATTTTGCCTTCTTCGCATATTTGTTGGCCAGATCCTGGGTTTTTCCGGGTTTGAATCACGTAGTAATGTGGTACCACACTGAAACAGTCAATTAAACCTGGTTTCGATCCACATTTTAGAACATAACACCGGTTAGGTCTCGGCTAGGTCTGGGTTATGCCCGCATCTGGCTCATGATTTTGCCTTCTTCGCATACTTGTTGGCCAGATCCTGGGTTTTTTCGGGCATGAATCACGTGGTAATGTGGTACCACACAGTAACAGTCAATTAAACCTGGATTCGGTCAGTATTTTAGAGGATAAAGCCGGATAGGTCTGGGTTAGGCCTGGGTTATGCCCGCACCTGGCTTATGATTTTGCCTTCTTCGCATACTTGTTGGCCAGATCTTGGGTTTTTTTCCGGTGTGAATCACGTAGTAATGTGGTACGACACTGAAACAGTCCATTAAACCTGGATACGGTCAGTATTTTAGCCGGTAACACGTGTTAGGTCTGGGATAGATCTGGGTTATGCCCACATTTTGGTCATGATTTTGCCTTCTTCGCATACTTGTTGGCCAGATCCAGGGTTTTTTCGGGTTTGAATCACGTAGTAATGTGGTACGACACTGAAACAGTCCATTAAACCTGGATACGGTCAGTATTTTAGCCGGTAACACGTGTTAGGTCTGGGATAGATCTGGGTTATGCCCACATCTGGCTCATGATTTTGCCTTCTTCGCATACTTGTTGGCCAGATCCTGGGTTTTTTCGGGTTTGAATCACGTGGTAATGTGGTACCACACAGTAACAGTCAATTAAACATGGTTTCGATCCACATTTTAGAACATAACACCGGTTAGATCTGGGTTAGGTCTGGGTTATGCTCGCATCTGGCTCATGATTTTGGCTTCTTCGCATACTTGTTGGCCAGATCCAGGGTTTTTTTCCGGTTTGAATCACGTAGTAATGTGGTACGACACTGAAACAGTCCATTATACCTGGATACGGTCAGTATTTTAGCCGGTAACACGTGTTAGGTCTGGGATAGGTCTGGGTTATGCCCACATTTTGGTCATGATTTTGCCTTCTTCGCATACTTGTTGGCCAGATCCAGGGTTTTTTCGGGTTTGAATCACGTAGTAATGTGGTACCACACTGAAACAGTCAATTAAACCTGGATTCGTTCCACATTTTAGAGGATAACACCGGTTAGGTCTGGGTTGGGTCTGTGTTATGCCCGCATCTGCTAATGATTTTGCCTTCTTCGCATACTTGTTGGCCAGATCCTGGGTATTTTCGGGTTTGAATCACGTAGTAATGTGGTACCACACAGTAACAGTCAATTAAACCTGGATTCGGTCAGTATTTTAGCCGGTAACACCGGTTAGGTCTGGGTTAGTTCTGGGTTATGCCCGCATCTGGCTCCTGATTTTGCCTTCATCGCATACTTCTCGGCCAGATCCTGGGTTATTTCAGGTTTGAATCACGTAGTAATGTGGTACCACACTGAAACAGTCAATTAAACCTGGATTCGGTCAGTATTTTAGTCGGTAACGCCTGTTAGGTCTGTGTTAGGTCTGGGTTATGCCCGCATCTGGCTCATGATTTTGCTTTGTTCGCATACTTGTTTGCCAGATCCTGGGTTTTTTCGGGTTTGAATCACGTGGTAATGTGGTACCACACAGTAACAGTCAATTAAACCTGGATTCGGTCAGTATTTTAGCCGGTAACACGTGTTAGGTCTGGGTTAGATCTGGGTTATGCCCACATTTTGGTCATGATTTTGCCTTCTTCGCATACTTGTTGGCCAGATCCAGGGTTTTTTCGGGTTTGAATCACGTAGTAATGTGGTACCACACTGAAACAGTCAATTAAACCTGGTTTCGATCCACATTTTAGAGGATAACACCGGTTAGGTCTGGGTTAGGTCTGGGTTATGCCCGCATCTGGCTCCTGATTTTGCCTTCTTCACAAACTTGTTGGCCAGATCCAGGGTTTTTTCCGGTTTGAATCACGTACTAATCTGGTACCACTCATTAACAGTCAATTAAACCTGGATTCGGTCAATATTTTAGTGGATAAAACCGGTTAGGTCTGGGCTAGGTCTGGGTTATGCCCGCATCTGGCTCGTGATTTTGCCTCCTTCGCATACTTGTTGGCCAGGTCCTGGGTTTTTTCGGGCATGAATCACGTAGTAATGTGGTACCACACAGTAACAGTCAATTAAACCTGGATTCGGTCAGTATTTTAGCCGGTAACACCGGTTAGGTCTGGGTTAGGTCTGGGTTATGCCCGCATTATGCTCACGATTTTGCCTTCTTCGCATTCTTGTTAGCCAGATCCTGGGTTTTTTCGGGTTTGAATCACGTAATAATGTGGTACCACACTGAAACAGTCAATTAAACCTGGATTCGGTCAGTATTTTAGCCGGTAACACCGGTTAGGTCTGGGTTAGGTCTGGGTTATGCCCGCATTATGCTCACGATTTTGCCTTCTTCGCATTCTTGTTAGCCAGATCCTGGGTTTTTTCGGGTTTGAATCACGTAGTAATGTGGTACCACACTGAAACAGTCAATTAAACCTGGTTTCGATCCACATTTTAGAACATAACACCGGTTAGATCTGGGTTAGGTCTGGGTTATGCTCGCATCTGGCTCATGATTTTGCCTTCTTCGCATACTTGTTGGCCAGATCCAGGGTTTTTTTCCGGTTTGAATCACGTACTAATGTGGTACCACACATTAACAGTCAATTAAACCTGGATTCGGTCAATATTTTAGTGGATAAAACCGGTTAGGTCTGGGCTAGGTCTGGGTTATGTTCCCTCAGGGGCTGTGTCCGGCCAGGTGTCCGGCGCAGTACGGGGCGTAGCGACCCCGAGGTACCTGATGCTAATCACACCGTAAACCTCCTGTTGGTCGTCGCAACGACCCATTCACAACTCCATTTTTGGTTTTGTGAATGGTACGTGACGGCAGGAGGAACGGGGGCCTTGGCTTAACCGCCTGGGTCGCGAGGATGGTAACTCTATAAATTACCCTCTAATCCTATGTTATGGTGCGCGGCGATGGGATGCATGGTTGGGAGAGAAGGCCCAATCCCTAGCGACCACCTCCGGGGCACCTGCCGATCCCCCGGAGTATTAGGCTTCCCCAGGCATGGCGGCTCTGCCTGGGGTGACCTCCATTCCGACCACACTCGTGGGAACTGTAATGGAAATCAAACAATCTCAAATTAAAACCCGGACTGCAAATTTGGAAAACGGAATGGCACGTGTATCGGCAAATGACTATGGCTTTATTCACAATGGGATGGCTGGACCACTTCCTGATGGGGTGAAACCCACCATCGGGAGTGTGGAGGTGGTTAATCCCTCGCTGGGAATCCACCTTGGGGGTGAATTTGACCATCATAGGTCGAGCTCTGTCCCCGTAGTTAGCCTGGAGCGGCTAGATGTCGCCGAGTGGCGTAAGACTGTGGGGGACTCTCCTCCCCGTAAGAGGCATGATGCCGAGGTCCCGCTGACTTCGCAGGGCGTCGCCGCCCAGAGTGGTGTTGGGGCGACGATGTGCGATGAGGAGACCACAGCTCTCCTCAATGACGACTCACAGGATGGCGACGAGCGGGCGCTCAACCCTTTTACCGCCGACGAAGCGGAGAGTGCCGACTCGAGTGAGAATGTCTATGCGCCCCGTAAAAGGAAGCGGAAGGGCCCAGGGACGGGAAGACCCAGGGGTATCTTTGCGGACCCAAAAAAGTTGGGTCCAGGAATGGAGGCCCTGCCAAAGCAGGGAGACCTCCGCAATATAGCGGAGGTCATGAAATTGGACGAGCTCCTGGGCCGGCTTAAGGAGCAACTCGAGTCCGTCGTCAGGGTGGCAGACACCGCGAGTCACCTGAAGACGACGGACATCCGCGGCCTACGATTGGCTGCACGGGTGGCGTTGGTCAGCGCCGAAGAGCTGCACGGCAGAGCCGACCGCGCCGAAAACCCGAACAGGCCGGCCCGGGAAGTCGTCATTCGCCAAGGCGAATGGGAGAGGAGGTCCAAGGCACTAGAGAAGAGGCTGGAGGTGGCGGATAAGACTGCCACCACCCTGTCCGAGACCGTGAGAATTAAGGACAGGGAGCTGGAGCACCTCAGGCGGGAAGTGGGCCGCCTGAGGTACAAGGAGGAGCGGCGGAGGCTGCTGCGAGCAGAGGTAGAGGTGGCCGGCGATACGCCGCCCGACCACGAGTTGCCCTGTGTGCCTCGACCGCGGCGGAGGGACCTCCTTCCGTCCACGTTTGACGGGGTGGACTGCGGAATGGATGTCGAGACGGCGGCTCCTGGACCGTCGTCTGCAGCTAGGCCCGTCCTGCGAAAAGAGGAGTGCCCCGAGTCTGGAAGCCCTTTGGTGGCCATGATGGCTGAGGTCGTCCAAAGGGTTTCCGACATGGCCGGCCATATATCGGCTGTTGAGGACCGTTTCCAGGCACGTTTTGAGGCGTTGTGGCGGGCAGTGTCTCGCCCGCCACTGGGGAAGGGAGCGATGACCCGCCCAGCATCCGTGGGAGCGGCCCCGCCGGTTACGGCGAAAGGTCCAGATATGCCTAAGGGAAAGGCGAAGGGGAGCGCGTATTCTCCCGTCAAAGCCGCCGTGACAACCCCCATGGCGACACCCACCGGAGTGTCGGAGGTGGCAAAGCCACCAACGTCAAAAGCGAAAGTGTCGCGAAAGGTTGCGCCACTTCCGCCTCCTCCACCATCCAAAGCGAGTAGCGGCAGGTTCGTCCCGCCAGCCACCCCCAAGGCGAAGTCCACTCCTGCCCCTGCCAACGACGGCCAGGGCACTTGGGCTGAGGTGGTGCGGTGTGGAAAGAAGAAGGGGTGTGGAAAGGGGGCGACAGCTGTCGCGCCCCCAACCAAGGCGTCAAAATCCTCAGCGACGAGTCGGTCAGCCGCCAATACTGCGGCTGGCAGTAACAAAAAGGGTGGTGTCCAGACTGTGGCGGTAAAATTGCCGAGGCTGCCGAAAAATGCAGCAGTCTCGGTGACCGCCGCTGCTGGTCGGGAAGGCGATCTGGGCCCCCTTCTTAATAGAGTGATGCCCGAGATCTGCAAAGATCTCGGGATCACTGGAATGCGGCCTACAAGGGCGGTCACCGGGGCGCTCCTGCTAGCGATCCCCGGTGAAAAAGGGAAGGAAAAGGCGACCGCCCTGCGATCGCGTCTTGAGGGGGCCCTCGAGGTGGAGGGTGTTCGGGTGGCTTGCCCTCAAAAGCAGGCCGAGCTGCGCATTTCCGGCCTGTCGGAGGCAGCCACACAGGACGCGGTTAGGGAGGCCCTTGCCACCACCGGAAGCTGTGGCGCCGCGGAGGTCAAAGTTGGTGACCTCCGTAGGGACAACACAGGTATGTTTACAGCCTGGGCCCGCTGTCCCCTTCGCGCCGCAGCCAAACTCGCGAAGACCGGCCGAGTAATGGTTGGCTTCTTGGAAGCCCGCGTGGTGGTGCTCCCCGCCAGGCCGCTGCAGTGCCACCGGTGCCTGGAGCTGGGACACGTCCGCCAGCGTTGCACAAGTACCGTGGATCGCAGCGGCCTTTGTTACCGTTGCGGGGGGGCCTCCCACACAGCCAGGGAGTGTACGGCCGCCCCAAAATGCCCCCTTTGTGTGGGCTTGGGGCGGCCAGCGGATCACCGAATGGGTGGGGCGGCGTGCCGTCCCCCCAAACGGAAGGGGAAGAAGGGGAAGGGTGCGGTTGCGCCCCCATCCACGGTGACGGCTGGTGTAGAGCCGGCACCGCTACCCGTCGCGATGGAGGTTCAGGGGGCGGCTTGTTCCCAGCCGTCCCCTGCTGTGGTGTCGGGGACTATTCCCGCCCCAGCAGCTGTCGCGGCGGCGGTGAAAGTGGTGGGGTGTAAACCTGCACCGTCCCCAGCGACGGAGATGATGGAGGTTGATGTGGCGCCTATCGACTCGGCGCCCACCACCTCCACAAAATCGGAAGGCGTGATGTCCGGTGGGGGTTCTGCAGAGTCCCCAACCCAATCGGCATCCCAGCCGTCGTGCGGGTCAGAGCCCATTAGTAGGGGGGTGATGGCCTCGTACGGCGGCAAAGATCCGGGGCGCTCAGAGGCGCCCGTAAACACTGGAGGGGGAGGCCTGGAGGAGGCCGCGGGTGAGACCCAATAATGTCTCAACGCCTCCTCCAGGTCAATTTGAACCACTGCCGGGGGGCTCAGGATCTCATGCTCCAAACCCTCCGGCAGTGGAATATCGGGATGGCAGTGATCGCCGAGCCCTATCGTGTCCCCAAGCACCCAGCTTGGGTGGGGGACCTTAACGGTGTCTCGGCGATCACTTGGCAGTACAGACGCTGCACGCTGCCGTGCCCTGTCGTGGGGAGGGGCCACGGTTTTGTGGCGGTGAAGTGGGGGGAACTGGTGGTTGCCGGGTGTTACGCGTCGCCCGCTATGGGCCTCAGCGAATTTGAGGCGTACCTTGACGAGGTGGGGAGATGCATCTCCCCACATCTCGCCAGTGGGGTACTCGTCCCTCAGGGGCTGCCAGCCTTTCAGCTGCAGTACGGGCTTAACGAACCCGGGGTACCCGAGTCATACACACACCGTAAGCCTCCTGTTGGTCGTCACAACGACCCATTCACAATTCCCTATTGGTTTTGTGAATGGTACGTGACGGCAGGAGGAACGGGGGTCTTGGCTTAACCGCCTGGGCCACGAGTATGGCGACTCTATAAAATCGCCCTCCAATCCTAAGCTATGGTGCGTGGCGATGGGATGCATGGTTGGGGGAGAAGGCCCAATCCCAAGCGACCACCTCCGGGGAACCTGCCGAACCCCCGGAGTATTAGGCTTACCCGGGCAAGGCGGCTCTGCCCGGGTGGACCTTTATTTCCGACCATCTCGTGGGATTATTATGGACACAGAAAATAAAATGGGGATGGGGCGGGTTTTGTCGGTTGGGGAGGACGGAGACGGGGTTGGGGTTAGGGTGGCGGCGCTCGCGCCCCACTCAGCGCCAGGTCCGGCTTCGTGGAGGGTGGAGGAGGACGACGAGACGGCGTCGGTCTCGTCCTTCTCCTCCAGCACGAGCCACATAGGCTCTAAGAGGAAGAGGACGGGGCAGGCCGTCGTCGAGGTGGGCGGGGCGATGAGCCCGTCGGTGAGGCTGAGTTGCCTCAGGGACGAGGTGACCGAGGAGATAACGGAGAGGATCTCCTCGTCCCTGAGGCTGGTGGAGAAAGTCGCCGCTGCCTGCGCCTTTAAGGGGCAGAAAAGCGGTGGCGCGGAGGCCCTGAAGGCCGCGGCGGAGGAAATGAGGGAGGCGACGCGGGAGCTCAGAGGGCGGAACGCCCGTCTGCAGCTCCTGTTGGAGGAGGAGCGACAGGGGAGGAGGAGGGCAGAGGCGCTGTGGAACAGCGCGGCCCTCCCTCCCATCCTCCCTCCTCCACCACCGCCGCGTCCCTCGGCGGAGGTAAATAAGCGGAGTGCGGCGGCAGTGGTGCGGGGCACCGCGGGCCCCTCCACCCGCACTCCGCCCGTGAAGAAGTCCCCGTCCTCCTCAGAAGACGATCTTCTGAGGAGGATTGGGGACATGATTGATGGCAAGCTGGCCGCCTTCCGGGAGGAGCTCCTCGCCGGAAGAGCGGTCAGCAGGAAGGCGGTGCCTCCCTGACCTGTTCCGGTACAGTCGGGGAAGGCAAAGAAGGGCGGAGTGAAGGCTCCGCCCAGCGTTGCGGCACCAGGGCCCCGGGTCGCGACCCCCAAGGGGGGTGGTGTACCCGTGGTCGCGGTGGTCGCGTCCTCCACAGCACCCTCCCAAGGGGGGGTGGCGTGGAGTGAGGTGGTGGGGCGGAAGGCGAAGCGGGCGGCGAGGAAGGCCTCGCAACCGCAGCCTCCGCCTCCGCCGCCGGCGGCCAAGGTAAAGGCCGCGAAGGTCGGGAAGGCACGACCAGGTCGTCCCCCAAAAACGGCAGCGGTGACGCTGACCGTTGCGCAGGGGGGCGACCTGACCCTCGCGGAGGCGATGCGGCTCGCCTGGGAGAATATCTCCCTGGAAGAGCTGGGCATCGCCTCCGTGAGGGCGAAGAGGGCCGTGACCGGGGGTCTCTTGCTGGAGATCCCCGGTGCAGAAGGCGGCGCGAAGGCGGATCGTCTCGCCCAGAGGCTCCGGGAGCAGCTGGGCGAGCGAGGTGTCCGGGTCGCCCGGCCCACGAAGCGCACGGAGATGCGCGTTTGTGGGCTGGACGACTCGGTCAGCGCACAGGATGTGTCCCGTGCCCTTGCGAGGGCGGGGGACTGTCCTGTGGAGGACCTGCGGATCGGAGAGATCCGCAGGTCGTCCTCCGGCCTCGGGTCGGTGTGGGCCCGGTGCCCCCTCTCCGCCGCCCGTAAGGTGGCGGAATCCGGGAGGGTGTTGGTGGGGTGGGTTTCGGCGCGAGTGGAAATCCTCGCGCCGCGCCCGCTCCAGTGTCACCGCTGCCTCGAATTGGGGCACGTGAGGCAGTGGTGCACCTCGCCGGTGGACCGCAGCTGTCAGTGTTACCGCTGCGGTGCCAAAGAGCACCGTGCGAGCCAGTGCTCGGCGGCCCCCCACTGCCCGCTGTGTGCGGACATGGGGAGGCCAGCCGATCACAGGGTGGGGAGCAAGAAGTGCTCCCCCCCCCCCCTCCCGGAAGGAGAGGAAAAGGCGGGCTGCACCGGCTCCGGTGCCGAGGGCGGTGGCATCGTCCTCCATGGAGGTGGACGGTGCTACGGGGACGGACGGCCGGGAGGAGGCTGGCGCGGCCATTAATTAATGCCTCCCCGCCTCCTCCTCCAGGCCAACGTCAACCACTGCCGCGCGGCACAGGACTTGATGTCCCAAGTCCTCGCGGAGTGGGGGGTTGGCCTGGCGGTCGCCGCCGAGCCGTACCGCGTCCCTGATCACCCTCATTGGGTGGGCGACGCGGACGGCTTGGTGGCGACGGTATGGGGAGGGGGCGACGGGTCCCCACCGTTCTCCTTGTTGGAGCGCGGTCGGGGATTCGTCGCCGTGGACTGGGGGGGAGTCGCTGTGGTGGGGTGCTACATTTCGCCCCGTAGCGGTCACGCTGCGTTCGAGCTGTACTTGGCCGAGGTCGCGGCATGCGTGCAGCGCTACGCGGCCCGGCCGGTGCTGGTCCTGGGGGATTTTAATGCCAAGTCGGTGGCTTGGGGATCCCCCAGGACCTCCGTTCGCGGCGGGATCCTGGGCGATTGGGCGGCGGGGCTCGACCTCCGGGTATTGAACCGGGGGTCGGAGCACACATGCGTGCGGCGATATGGGGGGTCCATCGTGGATGTTGGATTCGCGACCCCCAACGCCGTGCGCATGGTGTCGGGTTAGCACGTGGTCGCGGGGGCAGAGACACTCTCCGATCACCGGTACATCCGGATGGAGGTCTCTGCCGCCGCGATTGCATCCCGACACGGCCGCCTGCGTGGCACCCCACCACGCCGCTGGGCGCTTCGGCGCCTGGACAAGGACGCCCTGATGGCAGCTGCCCTCGCTGCAACTTGGCCGCAGGGAGCGGCCGAGTTGCCGAGCATAGAGGAGGAGGTCGCCCGGCTCGGAGCATTGGTCGCGGGTATTTGCGACGCGGCGATGCCTCGGGTCGGGCGGGCTTCTCCTCGCCGGGCGGTGTACTGGTGGTCGGACGCGATCGCGGAGTTGCGAGTCGCGACTGTCCGCGCCCGACGCCAGTACACCCGCGTGCGCCGTCGTCAACGTACAGGCGACGGCGTGGCGCGAGCGAGGGCAGCTGATGACCTGTATGGAGCATACCGCGTGGCGCGGGTTGCTCTGCAGGTCGCCATCAAACGGGCCAAGACCCAGGCATGGAAGGAGCTCCTCCAGACCCTTGATGACGATCCATGGGGGCGCCCATATAAGGTGGTGCTGAATAAGCTCCGCCCGTGGGCGCCACCCGTCACCGAGGGTCTTGACCCCCGGCTGCTGGAGGACGTGGTCAATACACTCTTCCCAATTGGGGAGAGGGGACCGCGTCCTCCGGCGGCGGCGGCTGTCCCAGTGGAGTGGACGGCCGAGCTGGGGGTCACGCAGGAGGAGCTGGCAGCGGCCATCAGACGGCTCGGGGTTCGTAACACGGCCCCGGGTCCGGATGGTGTGCCCGGCCGGGTTTGGGTCTTGACCCTGGGCGTCCTTGGGGCCGACCTCAGGCGGTTGTTCGACCGCTGCCTGAGGGACGGGCGATTCCCCCCCAGTTGGAAGGTGGCGAGGATGGTCCTCCTCCGGAAGGAGGGTCGGCCCGCGGAGTCTCCCTCCGCATACCGGCCCATTTGTCTCCTCGACGAGGTGGGCAAGCTCTTCGAGCGTGTGATTGCTGCCCGCCTCGTCGAGCACCTGTCGCGGGGTGATCCCGGTCTGGCCGACTGCCAGTTCGGTTTCCGGGGGGGGCCGATCGACTATCGACGCGATAGGTCGTGTGAGGGCCCTGTCGGAGGCGGCCGTCTCGCGGGGAGGGGTGGCATTGGCAATATCCAAGGATATTGCCAATGCCTTTAACACCCTCCCCTGGGAAGGGATAAGGAGGGGGCTCGAATATCATCGGGTCCCCCCTTGTCTCAGGGCGGTCGTCGGGGATTATCTCCGCGGCAGGTGGATCGAGTATCCGGGCCGGGATGGTGATATGCGGAGGGAGGTGTACTGCGGTGTTCCGCAGGGATCGGTCCTTGGGCCACTCCTGTGGAACATCGCGTACGACTCGGTGTTGCGGGCCGGCCTCCCCGACGGCGTCAGCACGGTGTGTTATGCGGATGACACACTGGTGCTGGCCGTCGGGGCGCACTGGGGGAGGGCCATGCGTCGCGCGGAGGAGGGGTCGCAACGCGTCGTCGACCGGATCAGGGGGATGGGGATGACGGTGGCGATCCATAAGACCGAGGTGATTGCGTTTCATTCACCTCGGCAGGATCCGCCACCCCCTCTGACTCGGGTGGGTGGGGCTGACATCGAGGTGAAGCCCCAGATCAGGTATCTGGGGCTGATCCTCGATAGCCACTGGCGTTTCGAGAAGCATTTCCGCTGCCTGGTCCCCCGGTTGGAAAGGATGGTTGCGGCTCTGGGCCGGATCCTGCCCAACCTGGGGGGCCCGGCGGGCCGAGTTCGTCGCCTCTATGTGGCAATGGTCCAGTCGGTGGCCCTATACGGGGCCCCCGTCTGGGCGGACGACCTGGCTGCCTCCCGGCGCAGCATGACTATGCTGCGTCGGGTGCAGAGGCGCATGGCGCTCAGGGTCGTCCGCGGGTATCGGACCATGTCACATGAGGCGGCGACGGTTCTAGCGGGGATGCCGCCCATGGACCTGCTCGCGCGGTCGCACGCGGTGATGTACCGGCACCGCGTCGACCGTCGCGCGGGGGTGGGGGCGGTCCCGGGCGGGCAGGAACCTGCTTGGGGCGATTTGAAGCGCCTGGCCCGGCAGTCCGTGTTGCTCGCGTGGCAGGAGCGGCTGGCTCTGCCAACCGCGGGGCACCGGACTATCGGGGCTGTTCGGCCACTCCTGAAGGAGTGGCTGGACAGAGGCCATGGCAGCCTCACCTACCGGCTGGCACAGGTATTTTCCGGGCATGGCAGCTTCGGAAGATACCTGTGCCGGATAGGGAAGGAGCCGACGGCGCGTTGCTGCCACTGCGACGCTGAGCAGGACACGGCGGATCATACCCTGGAGGTATGCCCCGCGTGGGAGGGGGAGCGCCGTGTCCTGGTCGGCGTCGTCGGGCGGGATGTATCGCTGCCGGGCGTGGTGCGCGCCATGCTCGGCAGCGAGGAGAAGTGGAGGGCCGTGGCCTCCTTCTGCGAGAACGTAATGTTGCAGAAGGAGGCCGCGGGGTGGGAGCGCGAGCTTCAGCGGCGCGCGGAAGCTCGGGCTCGTGCGGTGGCCCGAGGTCGTCGCCCGGTCGCGAGGCGTCGCGGGCGGCCGCCTCGGCGTGGCGGATGACCTAGGCTGGGAGGGGGGTCCTGAGGGGACCCTCCTCCCGCCAGGCGGCGCCGGGTCGGACCGGTTGGGGGTAGGAGTGCCTCCCCCTACCGGTCCGACGCAAGGGGAGGCACCCTCGGCGGTCTGGTGCGGCCATGAACGCCCGGCCGCCGAGGGGTGGAAACGGGGTCGCGGGCGGTTGCGAGTTGGGGCTCGCAGCCGCCACTATACGCGGCCCCGGGACGGATAGCGGCGGGATGGAGTGGCCCCGTCCCGCCGCTATGAGGCAGTGTGTCTACTGGGGGGACCGATTGTCCCCCCGGGGGATGGGCGCGAAAGCGCGGGCACGGGGAGGATACCGGAAGAATGCCTCGAGCGATTCCCGGTATCCTCCCAAAGCGTGCCGAATGGTCACCGTGGGGTTTTTAGTGGGTAGCTCCCGCGCCTGTCGTACGGGCGCGGGGAATCCCACACACCCCTCCCACCTCTCCCCAAGGAGGTGGGAGGGAGTCTTTCGATGATTTTCCCCACGACAAAAAAAAAAAAAAAAAAAAAAAAAAAAAAGTGGGGTACTCGTCCTGGGCGATTTTAATGCCCACGCTGCAGCGTGGGGCTGCCCCAGGACGACAGTCAAGGGCGACGCGATGCTCGTATGGGCGGCGGGTCACGGCCTCGCAGTTTTGAATGAGGGGCCGTGAGCACGTGCGTGCACGCGCGGGGCGAGTCGATTGTCGACATATCGTTGGCGAGCCCCGCCATAGCGCGCCGTGTGTCTGACTGGAGGGTCGCGGAAGAGGTGGCCACGTTAAGCGACCACCTCTACATAACGTTCTCCGTATCCGCGACCCCCGGCGTAAATGAACCCCGCCTCCCCGGCAGGGAAGCACACCCGGCGCCACGCTGGTCCGCCAAGAGGCTGGACCCGGACGCCCTTGCGATGGCAGCCTCCGTTGTGGCATGGCAGGAGATGCCACGCCGGACCCTCGGCAATCCTTCTGCTGGGGCGCGTTGGTTCCGCGAGACTATGACGTCGTTGTGCGACGCAGTCATGCCGCGGGCCATCGTCCCGAGCTGCGGGGGGTCCGTGTATTGGTTGTCGGGCGAGATCGAGGACTTACGCACTCGGTGCGTCCTCGCTCGACGCCAGTACACCCGCGCCAGGAGACGGCGCGGGGTGGCGGAGGCAGAGGTGGTGAGGTTGCGCGGGGAATTTTCCCTGGCACGAAGAACCCTCCGCCGGCCATCGCGACCGCGAAAGCCCAGGCATGGACGGAGCTCCTCGGCTCACTGAATGCAAATCCATGGGGGCGTCCCTATGATATGGTCGCAGGGAAGATGCGATCATGGGCGCCCCCGGTCACAGAGAGCCTCGACCCCCAGCTGCTCGGGGAAACTATGCGCGTCCTCTTCCCCGTTGGGGGGGAGGTGTTCCAGCATCCCCCCGAGCCACAGCCGGATCACCCACCATGGTGGTCCGACGAAATGGGGGTCTCCGAGGAGGAGCTAGCCAGGGCCGTCCGGAGAATGGCTGCCAAGAAGACGGCGCCAGGACCGGACGGCATACCCGGCAGGGCCTGGGCAGTTGCGGTGGGCGCTCTGGGTGCCGGCTTGATACGCGTCTTGGACGCGTGCCTGAGGACCGGTCAGTTCCCCCCGATATGGAAGGTGGCGAGGTTGGTCCTCCTCCACAAGCCAGGAAGCCCGCGGATTCTCCATCCGCGTTCCGACCCATTTGTCTATTGGACGAGGCTGGAAAGCTTCTCGAGCGGGTCATTGTATCCCGGCTCGAGGGGCACCTGTCCCGCGTTGGCCCCGATGTGGCCGACCGACAGTTCGGCTTTCGCCGAGGCCGCTCCACGGTTGACGCCATAGCGACCGTGCGGACCCTGGCGGAATCGGCAATCTCCCGGGGGGGTGTGGCGTTGCCAGTATCTCTCGACATAGCCAACGCCTTTAACACCGTCTCCTGGGGGTCGATAGGTCGGGCACTCCTGCACCACCGAGTGCCCGCCTATCTATGCCGACTGATCGGGGATTATCTGCGGGGCAGGGTAGTCCAATATCCGGGTCGGAACGGGATGGAGCAGAAAGCGGTGCACCGCGGGGTTCCACAGGGGTCGGTCCTCGTGCCGCTCTTGTGGAACTTGGCGTATGATGCGGTGCTGCGGGCTGACCTCCCCGTCGGCGTGTCGTTGGCTTGTTATGCCGACGACACCCTGGTCATAGCCGGCGGGGACACGTGGTGGAGGGCCGTGGCCCTCGCAGAGGAAGGGACGGCACGAGTAGTAGCCGAAATTGAGCGTCTGGGGTTGCGCGTGGCACCCCAGAAGACCGAGGCCATCTGGCTGTGTAATGTCAGTGGTCGGGGGATGCCGCGCCAGGCGTCTCTACGGGTGGGTGGAGCCCAAGTCGGGGTGGGGCGCCGGATGAAGTATTTAGGCCTCACCCTCGACAGCTACTGGCGTTTCGGGCATCATTTGGAAGGGTTGGGTCCCCGTATTGAAAGGGCGGCGGCCGCGTTAAGTCGCATAATGCCTAATCTCGGGGGGCCCAACATGGCGGCACGGCGGCTGTATTTGGGAGTCGTCCGGTCCATGGCGCTTTATGGCGCGCCAATATGGGCCGGCGGTCTGATGGCAAATCGGCGGGGTGCGTTCGTACTCCGCCGCTTGCAGAGGCTGGTCGCCATCCCGTCAGGGGCTGCCAGCCTTTCAGCTGCAGTACGGGCTTAACGAACCCGGGGTACCCGAGTCATACACACACCGTAAGCCTCCTGTTGGTCGTCACAACGACCCATTCACAATTCCCTATTGGTTTTGTGAATGGTACGTGACGGCAGGAGGAACGGGGGTCTTGGCTTAACCGCCTGGGCCACGAGTATGGCGACTCTATAAAATCGCCCTCCAATCCTAAGCTATGGTGCGCGGCGATGGGATGCATGGTTGGGGGAGAAGGCCCAATCCCAAGCGACCACCTCCGGGGAACCTGCCGAACCCCCGGAGTATATAGGCTTACCCGGGTAAGGCGGCTCTGCCCGGGCGGACCTTTTCTTCCGACCTGCTCGTGGGAATATTATGGAGTTCAATATTAAAACGGGGATGGGACGGGGTAAGTCAGAGGGGGAGGACGAAGGCGGTGTTGGGACTGGAGTGACGGCGCTCGCGCCGCCTCCAGCGCCTGGCCCGGCTTCGTGGAAGGTGGAGGAGGACGACGAGACTGCGTCAGTCTCGTCCTTCTCCTCAACCAGGAGCCTCATAGGCTCTAAGAGGAAGAGGGCGGGGCAGGCCGTCGTCGAGGTGGGCGGGGCGATGAGCCCGTCGGTGAGGCTGAGTTGCCTCAGGGACGAGGTGACCGAGGAGATATCGGAGAGGATCTCGTCGTCCCTGAGGCGGGTGGAGAAAGTCGCCGCTGCCTGCGCCTTTAAGGGGCAGAAAAGCGGTGGCGCGGAGGCCCTGAAGGCCGCGGCGGAAGAAATGAGGGTGGCGGCGCGGGAGCTCAGAGGGCGGAACGCCCGTCTGCACCTCCTGTTGGAGGAGGAGCGACAGGGGAGGAGGAGGGCAGAGGCGCTGTGGAACAGCGCGGCCCTCCCTCCCATCCTCCCTCCTCCTCCACCGCCGCGTCCCTCGGCGGAGGTAAATAACCGGAGTGCGGCGGCAGTGGTGCGGGGCACCGCGGGCCCCTCCACCCGCACTCCGCCCGTGAAGAAGTCCCCGTCCTCCTCAGAAGACGATCTTCTGAGGAGGATTGGGGACATGATTGATGGCAAGCTGGCCGCCTTCCGGGAGGAGCTCCTCGCCGGAAGAGCGGTCAGCAGGAAGGCGGTGCCTCCCCGACCTGTTCCGGTACAGTCGGGGAAGGCAAAGAAGGGCGGAGTGAAGGCTCCGCCCAGCGTTGCGGCACCAGGGCCCCGGGTCGCGACCCCCAAGGGGGGTGGTGTACCCGTGGTCGCGGTGGTCGCGTCCTCCACAGCACCCTCCCAAGGGGGGGGGCGTGGAGTGAGGTGGTGGGGCGGAAAGCGAAGCGGGCGGCGAGGAAGGCCTCGCAACCGCAGCCTCCGCCTCCGCCGCCGGCGGCCAAGGTAAAGGCCGCGAAGGTCGGGAAGGCACGACCAGGTCGTCCCCCAAAAACGGCAGCGGTGACGCTGACCGTTGCGCAGGGGGGCGACCTGACCCTCGCGGAGGCGATGCGGCTCGCCAGGGAGAATATCTCCCTGGAAGAGCTGGGCATCGCCTCCGTGAGGGCGAAGAGGGCCGTGACCGGGGGTCTCTTGCTGGAGATCCCCGGTGCAGAAGGCGGCGCGAAGGCGGATCGTCTCGCCCAGAGGCTCCGGGAGCAGCTGGGCGAGCGAGGTGTCCGGGTCGCCCGGCCCACGAAGCGCACGGAGATGCGCGTTTGTGGGCTGGACGACTCGGTCAGCGCACAGGATGTGTCCCGTGCCCTTGCGAGGGCGGGGGACTGTCCTGTGGAGGACCTGCGGATCGGAGAGATCCGCAGGTCGCCCTCCGGCCTCGGGTCGGTGTGGGCCCGGTGCCCCCTCTCCGCCGCCCGTAAGGTGGCGGAATCCGGGAGGGTGTTGGTGGGGTGGGTTTCGGCGCGAGTGGAAATCCTCGCGCCGCGCCCGCTCCAGTGTCACCGCTGCCTCGAATTGGGGCACGTGAGGCAGTGGTGCACCTCGCCGGTGGACCGCAGCGGTCAGTGTTACCGCTGCGGTGCCAAAGGGCACCGTGCGAGCCAGTGCTCGGCGGCCCCCCACTGCCCGCTGTGTGCGGACATGGGGAGGCCAGCCGATCACAGGGTGGGGAGCAAGAAGTGCTCCCCCCCCTCCAGGAAGGAGAGGAAGAGGCGGGCTGCACCGGCTCCGGTGCCGAGGGCGGTGGCATCGTCCTCCATGGAGGTGGACGGTGCTACGGGGACGGACGGCCGGGAGGAGGCTGGCGCGGCCATTAATTAATGCCGCCCCGCCTCCTCCTCCAGGCCAACCTCAACCACTGCCGCGCGGCACAGGACTTGATGTCCCAAGTCCTCGCGGAGTTGGGGGTTGGCCTGGCGGTCGCCGCCGAGCCGTACCGCGTCCCTGATCACCCTCATTGGGTGGGCGACGCGGACGGCTTGGTGGCGACGGATCCCCACCGTTCTCCTTGTTGGAGCGCGGTCGGGGATTCGTCGCCGTGGACTGGGGGGGAGTCGCTGTGGTGGGGTGCTACATTTCGCCCCGTAGCGGTCACGCTGCGTTCGAGCTGTACTTGGCCGAGGTCGCGGCATGCGTGCAGCGCTACGCGGCCCGGCCGGTGCTGGTCCTGGGGGATTTTAATGCCAAGTCGGTGGCTTGGGGATCCCCCAGGACCTCCGTTCGCGGCGGGATCCTGGGCGATTGGGCGGCGGGGCTTGACCTCCGGGTATTGAACCGGGGGTCGGAGCACACATGCGTGCGGCGATATGGGGGGTCCATCGTGGATGTTGGATTCGCGACCCCCAACGCCGTGCGCATGGTGTCGGGTTGGCACGTGGTCGCGGGGGCAGAGACACTCTCCGATCACCGGTACATCCGGATGGAGGTCTCTGCCGCCGCGAGTGCATCCCGACACGGCCGCCTGCGTGGCACCCCACCACGCCGCTGGGCGCTTCGGCGCCTGGACAAGGACGCCCTGATGGCAGCTGCCCTCCCTGCAATTTGGCCGCAGGGAGCGGCCGAGTTGCCGAGCATAGAGGAGGAGGTCGCCCGGCTCGGAGCATTGGTCGCGGGTATTTGCGACGCAGCGATGCCTCGGGTCGGGCGGGCTTCTCCTCGCCGGGCGGTGTACTAGTGGTCGGACGCGATCGCGGAGTTGCGAGTCGCGACTGTCCGCGCCCGACGCCAGTACACCCGCGCGCGCCGTCGTCAACGTACAGGCGACGGCGTGGCGCGAGCGAGGGCAGCTGATGACCTGTATGGAGCATACCGCGTGGCGCGGGTTGCTCTGCAGGTCGCCATCAAACGGGCCAAGACCCGGGCATGGAAGGAGCTCCTCCAGACCCTTGATGACGATCCATGGGGGCGCCCATATAAGGTGGTGCTGAATAAGCTCCGCCCGTGGGCGCCCCCCGTCACCGAGGGTCTTGACCCCCGGCTGCTGGAGGACGTGGTCAATACACTCTTCCCAATTGGGGAGAGGGGACCGCGTCCTCCGGCGGCGGCGGCTGTCCCAGTGGAGTGGACGGCCGAGCTGGGGGTCACGCAGGAGGAGCTGGCAGCGGCCATCAGACGGCTCGGGGTTCGTAACACGGCCCCGGGTCCGGATGGTGTGCCCGGCCGGGTTTGGGTCTTGACCCAGGGCGTCCTTGGGGCCGACCTCAGGCGGTTGTTCGACCGCTGCCTGAGGGACGGGCGATTCCCCCCCAGTTGGAAGGTGGCGAGGATGGTCCTCCTCCGGAAGGAGGGTCGGTCCGCGGAGTCTCCCTCCGCATACCGGCCCATTTGTCTCCTCGACGAGGTGGGGAAGCTCTTCGAGCGGGTGATTGCTGCCCGCCTCGTCGAGCACCTGTCGCGGGGTGATCCCGCTCTGGCCGACTGCCAGTTCGGTTTCCGGGGGGGCCGATCGACTATCGACGCGATAGGTCGTGTGAGGGCCCTCTCGGGGGCGGCCGTCTCCCGGGGAGGGGTGGCATTGGCAATATCCAAGGATATTGCCAATGCCATTAACACCCTCCCCTGGGAAGAGATAAGGAGGGGACTCGAATATCATCGGGTCCCCCCTTGTCTCAGGGCGGTCGTCGGGGATTATCTCCGCGGCAGGTGGATCGAGTATCCGGGCCGGGATGGTGATATGCGGAGGGAGGTGTACTGCGGTGTTCCGCAGGGGTCGGTCCTCGGGCCACTCCTGTGGAACATCGCGTACGACTCGGTGTTGCGGACCGGCCTCCCCGACGGCGTCAGCACGGTGTGTTATGCGGATGACACACTGGTGCTGGCCGTCGGGGCGCACTGGGGGAGGGCCATGCGTCGCGCGGAGGAGGGGTCGCAGCGCGTCGTCGACCGGATCAGGGGGATGGGGATGACGGTGGTGGTCCATAAGACCGAGGTGATTGCGTTTCATTCACCTCGGCAGGATCCGCCACCCCCTCTGATCCGGGTGGGTGGGGCTGACATCGAGGTGAAGCCCCAGATCAGGTATCTAGGGCTGATCCTCGATAGCCACTGGCGTTTCGAGGAGCATTTCCGCTGCCTGGTCCCCCGGTTGGAAAGGATGGTTGCGGCTCTGGGCCGGATCCTGCCCAACCTGGGGGGCCCGGCGGGCCGAGTTCGTCGCCTCTATGTGGCAATGGTCCAGTCGGTGGCCCTATACGGGGCCCCCGTCTGGGCGGACGACCTGGCTGCCTCCCGGCGCAGCATGACTATGCTGCGTCGGGTGCAGAGGCGCATGGCGCTCAGGGTCGTCCGCGGGTATCGGACCATGTCACATGAGGCGGCGACGGTTCTAGCGGGGATGCCGCCCATGGACCTGCTCGCGCGGTCGCACGCGGTGATGTACCGGCACCGCGTCGACCGTCGCGCGGGGGTGGGGGCGGTCCCGGGCGGGCAGGAACCTGCTTGGGGCGATTTGAAGCGCCAGGCCCGGCAGTCCGTGTTGCTCGCGTGGCAGGAGCGGCTGGCTCTGCCAACCGCGGGGCACCGGACTGTCGGGGCGGTTCGGCCACTCCTGAAGGAGTGGCTGGACAGAGGCCATGGCAGCCTCACCTACCGGATGGCACAGGTATTTTCCGGGCATGGCAGCTTCGGAAGATACCTGTGCCGGATAGGGAAGGAGTCGACGGCGCGTTGCTGCCACTGCGACGCTGAGCAGGACACGGCGGATCATACCCTGGAGGTATGCCCCGCGTGGGAGGGGGAGCGCCGTGTCCTGGTCGGCGTCGTCGGGCGGGATGTATCGCTGCCGGGCGTGGTGCGCGCCATGCTCGGCAGCGAGGAGAAGTGGAGGGCCGTGGCCTCCTTCTGCGAGAACGTAATGTTGCAGAACGAGGCCGCGGGGAGAGAGCGCGAGCTTCAGCGGCGCACTGAAGCTCGCGCTCGTGCGGTGGCCCGAGGTCGTCGCCCGGTCGCGAGGCGTCGCGGGCGGCCGCCTCGGCGTGGCGGATGACCTAGGCTGGGAGGGGTGTCCTGAGGGGACCCTCCTCCCGCCAGGCGGCGCCGGGTCGGTCCGGTTGGGGGTAGAAGTGCCTCCCCCTACCGGTCCGACGCAAGGGGAGGCACCCTCGGCGGTCTGGTGCGGCCATGAACGCCCGGCCGCCGAGGGGTGGAAACGGGGTCGCGGGCGGTTGCGAGTTGGGGCTCGCAGCCGCCACTAAACGCGGCCCCGGGACGGATAGCGGCGGGATGGAGTGGCCCCGTCCCGCCGCTATGAGGCAGTGTGTCTACTGGGGGGACCGATTGTCCCCCCGGGGGATGGGCGCGAAAGCGCGGGCACGGGGAGGATACCGGAAGAATGCTTCGAGCGATTCCCGGTATCCTCCCAAAGCGTGCCGAAGGGTCACCGTGGGGTTTTTAGTGGGTAGGTCCCGCGCCTGTCGTACGGGCGCGGGGAATCCCACACACCCCTCCCACCTCTCCCCAAGGAGGTGGGAGGGAGTCTTTCGAAGATTTTCCCCACGACAAAAAAAAAAAAAAAAAAAAAAAGAGGTTGGTCGCCATCAGAGTCGTGCGGGGTTATCGCACGATCTCCTACACAGCCGCCACCTTGCTGGCGAGTTCCGCACCGTTTCACCTGCTGGCGAAAATGGACGCAGAGGTCTATCAAAACCTCTGCGACCTTCGCCAGCGGGGCGTGGACCCGCACGGCGAGGAGGCCGCCAGGGCCCGAATCCAGGCGCGGCGACGCGTCTATAGTCGGTGGCTGGTGTGGCTATCCAAGCCAGATCAGCGGGATGATCGCGTTGCCGCGGCGGTCCGCCCAGTATTTTATGCCTGGGTGGGCCGTAGCTGGGGTACGCCCACCTACCGCCTGACACAGGTACTGACCGGACACGGCTGCTTCGGTCGGTACCTGCATCGGATAGGGCGGGAGGCGACGGCTGCGTGCCATCACTGTAGGGGAAGGGAGGACACCGCGCAGCACACGTTGGAGTTTTGTCCAGCGTGGGCAGCGCAGCGCGGTGTCCTCGTTAGAGCGATTGGAGCGGACCTCTCGCTGCCGGCCGTCATACGTGCGATGGTCGGTAGTGAGGAGGCGTGGGCGGCCATGGCCCTGTTTTGCGAGGAGGTCATGGTCGCCAAGGAAGACGCCGAGAGGGCGCGTGAGGAGGTGGGGGGCAGGCGGAGACGCCGACCGTAAGACCCTCCACCGCTCCCCGTGGCAAGGGGAGCGCGATGGGGTCGGTGATGGTGTTCTGTGGTGTGAGGTGAGGGACTTTGTCCCCTTATTCCCCCTCGCACCCAGCCCATCGCCGTACCAGGGGCCCGTGGCAGGGGCCCCGTCTAGCGGGGGCGGCAGTGTTAGCCGGCCCCGCAGCCGTGGTCGCGATCGGGTGGGGGCCCGGTCGCGGCTAGTAGCAACGGCACGAGTGGGGGCGACGTCGCGTGTGACCGCGTGGCGTCGCCGGGGGACAATCAGTTTAGTTTGCCCCCCATTGGGGGAGGAGGATCACATCTCCTCCCCCGGGAAGGGCCCGCAATAGGGCGTTGCGCCAAAGGGGAGAGTCACGGTAGTATCGCTAGTTTGGTTCCTGTGACTCTACCCAGATAAAGGGCGCAGGCGGTTACCGTGGTGTTTTAGCCGGTAAGAGTCCGGCACTACCCCGGCCTCCCCCCCAGGGAGCCGGGGTGTCCACGAGAATTTCCCCACGTACAAAAAAAAAAAAAAAAAAAAAAGATCTGGGTTATGCCCGCATCTGGCTCATGATTTTGCCTTCTTCGCATACTTGTTGGCCAGACCCTGGGTTTTTTCGGGCATGGATCACGTAGTAATGTGGTACCACACAGTAACAGTCAATCAAACCTGGATTCGGTCAGTATTTTAGACGGTAACACCGGTTAGGTCTGGGTTAGGTCTGGGTTATGCCCACATCTGGCTCATGATTTTGCCTTCTTCGCATACTTGTTGGCCAGATCCTGGGTTTTTTCGGGTTAAAATCACGTGGTAATGTGGTACCACACTGAAACAGTCAATTAGACCTGGTTTCGATCCACATTTTAGAGGATAACACCGGTTAGGTCGGGGTTAGGTCTGGGTTATGCCCGCATTATGCACACGATTTTGCCTTCTTCACAAACTTGTTGGCCAGATCCCGGGTCTTTTCGGGTTTGAATCACGTAGTAATATGGTACCACCCATTAACAGTCAATTAAACCTGGATTCGGTCAGTATTTTAGGCGGTAACACCGGTTAGGTCTGGGTTAGGTCTGTGTTATGCCCGCATCTGGCTCCTGATTTTGCCTTCTTCACAAACTTATTGGCCAGATCCCGGGTTTTTTCGGGTTTGAATCACGTAGTCATATGGTACCACACATTAACAGTCAATTAAACCTGGATTTGGTTAGTATGTTAGGCGGTAACACCGGTTAGGTCTGGGTTAGGTCTGTGTTATGCCCACATCTGGCTCATGATTTTGCCTTCTTCGCATACTTGTTGGCCAGATCCCGGGTTTTTTCGGGTTTGAATCACGTGGTAATGTGGTACCACACAGTAGCAGTCAATTAAACCTGGATTCGGACAGTATTTTCGAGGATAACACCGGTTAGGTCTGGGTTAGGTCTGGGTTATGCCCGCATCTGGCTCATGATTTTGCCTTCTTCGCATACATGTTGGCCAGATCCTGGGTTTTTTCGGGTATGAATCACGTAGTAATGTGGTACCACACAGTAACAGTCAATTAAACCTGGATTCGTTCAGTATTTTTGACGGTAACACCGGTTAGGTCTGGGTTATGCCCGCATCAGCTCATGATTTTGCCTTCTTCGCATACTTGTTGGCCAGGTCCTGGGTTTTTTCGGGCATGAATCACGTAGTAATGTGGTACCACACAGTAACAGTCAATTAAACCTGGATTCGGTCAGTATTTTAGCCGGTAACACCGGTTTGGCCTGGGTTAGGTCTGGGTTATGACCGCATTATGCTCACGATTTTGCCTTCTTCGCATTCTTGTTAGCCAGATCCTGGGTTTTTTCGGGTTTGAATCACGTAATAATGTGGTACCACACTGAAATAGTCAATTAAACCTGGTCTCGATCCACATTTTAGACCATAACACCGGTTAGATCTGGGTTAGGTCTGGGTTATGCTCGCATCTGGCTCATGATTTTGCCTTCTTCGCATACTTGTTGGCCAGATCCAGGGTTTTTTTCCGGTTTGAATCACGTACTAATGAGGTACCACTCATTAACGGTCAATTAAACCTGGATTCGGTCAATATTTTAGTTGGATAAAACCGGTTAGGTCTGGGCTAGGTCTGGGTTATGCCCGCATCTGGCTCGTGATTTTGCCTTCTTCGCATACTTGTTGGACAGATCCTGGGTTTTTTCGGGTTTGAATCACGTGGTAATGTGGTACCACACAGCAACAGTCAATTAAACCTGGATTCGGTCAATATTTTAGTGGATAAAACCGGTTAGGTCTGGGCTAGGTCTGGGTTATGCCCGCATCTGGCTCGTGATTTTGCCTTCTTCGCATACTTGTTGGCCAGGTCCTGGGTTTTTTCGGGCATGAATCACGTAATAATGTGGTACCACACAGTAATAGTCAATCAAACCTGGTTTCGGTCAGTAATTTAGACGGTAACACCGGTTAGGTCTGGGTTATGCCCACATCTGGCTCATGATTTTGCCTTCTTCGCATACTTGTTGGCCAGATCCAGGGTTTTTTTCCGGTTTGAATCACGTAGTAATGTGGTACGACACTGAAACAGTCCATTAAACTTGGTTTCGATCAATATTTTAGTGGATAAGACCGGTTAGGTCTGGGCTAGGTCTGGGTTATGCCCGCATCTGGCTCATGATTTTGCCTTCTTCGCATACTTGTTGGCCAGATCCTGGGTTTTTTCGGGCATGGATCACGTAGTAATGTGGTACCACAAAGAAACAGTCAATTAAACCTGGATTCGGTCAGTATTTTAGACGGTAACACTGGTTAGGTCTGGGTTAGGTCTGGGTTATGCCCACATCTGGCTCACGATTTTGCCTTCTTCGCATATTTGTTGGCCAGATCCTGGGTTTTTTCGGGTTTGAATCACGTCGTAATGTGGTACCACACAGAAACCGTCAATGAAACCTGGATTCGGACAGTATTTTCGAGGATAACACCGGTTAGGTCTGGGTTAGGTCTGGGTTATGCCCGCATCTGGCTAATGATGTTGCCATCTTCGCATTCTTGTTGGCCAAATCTAGGGTTTTTTCGGGTTTGAATCACGTGGTAATGTGGTACCGCACTGAAACAGTCAATTAGACCTGGTTTCGATCCACATTTTAGAGGATAACACCGGTTAGGTCTGGGTTACGTCTGTGTTGTGCCCGCATCTGGCTCATGATTTTGCCTTTTTCGCATTCGTGTTGTCCAGATCCTTGGTTTTCCCTGGTTGGATCACGTAGTAATGTGGTACCACACTGAAACAGACAACTAAACCTGGTTTCGATCCACATTTTAGAACATAACACCGGTTAGGTCTGGGTTAGGTCTGGGTTATGCTCGCATCTGGCTCATGATTTTGCCACCTTCGCATACTTGTTGGCCAGATCCAGACTTTTTTTTCGGGTTTGAATCACGTAGTAATGTGGTACCACGCATTAACAGTCAATTAAACCTGGATTCGGTCAATATTTTAGTGGATAAAACCGGTTAGGTCTGGGCTAGGTCTGGGTTATGTTCGCTTCTGGCTCATGATTTTGCCTTCTTCGCATACTTGTTGGCCAGATCCAGGGTTTTTTTCCGGTTTGAATCACGTAGTAATGTGGTACCGCACTGAAACAGTCCACTAAACCTGGATTCGGTCAGTATTTTAGCCGGTAACACGTGTTAGGTCTGGATTAGATCTGGGTTATGCCCACATTATGGTCATGATTTTGCCTTCTTCGCATACTTGTTGGCCAGATCCAGGGTTTTTTCGGGTTTGAATCACGTAGTAATGTGGTACCACACTGAAACAGTCAATTAAACCTGGTTTCGATCCACATTTTAGAGGATAACACCGGGTAGGTCTGGGTTAGGTCTGGGTTATGCCCGCATCTGGCTCCTGATTTTGCCTCCATCACAAACTTGTTGGCCAGATCCCGGGTTTTTTCGGGTTTGAATCACGTAGTAATATGGTACCACCCATTTACAGTCAATTAAACCTGGATTCGGTCAGTATTTTAGGCGGTAACACCGGTTAGGTCTGGGTTGGGTCTGTGTTATGCCCGCATCTGGCTCCTGGTTTTGCCTTCTTCACAAACTTATTGGCCAGATCCCGGGTTTTTTCGGGTTTGAATCACGTAGTCATATGGTACCACACATTAACAGTCAATTAAACCTGGATTTGGTCAGTATCTTAGGCGGTAACACCGGTTAGGTCTGGGTTAGGTCTGCGTTATTCCCGCTTCTGGCTCATGATTTTGCCTTCTTCGCATACATGTTGGCCATATCCTGGGTTATTTCGGGTTTGAATAACGTAGTAATGTGGTACCACACATTGACAGTCAATTAAACCTGGATTCGGTCAGTATTTTAGTCGGTAACACCGGTTAGGTCTGGGTTAGGTCCGGGTTATGCCCGCATCTGGCTCATGATTTTGCCTTCTTCGGATACATGTTGGTCAGATCCTGGGTTTTTTCGGGTATGAATCACGTAGTAATGTGGTACCACACAGTAACAGTCAATTAAACCTGGATTCGTTCAGTATTTTTGACGGTAACACCGATTAGGTCTGGGTTATGCCCGCATCAGCTCATGATTTTGCCTTCTTCGCATACTTGTTGGCCAAATCCTGGGTATTTTCGGGTTTGAATGACGTAGTAATGTGGTACCACACAGTAACAGTCAATTAGACCTGGTTTCGATCCACATTTTAGAGGATAACACCGGTTAGGTCTGGGTTAGGTCTGTATTATGCCCGCATCAGCTCATGATTTTGCCTTCTTCGCATACTTGTTGGTCAGATCCTGCGTATTTTCGCGTTTGAATCACGTGGTAATGTGGTACCACACAGTAACAGCAATTAAACCTGGATTCGTTCAGTATTTGTGACGGTAACACCGGTTCGGTCTGGGTTATGCCCGCATCAGCTCATGATTTTGCCTTCTTCCCATACTTGTTGGCCAGATCCTGGGTTTTTTCGGGTATGAATCACGTAGTAATGTGGTACCACACTGAAACAGTCAATTAAACCTGGATTCGTTAAGTATTTTAGACGGTAACACCGGTTAGGTCTGGGTTAGGTCTGGGTTATGCCCGCATCTGGCTCATGATTTTGCCATCTTCGCATTCTTGTTGGCCAAATCCAGGGTTTTTTCGGGTTTAAATCACGTGGTAATGTGGTACCACACTGAAACAGTCAATTAGACCTGGTTTCGATCCACATTTTAGAGGATAACACCGGTTAGGCCGGGGTTAGGTCTGTGTTATGCCCGCATCTGGCTTATGATTTTGCCTTCTTCGCATACTTGTTGGCCAGATCCTGGGTTTTTTCGGGTTTGAATCACGTAGTAATGTGGTACCACACTGAAACAGTCAATTAAACCTGGATTCGTTAAGTATTTTAGACGGTCCCTCGGCGGTCTGGTGCGGCCATGAACGCCCGGCCGCCGAGGGGTGGAAACGGGGTCGCGGGCGGTTGCGAGTTGGGGCTCGCAGCCGCCACTAAACGCGGCCCCGGGACGGATAGCGGCGGGATGGAGTGGCCCCGTCCCGCCGCTATGAGGCTGTGTGTCTACTGGGGGGACCGATTGTCCCCCCGGGGGATGGGCGCGAAAGCGCGGGCACGGGGAGGACACCGGAAGAATGCTTCGAGCGATTCCCGGTATCCTCCCAAAACGTGCCGAAGGGTCACCGTGGGGTTTTTAGTGGGTAGGTCCCGCGCCTGTCGTTGTACGGGCGCGGAGAATCCCACCCACTCCTCCCACCTCTCCCCAAGGAGGTGGGAGGGAGTCTTTCGAAGATTTTCCCCACGACAAAAAAAAAAAAAAAAAAAAGTATTTTAGACGGTAACACCGGTTAGGTCTGGGTTAGGTCTGCGTTATGCCCGCACCTGCTCATGATTTTGCCTTCTTCGCATACATGTTGCCCGTATCCTGGGTTATTTCGGGTTTGAATCACGTAGTAATGTGGTACCACACAGTAACAGTCAATCAAACCTGGATTCGGTCAGTAATTTAGACGGTAACACGGGTTAGGTCTGGGTTAGGCCTGTGTTATGCCCACATCTGGCTCACGATTTTGCCTTCTTCGCATACTTGTTGGCCAGATCCCGTGTTTTTTCGGGTTTGAATCACGTCGTAATGTGGTACCACACTGAAACAGTCAATTAAACCTGGATTCGTTCAGTATTTTAGACGGTAACACCGGTTAGGTCTGGGTTAGGTCTGGGTTATGCCCGCATCTGGCTCATGATTTTGCCATCTTCGCATTCTTGTTGGCCAAATCCAGGGTTTTTTCGGGTATGAATCACGTAGTAATGAGGTACCATATAGTAACAGTCAATTAAACCTGGATTCGTTCAGTATTTTAGACGGTAACACCGGTTAGGTCAGGGTTAGGTCTGGGTTATGCCCGCATCAGCTCATGATTTTGCCTTCTTCGCATACTTGTTGGCCAGATCCTGGGTATTTTCGGGTTTGAATGACGTAGTAATGTGGTACCACACAGTAACAGTCAATTAAACCTGGATTTGGTCAGTATTTTAGCCGGTAACACCGGTTAGGTCTGGGTTAGGTCTGGGTTATGCCCGCATTATGCTCACGATTTTGCCGTCTTCGCATTCTTGTTAGCCAGATCCTGGGTTTTTTCGGGTTTGAATCACGTAGTAATGTGGTACCACACTGAAACAGTCAATTAAACCTGGTCTCGATCCACATTTTAGAACATAACACCGGTTAGATCTGGGCTAGGTCTGGGCTATGCTCGCATCTGGCTCATGATTTTGCCTTCTTCACAAACTTGTTGGAAAGATCCCGTGTTTTTTCGGGTATGAATCACGTAGTAATGAGGTACCACACAGTAACAGTCAATCAAACCTGGATTCGTTCAGTATTTTAGACGGTAACACCGGTTAGGTCAGGGTTAGGTCTGGGTTATGCCCGCATCAGCTCATGATTTTGCCTTCTTCGCATACTTGTTGGCCAGATCCTGGGTATTTTCGGGTTTGAATGACGTAGTAATGTGGTACCACACTGTAACAGTCAATTAAACCTGGATTCGGTAAGTATTTTAGAGGATAAAGCCGGTTAGGTCTGGGTTAGGCCTGGGATATGCCCGCATCTGGCTTATGATTTTGCCTTCTTCGCATACTTGTTGGCCAGACCCTGGGTTTTTTCGGGTTTGAATCACGTAGTAATGTGGTACCACACTGAAACAGTCAATTAAACCTGGATTCGTTAAGTATTTTAGACGGTAACACCGGTTAGGTCTGGGTTAGGTCTGGGTTATGCCCGCATCTGGCTCATGATTTTGCCATCTTCGCATTCTTGTTGGCCAAATCCAGGGTTTTTTCGGATTTAAATCACGTGGTAATGTGGTACCACACTGAAACAGTCAATTGGACCTGGTTTCGATCCACATTTTAGAGGATAACACCGGTTAGGTCGGGGTTAGGTCTGGGTTATGCCCGCATTATGTTCACGATTTTGCCTTCTACGCATTCTTGTTAGCCAGATCCTGGGTTTTTCGGGTTTGAATCACGTAGTAATGTGGTACCACCAATTAACAGTCAATTAAACCTGAATTCGGTCAGTATTTTAGGCGGTAACACCGGTTAGGTCTGGGTTAGGTCTGGGTTATGCCCGCATCTGGCTCATGATTTTGCCATCTTCGCATTCTTGTTGGCCAAATCTAGGGTTTTTTCGGGTTTGAATCACGTAGTAATATGGTACCACACATTAACAGTCAATTAAACCTGGATTCGGTCAATATTTTAGTGGATAAAACCGGTTAGGTCTGGGCCAGGTCTGGGTTATGCCCGCATCTGGCTCGTGATTTTGCCTTCTTCGCATTCTTGTTAGCCAGATCCTTGGTTTTCCCTGGTTGGATCACGTAGTAATGTGGTACCACACTGAAACAGACAACTAAACCTGGTTTCGATCCACATTTTAGAACATAACACCGGTTAGGTCTGGGTTAGGTCTGGGTTATGCTCGCATCTGGCTCATGATTTTGCCACCTTCGCATACTTGTTGGCCAGATCCAGACTTTTTTTTCGGGTTTGAATCACATAGTAATGTGGTACCACGCATTAACAGTCAATTAAACCTGGATTCGGTCAATATTTTAGTGGATAAAACCGGTTAGGTCTGGGCTAGGTCTGGGTTATGTTCGCATCTGGCTCATGATTTTGCCTTCTTCGCATACTTGTTGGCCAGATCCAGGGTTTTTTTCCGGTTTGAATCACGTAGTAATGTGGTACCGCACTGAAACAGTCCACTAAACCTGGATTCGGTCAGTATTTTAGCCGGTAACACGTGTTAGGTCTGGATTAGATCTGGGTTATGCCCACATTATGGTCATGATTTTGCCTTCTTCGCATACTTGTTGGCCAGATCCAGGGTTTTTTCGGGTTTGAATCACGTAGTAATGTGGTACCACACTGAAACAGTCAATTAAACCTGGTTTCGATCCACATTTTAGAGGATAACACCGGGTAGGTCTGGGTTAGGTCTGGGTTATGCCCGCATCTGGCTCCTGATTTTGCCTCCATCACAAACTTGTTGGCCAGATCCCGGGTTTTTTCGGGTTTGAATCACGTAGTAATATGGTACCACCCATTTACAGTCAATTAAACCTGGATTCGGTCAGTATTTTAGGCGGTAACACCGGTTAGGTCTGGGTTGGGTCTGTGTTATGCCCGCATCTGGCTCCTGATTTTGCCTTCTTCACAAACTTATTGGCCAGATCCCGGGTTTTTTCGGGTTTGAATCACGTAGTCATATGGTACCACACATTAACAGTCAATTAAACCTGGATTTGGTCAGTATCTTAGGCGGTAACACCGGTTAGGTCTGGGTTAGGTCTGCGTTATTCCCGCTTCTGGCTCATGATTTTGCCTTCTTCGCATACATGTTGGCCATATCCTGGGTTATTTCGGGTTTGAATAACGTAGTAATGTGGTACCACACATTGACAGTCAATTAAACCTGGATTCGGTCAGTATTTTAGTCGGTAACACCGGTTAGGTCTGGGTTAGGTCCGGGTTATGCCCGCATCTGGCTCATGATTTTGCCTTCTTCGGATACATGTTGGTCAGATCCTGGGTTTTTTCGGGTATGAATCACGTAGTAATGTGGTACCACACAGTAACAGTCAATTAAACCTGGATTCGTTCAGTATTTTTGACGGTAACACCGATTAGGTCTGGGTTATGCCCGCATCAGCTCATGATTTTGCCTTCTTCGCATACTTGTTGGCCAGATCCTGGGTATTTTCGGGTTTGAATGACGTAGTAATGTGGTACCACACAGTAACAGTCAATTAGACCTGGTTTCGATCCACATTTTAGAGGATAACACCGGTTAGGTCTGGGTTAGGTCTGTGTTATGCCCGCATCAGCTCATGATTTTGCCTTCTTCGCATACTTGTTGGTCAGATCCTGCGTATTTTCGCGTTTGAATCACGTGGTAATGTGGTACCACACAGGAACAGCAATTAAACCTGGATTCGTTCAGTATTTGTGACGGTAACACCGGTTCGGTCTGGGTTATGCCCGCATCAGCTCATGATTTTGCCTTCTTCCCATACTTGTTGGCCAGATCCTGGGTTTTTTCGGGTATGAATCACGTAGTAATGTGGTACCACACTGAAACAGTCAATTAAACCTGGATTCGTTAAGTATTTTAGACGGTAACACCGGTTAGGTCTGGGTTAGGTCTGGGTTATGCCCGCATCTGGCTCATGATTTTGCCATCTTCGCATTCTTGTTGGCCAAATCCAGGGTTTTTTCGGGTTTAAATCACGTGGTAATGTGGTACCACACTGAAACAGTCAATTAGACCTGGTTTCGATCCACATTTTAGAGGATAACACCGGTTAGGCCGGGGTTAGGTCTGTGTTATGCCCGCATCTGGCTTATGATTTTGCCTTCTTCGCATACTTGTTGGCCAGATCCTGGGTTTTTTCGGGTTTGAATCACGTAGTAATGTGGTACCACACTGAAACAGTCAATTAAACCTGGATTCGTTAAGTATTTTAGACGGTCCCTCGGCGGTCTGGTGCGGCCATGAACGCCCGGCCGCCGAGGGGTGGAAACGGGGTCGCGGGCGGTTGCGAGTTGGGGCTCGCAGCCGCCACTAAACGCGGCCCCGGGACGGATAGCGGCGGGATGGAGTGGCCCCGTCCCGCCGCTATGAGGCTGTGTGTCTACTGGGGGGACCGATTGTCCCCCCGGGGGATGGGCGCGAAAGCGCGGGCACGGGGAGGATACCGGAAGAATGCTTCGAGCGATTCCCGGTATCCTCCCAAAACGTGCCGAAGGGTCACCGTGGGGTTTTTAGTGGGTAGGTCCCGCGCCTGTCGTTGTACGGGCGCGGAGAATCCCACCCACTCCTCCCACCTCTCCCCAAGGAGGTGGGAGGGAGTCTTTCGAAGATTTTCCCCACGACAAAAAAAAAAAAAAAAAAAAGTATTTTAGACGGTAACACCGGTTAGGTCTGGGTTAGGTCTGCGTTATGCCCGCACCTGCTCATGATTTTGCCTTCTTCGCATACATGTTGGCCATATCCTGGGTTATTTCGGGTTTGAATCACGTAGTAATGTGGTACCACACAGTAACAGTCAATCAAACCTGGATTCGGTCAGTAATTTAGACGGTAACACGGGTTAGGTCTGGGTTAGGCCTGTGTTATGCCCACATCTGGCTCATGATTTTGCCTTCTTCGCATACTTGTTGGCCAGATCCCGTGTTTTTTCGGGTTTGAATCACGTCGTAATGTGGTACCACACTGAAACAGTCAATTAAACCTGGATTCGTTCAGTATTTTAGACGGTAACACCGGTTAGGTCTGGGTTAGGTCTGGGTTATGCCCGCATCTGGCTCATGATTTTGCCATCTTCGCATACATGTTGGCCATATCCTGGGTTATTTCGGGTTTGAATCACGTAGTAATGTGGTACCACACTGAAACAGTCAATCAAACCTGGATTCGGTCAGTAATTTAGACGGTAACACGGGTTAGGTCTGGGTTAGGCCTGTGTTATGCCCACATCTGGCTCATGATTTTGCCTTCTTCGCATTCTTGTTGGCCAAATCCAGGGTTTTTTCGGGTATGAATCACGTAGTAATGAGGTACCATATAGTAACAGTCAATTAAACCTGGATTCGTTCAGTATTTTAGACGGTAACACCGGTTAGGTCAGGGTTAGGTCTGGGTTATGCCCGCATCAGCTCATGATTTTGCCTTCTTCGCATACTTGTTGGCCAGATCCTGGGTATTTTCGGGTTTGAATGACGTAGTAATGTGGTACCACACAGTAACAGTCAATTAAACCTGGATTTGGTCAGTATTTTAGCCGGTAACACCGGTTAGGTCTGGGTTAGGTCTGGGTTATGCCCGCATTATGCTCACGATTTTGCCGTCTTCGCATTCTTGTTAGCCAGATCCTGGGTTTTTTCGGGTTTTAATCACGTAGTAATGTGGTACCACACTGAAACAGTCAATTAAACCTGGTCTCGATCCACATTTTAGAACATAACACCGGTTAGATCTGGGCTAGGTCTGGGCTATGCTCGCATCTGGCTCATGATTTTGCCTTCTTCACAAACTTGTTGGCCAGATCCCGTGTTTTTTCGGGTATGAATCACGTAGTAATGAGGTACCACACAGTAACAGTCAATTAAACCTGGATTCGTTCAGTATTTTAGACGGTAACACCGGTTAGGTCAGGGTTAGGTCTGGGTTATGCCCGCATCAGCTCATGATTTTGCCTTCTTCGCATACTTGTTGGCCAGATCCTGGGTATTTTCGGGTTTGAATGACGTAGTAATGTGGTACCACACTGTAACAGTCAATTAAACCTGGATTCGGTAAGTATTTTAGAGGATAAAGCCGGTTAGGTCTGGGTTAGGCCTGGGATATGCCCGCATCTGGCTTATGATTTTGCCTTCTTCGCATACTTGTTGGCCAGACCCTGGGTTTTTTCGGGTTTGAATCACGTAGTAATGTGGTACCACACTGAAACAGTCAATTAAACCTGGATTCGTTAAGTATTTTAGACGGTAACACCGGTTAGGTCTGGGTTAGGTCTGGGTTATGCCCGCATCTGGCTCATGATTTTGCCATCTTCGCATTCTTGTTGGCCAAATCCAGGGTTTTTTCGGGTTTAAATCACGTGGTAATGTGGTACCACACTGAAACAGTCAATTGGACCTGGTTTCGATCCACATTTTAGAGGATAACACCGGTTAGGTCGGGGTTAGGTCTGTGTTATGCCCGCATCTGGCTCATGATTTTGCCTTCTTCACAAACTTGTTGGCCAGATCCCGTGTTTTTTCGGGTTTGAATCACGTAGTAATATGGTACCACCAATTAACAGTCAATTAAACCTGATTTCGGTCAGTATTTTAGGCGGTAACACCGGTTAGGTCTGGGTTAGGTCTGGGTTATGCCCGCATCTGGCTCATGATTTTGCCATCTTCGCATTCTTGTTGGCCAAATCTAGGGTTTTTTCGGGTTAAAATCACGTGGTAATGTGGTACCACACTGAAACAGTCAATTAGACCTGGTTTCGATCCACATTTTAGAGGATAACACCGGTTAGGTCGGGGTTAGGTCTGGGTTATGCCCGCATTATGTTCACGATTTTGCCTTCTACGCATTCTTGTTAGCCAGATCCTGGGTTTTTCGGGTTTGAATCACGTAGTAATGTGGTACCACCAATTAACAGTCAATTAAACCTGAATTCGGTCAGTATTTTAGGCGGTAACACCGGTTAGGTCTGGGTTAATTCTGTGTTATGCCAGCATCTGGCTCCTGATTTTGCCTTCTTCACAAACTTGTTGGCCAGATCCCGGGTTTTTTCGGGTTTGAATCACGTAGTAATATGGTACCACACATTAACAGTCAATTAAACCTGGATTCGGTCAATATTTTAGTGGATAAAACCGGTTAGGTCTGGGCCAGGTCTGGGTTATGCCCGCATCTGGTTCGTGATTTTGCCTTCGTCGCATACTTGTTGGCCAGGTCCTGGGTTTTTTCGGGCATGAATCACGTAGTAATGTGGTACCACACAGTAACAGTCAATCAAACCTGGTTTCGGTCAGTAATTTAGACGGTAACACCGGTTAGGTCTGGGTTAGGTCTGGGTTATGCCCACATCTGGCTCATGATTTTGCCTTCTTCGCATACATGTTGGCCAGATCCTGGGTTTTTTCGGGTTTGTATCACGTAGTAATGTGGTACCACACTGAAACAGTCAATTAAACCTGGTTTCGATCCACATTTTCGAACATAACACCGGTTAGATCTGGGTTAGGTCTGGGTTATGCTCGCATCTGGCTCATGATTTTGCCTTCTTCGCATACTTGTTGGCCAGATCCAGGGTTTTTTTCCGGTTTGAATCACGTACTAATATGGTACCACACATTAACAGTCAATTAAACCTGGATTCGGCCAATATTTTAGTGGATAAAACCGGTTAGGTCTGGGTTATGCCCACATCTGGCTCATGATTTTGCCTTCTTCGCATACTTGTTGGCCAGATCCTGGGTTTTTTCGGGTTTGAATCACGTGGTAATGTGGTACCACAAAGTAACAGTCAATTAAACCTGGATTCGGTCAGTATTTTAGAGGATAAAGCCGGTTAGGTCTGGGTTAGGCCTGGGTTATGCCCGCATCTGGCTCATGATTTTGCCTTCTTCGCATACTTGTTGGCCAGATCCTGGGTTTTTTCGGGCATGAATCACGTAGTAATGTGGTACCACACAGTAACAGTCAATCAAACCTGGTTTCGGTCAGTAATTTAGACGGTAACACCGGTTAGGTCTGGGTTAGGTCTGGGTTATGCCCACATCTGGCTCATGATTTTGCCTTCTTCGCATACTTGTTGGCCAGATCCAGGGTTTTTTTCCGGTTTGAATCACGTAGTAATGTGGTACGACACTGAAACAGTCCATTAAACTTGGTTTCGATCAATATTTTAGTGGATAAGACCGGTTAGGTCTGGGCTAGGTCTGGGTTATGCCCGCATCTGGCTCATGATTTTGCGTTCTTCGCATACTTGTTGGCCAAATCCAGGGTTTTTTCGTGTTTGAATCACGTGGTAATGTGGTACCACACTGAAACAGTCAATTAGACCTGGTTTCGATCCACATTTTAGAGGATAACACCGGTTAGGTCTGGGTTAGGTCTGTGTTATGCCCGCATCTGCTCATGATTTTGCTTTCTTCGCATACTTGTTGGCCAGATCCTGGGCATTTTCGGGTTTGAATCACGTAGTAATGTGGTACCACACAGTAACAGTCAATTAAACCTGGATTCGGTCAGTATTTTAGCCGGTAACACAGGTTAGGTCTGGATTAGGTCTGGGTTATGCCCGCATCTGGCTCTTGATTTTGCATTCTTCCCATACTTGTTGGCAGATCCTGGGTTTTCTCAGGTTTGAATCACGTACTAATGTGGTACCACACTGAAACAGTCAATTAAACCTGGTCTTGATCCACATTTTAGAACATAACACCGGTTAGATCTGGGTTAGGTCTGGGTTATGCTCGCATCTGGCTCATGATTTTGCCTTCTTCACAAACTTGTTGGCCAGATCCCGTGTTTTTTCGGGTATGAATCACGTAGTAATGAGGTACCACACAGTAACAGTCAATAAAACCTGGATTCGTTCAGTATTTTAGACGGTAACACCGGTTAGGTCAGGGTTAGGTCTGGGTTATGCCCGCATCAGCTCATGATTTTGCCTTCTTCGCATACTTGTTGGCCAGATCCTGGGTATTTTCGGGTTTGAATGACGTAGTAATGTGGTACCACACTGTAACAGTCAATTAAACCTGGATTCGGTAAGTATTTTAGAGGATAAAGCCGGTTAGGTCTGGGCTAGGCCTGGGATATGCCCGCATCTGGCTTATGATTTTGCCTTCCTCGCATACTTGTTGGCCAGACCCTGGGTTTTTTCGGGTTTGAATCACGTAGTAATGTGGTACCACACTGAAACAGTCAATTAAACCTGGATTCGTTAAGTATTTTAGACGGTAACACCGGTTAGGTCTGGGTTAGGTCTGGGTTATGCCCGCATCTGGCTCATGATTTTGCCATCTTCGCATTCTTGTTGGCCAAATCCAGGGTTTTTTCGGGTTTAAATCACGTGGTAATGTGGTACAACACTGAAACAGTCAATTAGACCTGGTTTCGATCCACATTTTAGAGGATAACACCGGTTAGGTCGGGGTTAGGTCTGTGTTATGCCCGCATCTGGCTTATGATTTTGCCTTCTTCGCATACTTGTTGGCCAGATCCTGGGTTTTTTCGGGTTTGAATCACGTAGTAATGTGGTACCACACTGAAACAGTCAATTAAACCTGGATTCGTTAAGTATTTTAGACGGTAACACCGGTTAGGTCTGGGTTAGGTCTGGGTTATGCCCGCATCTGGCTCATGATTTTGCCATCTTCGCATTCTTGTTGGCCAAATCCAGGGTTTTTTCGGGTTTAAATCACGTGGTAATGTGGTACAACACTGAAACAGTCAATTAGACCTGGTTTCGATCCACATTTTAGAGGATAACACCGGTTAGGTCGGGGTTAGGTCTGTGTTATGCCCGCATCCGGCTTATGATTTTGCCTTCTTCGTATACTTGTTGGCCAGATCCTGGGTTTTTTCGGGTTTGAATCACGTAGTAATGTGGTACCACACTGAAACAGTCAATTAAACCTGGATTCGTTAAGTATTTTAGACGGTAACACCGGTTAGGTCTGGGTTATGTCTGTGTTATGCCCGCATCTGCTCATGATTTTGCCTTCTTCGCATACATGTTGGCCATATCCTGGGTTATTTCGGGTTTGAATCACGTAGTAATGTGGTACCACGCAGTAACAGTCAATTAAACTTGGTTTCGATCAATATTTTAGTGGATAAAACCGGTTAGGTCTGGGCTAGGTCTGGGTTATGCCCGCATCTGGCTCTTGATTTTGCCTTCTTCGCATACTAGTTGGCCAGATCCTGGGTTTTTTCGGGTTTGAATCACGTCGTAATGTGGTACCACACTGAAGCAGTCAATTAAACCTGGATTCGTTCAATATTTTAGACGGTAACACCGGTTAGGTCTGGGTTAGGTCTGGGTTATGCCCGCATCTGGCTCATGATTTTGCCATCTTCGCACTCTTGTTGGCCAAATCCAGGGTTTTTTCGGGTTTAAATCACGTGGTAATGTGGTACCACACTGAAACAGTCAATTAGACCTGGTTTCGATCCACATTTTAGAGGATAACACCGGTTAGGTCGGGGTTAGGTCTGTATTATGCCCGCATCTGGCTCATGATTTTGCATTCTTGACAAACTTGTTGGCCAGATCCCGTGTTTTTTCGGGTTTGAATAACGTAGTAATATGGTACCACCAATTAACAGTCAATTAAACCTGAATTCGGTCAGTATTTTAGGCGGTAACACCGGTTAGGTCTGGGTTAATTCTGTGTTATGCCAGCATCTGGCTCCTGATTTTGCCTTCTTCACAAACTTGTTGGCCAGATCGCGGGATTTTTCGGGTTTGAATCACGTAGTAATATGGTACCACACATTAACAGTCAATTAAACCTGGATTTGGTCAGTATTTACGGCGGTAACACAGGTTAGGTCTGGGTTAGGTCTGCGTTATTCCCGCATCTGGCTCATGATTTTGCCTTCTTCGCATACTTGTTGGCCAGATCCAGGGTTTTTTTCCGGTTTGAATCACGTTGTAATGTGGTACGACACTGACACAGTCCATTAAACTTGGTTTCGATCAATATTTTAGTGGATAAAACCGGTTAGGCCTGGGCTAGGTCTGGGTTATGCCCGCATCTGGCTCATGATTTTGCCTACTTCGCATACTTGTTGGCCAGATCCTGGGTTTTTTCGGGTTTGAATCACATAGTAATGTGGTACCACAAAGTAACAGCCAATCAAACCTGGATTCAGTCAGTATTTTAGCCGGTACCACGTGTTAGGTCTGGGTTAGATCTAGGTTATGCCCACATCTGGCTCATGATTTTGCCTTCTTCGCATACTTGTTGGCCAGATACAGGGTTTTTTTCCGGTTTGAATCACGTAGTAATGTCGTACGACACTGAAACAGTCCATTAAACTTGGTTTCGATCAATATTTTAGTGGATAAAACCGGTTAGGTCTGGGCTAGGTCTGGGTTATGCCCGCATCTGGCTCATGATTTTGCCTTCTTTGCATACTTGTTGGCCATATCCTGGGTTTTTTCGGGCATGGATTACGTAGTAATGTGGAACCACACAGTAACAGTCAATCAAACCTGGATTCGGTCAGTATTTTAGACGGTAACACCGGTTAGGTCTGGGTTAGGTTTGGGTTATGCCCACATCTGGCTCATGATTTTGCCTTCTTCGCATACTTGTTGGCCAGATCCTGGGTTTTTTCGGGTTTGAATCACGTAGTAATGTGGTACGACACTGACACAGTCCATTAAACTTGGTTTCGATCAATATTTTAGTGGATAAAACCGGTTAGGTCTGGGCTAGGTCTGGGTTATGCCCGCATCTGGCTCATGATTTTGCCTACTTCGCATACTTGTTGGCCAGATCCTGGGTTTTTTCGGGCATGAATCACGTAATAATGTGGTACCACACAGTAACAGTCAATCAAACCTGGTTTCGGTCAGTAATTTAGACGGTAACACCGGTTAGGTCTGGGTTAGATCTGGGTTATGCCCACATGTGGCTCATGATTTTGCCTTCTTCGCATACTTGTTGGCCAGATCCAGGGTTTTTTTCCGGTTTGAATCACGTAGTAATGTCGTACGACACTGAAACAGTCCATTAAACTTGGTTTCGGTCCACATTTTAGAGGATAACAGCGGTTAGATCTGGGTTAGGTCTGGGTTATGCCCGCATCTGGCTCCTGATTTTGCCTTCTTCACAAACTTGTTGGCCAGATCCCGGGTTTTCTCGGGTTTGAATCACGTAGTAATATGGTACCACGCATTAACAGTCAATTAAACCTGGATTCGGTCAGTATTTTAGGCTGTAACACCGGTTAGGTCTGGGTTAGTTCTGGGTTATGCCCGCATCTGGCTCATGATTTTGCCTTCTTCGCATACATGTTGGTCAGATCCTGGGTTTTTTCGGGTATGAATCACGTAGTAATGTGTTACCGTACAGTAACAGTCAATTAAACCTGGATTCGTTCAGTATTTTAGACGGTAACACCGGTTAGGTCTGGGTTAGTTCTGGGTTATGCCCGCATCTGGCTCATGATTTTGCCTTCTTCGCATTCTTGTTAGCCAGATCCTCGGTTTTTTCGGGCTTGAATCACGTTGTAATGTGGTACCACACTGAAACAGTCAATTAAACCCGGTTTCGATCCACATTTTAGAGGATAACACCGGTTAGGACTGCGTTAGGTCTGGGTTATGGCCGCATCAGCTCATGATTTTGCCTTCTTCGCATACATGTTGGCCAGATCCTGGGTTTTTTCGGGTTTGAATAACGTGGTAATGTGGTACCACACAGTAACAGTCAATTAAACCTGGATTCGGTCAGTATTTTAGAGGATAAAGCCGGTTAGGTCTGGGTTAGGCCTGGGTTATGCCCGCATCTGGCTTACGATTTTGCCTTCTTCGCATTCGTGTTGGCCAGATCCTGGGTTTTTTCCGGTTTGAATCACGTACTAATGTGGTACCACACATTATCAGTCAATTAAACCTGGATTCAGTCAATATTTTAGTGGATAAAACCGGTTAGGTCTGGGCTAGGTCTGGGTTATGCCCGCATCTGGCTCGTGATTTTGCCTTCTTCGCATACTTGTTGGCCAGATCCAGGGTTTTTTCCGGTTTGAATCACGTAGTAATGTGGTACGACACTGAAACAGTCCATTAAACTTGGTTTCGATCAATATTTTAGTGGATAAAACCGGTTAGGTCTGGGCTAGTTCTGGGTTATGCCCGCATCTGGCTCATGATTTTGCCTACTTGGCATACTTGTTGGCCAGATCCTGGGTTTTTTCGGGCATGAATCACGTAGTAATGTGGTACCACAAAGTAACAGTCAATTAAACCTGGATTCGGTCAGTATTTTAGACGGTAACACCGGTTAGGTCTGGGTTAGGCCTGGTTTATGCCCGCATCTGGCTTACGATTTTGCCTTCTTCGCATTCTTGTTGGGCAGATCCTGGGTTTTTTCGGGCATGAATCACGTAGTAATGTGGTACCACAGAGTAACAGTCAATTAAACCTGGATTCGGTCAGTATTTTAGAGGATAAAGCCGGTTAGGTCTGGGTTAGGCCTGGGTTATGCTCGCATCCCGGCTCATGATTTTGCCTTCTTCGCATACTTGTTGGCCAGATCCAGGGTTTTTTTCCGGTTTGAATCACGTACTAATGTGGTGCCACACACTAGCAGTCAATTAAACCTGGATTCAGTCAATATTTTAGTGGATAAAACCGGTTAGGTCTGGGCTATGTCTGGGTTATGCCCGCATCTGGCTCGTGATTATGCCTTCTTCGCATACTTGTTGGCCAGATCCAGGGTTTTTTCCGGTTTGAATCACGTAGTAATGCGGTACGACATTGAAACAGTCCATTAAACTTGGTTTCGATCAATATTTTAGTGGATAAAACCGGTTAGGTCTGGGCTTGGTCTGGGTTTTGCCCGCATCTGGCTCATGATTTTGCCTACTCCGCATACTTGTTGGCCAGATCCTGGGTTTTTTCGGGCATGAATTACGTAGTAATGTGGTACCACAAAGTAACAGTCAATCAAACCTGGATTCGGTCAGTATTTTAGACGGTAACACCGGTTAGGTCTGGGTTAGGCCTGGGTGATGCCCGCATCTGGCTTACGATTTTGGCTTCTTCGCATACTTGTTGGCCAGATCCCGGGTTTTTTCGGGTTTAAATCACGTAGTAATATGGTACCACACTGAAACTGTCAATTAAACCTGGTTTCGATCCACATTTTCGAACTTAACACCGGCTAGATCTGGGTTAGGTCTGGGTAATGCTCGCATCTGGGTCATGATTTTGCCTTCTTCGCATACTTGTTGGCCAGATCCTAGGTTTTTTCGGGCATGGATCACGTAGTAATGTGGTACCACACAGAAACAGTCAATCAAACCTGGATTCGGTCAGTATTTTAGACGGTAACACCGGTTAGGTCTGGGTTAGGTCTGGGTTATGCCCCTCGTAGTTTTGAATCAAGGGGCCGTGAGCACGTGCGTGCACGCGCGGGGCGAGTCGATCGTCGACATATCGTTGGGGAGCCCCGCCATAGCACGCCGTGTGTCCGACTGGAGGGTCGCGGAAGAGGTGGCCACGTTAAGCGACCACCTCTACATTACGTTTTCCGTATCCGCGACCCCCGGCTTAAATGGACCCCGCCAACCGGACAGGGATGCACACCCGGCGCCACGCTGGTCCGCCAAGAGGCTGGACCCGGACGCCCTTGCGATGGCAGCCTCCGTTGTGGCATGGCAGGAGATGCCACGCCGGACCCTCGGCAATCCATCTGCCGGGGCGCGTTGGTTCCGGGAGACTATGACGTCGTTGTGTGACGCAGTCATGCCCCGGGCCACCGCCCCGAGCCGAGGGGGGTCCGTGTACTGGTGGTCGGGCGAGATCGAGGATTTACGCACTCGGTGCGTTGTCGCCCGACGCCGGTACACCCGCGCCAGGAGACGGCGCGGGGCGACGGAGGCAGAGGTGGTGGGGTTGCGCGGGGAATTTTCCCTGGCGCGAAGAACCCTCCGCCGGGCCATCGCGACCGCGAAAGCCCAAGCATGGACGGAGCTCCTCGGGTCTCTGGATGCAAATCCATGGGGGCGCCCTTATCATATGGTCGTAGGGAAGATGCGATCATGGGCGCCCCCGATCACAGAGAGCCTCGACCCCCAGCTGCTCGGGGAAACTATGCGCGTCCTCTTCCCCGCTGGGGGAGAGGCGTTCCTGCATCCCCCCGAGCCACAGCCGGATCACCCGCCTTGGTGGTCCGACGAACTGGGGGTCTCCGAGGAGGAGCTAGCTAGGGCCGTCCGGAGAATGGCTGCCAAGAAGACGGCGCCAGGACCGGACGGCATACCCGGCCAGGCCTGGGCAGTAGCGGTGGGCGTTTTGGGTGGCGGGTTGATACGCGTCTTCGACGCGTGCCTCCAGACCGGTCAGTTCCCCCCCATATGGAAGGTGGCGAGGTTGGTCCTCCTCCACAAGCCAGGGAAGCCCGCGGATTCTCCATCCGCGTTCCGACCCATTTGTCTGTTGGACGAGGCTGGGAAACTCCTCGAGCGGGTCATTGTATCCCGTCTCGAGGGGCATCTGTCCCGCGTCGGCCCTGATCTGGCCGACCGACAGTTCGGCTTTCGCCGGGGCCGCTCCACTGTCGACGCCATAGCGACCGTGCGGACCCTGGCGGAATCGGCAGTCTCCCGGGGGGGTGTGGCGTTGGCAGTCTCGTTGGACATAGCCAACGCCTTTAACACCGTCTCCTGGGGGGCGATAGGTCGGGCACTCCAGTACCACCGGGTGCCCGCCTATCTGTGTCGACTGATCGGGGACTATCTGCGGGGCAGGGTAGTCCAATATCCGGGTCGGAACGGGATGGAGCAGAGAGCGGTGCACCGCGGCGTTCCACAGGGGTCGGTCCTCGGGCCGCTCCTGTGGAACTTGGCGTATGACGCGGTGCTGCGGGCTGACCTCCCCGTCGGCGTGTCGTTGGTTTGTTATGCCGACGACACCCTGGTGATAGCCGGCGGGGATACGTGGTGGAGGGCCGTGGCCCTCGCGGAGGAAGGGACGGCACGAGTCGTCGCCGAGATAGAGCGTCTGGGGTTGCGCGTGGCACCCCAAAAGACCGAGGCCATCTGGCTGTGTAACGTCAGTGGTCGAGGGGTGCCGCGCCAGGCGTCTCTACGGGTGGGTGGAGCCCAAGTCGGGGTGGGGCGCCGGATGAAGTACCTGGGCCTCACCCTCGACAGCTACTGGCGGTTCGGGCATCATTTGGAAGGGTTGGGTCCCCGTATTGAAAGGGCAGCGGCCGCGTTAGGTCGCATAATGCCCAATCTCGGGGGACCCAACATGGCGGCACGGCGGCTGTATTTGGGAGTCGTCCGGTCCATGGCGCTTTATGGCGCGCCTATATGGGCCGGCGGTCTGATGGCCAATCGGCGGGGTGCATTTGTACCCCGTCGGTTACAGAGGTTGGTCGCCATCAGAGTCGTGCGGGGTTATCGCACGATCTCCTACACAGCCGCCACCTTGCTGGCGGGTTCCGCACCGTTTCACCTGCTGGCGAAAATGGACGCAGAGGTCTATCAAAACCTCTGCGACCTTCGCCAGCGGGGTGTGGACCCGCACGGCGAGGAGGCCGCCAGGGCCCGAAGCCAGGCGTGGCGACGCGTCTATAGTCGGTGGCTGGTCTGGTTATCCAAGCCAGACCAGCGGGATGATCGCGTCGCCGCGGCGGTCCGCCCAGAGTTTTATGCCTGGGTGGGCCGTAGCTGGGGTACGCCCACCTACCGCCTGACACAGGTACTGACCGGACACGGTTGCTTCGGTCGGTACCTGCATCGGATAGGGCGGGAGGCGACGGCTGCGTGCCATCATTGCAGGGGAAGGGAGGACACCGCGCAGCACACGCTGCAGTTTTGCCCGGCGTGGGCAGCGCAGCGCGGTGTCCTTATTAGAGCGATTGGAGCGGACCTCTCGCTGCCGGCCGTCATTCGTGCGATGGTCGGCAGTAAGGAGGCGTGGGCGGCCATGGCCTTGTTTTGTGAAGAGGTCATGGCCGCGAAGGAGGACGCCGAAAGGGCGCGAGAGGAGGTGGGGGGCAGGCGGCGACGCCGACCGTAAGACCCTCCACCGCTCCCCGTGGCAGGGGGAGCGCGAAGGGGTCGGTGATGGTGTTTGTGGTGCGACGTGAGGGACTTTATCCCCTCATTCCCCCTCGCACCCAGCCCATCACCGGACCGGGGGCCCGTGGTAGGGGCCCCGTCTAGCGGGGGCGGCAGTGTTAGCCGGCCCCGCAGCCGTGGTCGCGATCGGGTGGGGGCCCGGTCGCGGCTAGTAGCAACGGCGCGAGTGGGGGCGACGTCGCGTGTGACCGCGCGGCGTCGCCGGGGGGCAATCAGTTTAGTTTGCCCCCCATTGGGGGAGGAGGATCGCTTCTCCTCCCCCGGGAAGGGCCCGTAGTAGGGCGTTGCGCCAACGGGGAGAGCCACGGTAGTATCGCTAGTTTGGTTCCCGTGACTCTCCCCAGATAAAGGGCGCAGGCGGTCACCGTGGTGTTTTAGCCGGTAAGAGTCCGGCACTACCCCGGCCTCCCCCCCAGGGAGCCGGGGTGTCCATGAGGATTTCACCACGTTAAAAAAAAAAAAAAAAAAAAGGTCTGGGTTATGCCCACATCTGGCTCATGATTTTGCCTTCTTCGCATACTTGTTGGCCAGATCCTGGGTTTTTTCGGGTTTGAATCACGTCGTAATGTGGTACCACACAGTAACAGTCAATTAAACCTGGATTCGGACAGTATTTTAGCCGGTAACACGTGTTAGGTCTGGGCTAGGTCTGGGTTATGCGCGCATCTGGCTCCTGATTTCGCCTTCTTCGCATACTTCTGGGCCAGATCCTGGGTTATTACGGGTATGATTCACGTAGTAATGTGGTATCACACAGTAACAGTCAATCAAACCTGGATTCGGTCAGTATTTTGGACGGTAACACCGGTTAGGTATGTGTTAGGTCTGGGTTATGCCCGCATCTGGCTCCTGATTTTGCCTTCTTCGCATACTTCTTGGCCAGATCCTGGGTTATTTCGGGTTTGAATCACGTAGTAATGTGGTACCACACAGTAACAGTCGATTAAACATGGTTTCGGTCAGTATTGTAGTCGGTAACGCCGGTTAGGTCTGGTTCAGGTCAGGGTTGTGTCCGCATCTGGCTCCTGATTTTGCATTCTTCCCATACTTGTTGGCCAGATCCTGGGTTTTTTCAGGTTTGAATCACGTAGTAAATTGGTACCATGCTGAAACAGCCAATTAAACCTGGTTTCGATTCACATTTTAGAGGATATCACCGGTTAGGTCTGGGTTAGGTCTGGGTTATACCCGCATCTGGCTCATGATTTTGCCTTCTTCGCATTCTTGTTGGCCAGTTCCAGGGTTTTTTCGGATTTGAATCACGTAGTAATGTGGTACCACACAGAAACTGTCAATTAAACCTGGTTTCAATCCACATTTTCGAACATAACACCGGTTAGATCTGGGTTAGGTCTGGGTTATGCTCGCATCTGGCTGATGATTTTGCCTTCTTCGCATTCTTGTTGGCCAGATCCAGGGATTTTTTCTGGTTTGAATCACGTAGTAATGTGGTACCACACTGAAACAGTCCATTAAACTTGGTTTCGATCAATATTTTAGTGGGTAAAACCGGTTAGGTCTGGGCTAGGTCTGGGTTATGCCCGCATCTGGCTCATGATTTTGCCTTCTTCGCATACTTGTTGGCCAGATCCAGGGTTTTTTTCCGGTTTGAATCACGTAGTAATATGGTACCACCCATTAACAGTCAATTAAACCTGGATTCGGTCAGCATTTTAGGCGGTAACACAGGTTAGGTCTGGCTTAGGGCTGTGTTATGCCCGCATCTGGCTCCTGATTTTGCCTTCTTCACTAACTTGTTGGCTAGATCCCGGGTTTTTTCGGGTTTGAATCACGTAGTAATATGGTACCACACATTAACAGTCAATTAAACCTGGATTCGGTCAGTATTTTAGCCGGTAACATGTGTTAGGTCTGGGTTAGATCTGGGTTATGCCCGCATCTGGCTCCTGATTTTGCCTTCTTCACAAACTTGTTGGCCAGATCCCGGGTTTTTTCGGGTTTGAATATCGTAGTAATATGGTACCACACTGAAACAGACAATTAAACCTGGTTTCGATCCACATTTTAGAACATAACACCGGTTAGGTCTGGGTTAGGTCTGGGTTATTCTCGCATCTGGCTCATGATTTTGCCTTCTTCGCATACTTCTTGGCCATATCCAGGGTTTTTTCGGATTTGAAGCACGTAGTAATGTGGTACCACATTGAAACAGTCCACTAAACCTGGATTCGGTCAATATTTTAGCCGGTAACACGTGTTAGGTCTAGGTTAGATCTGGGTTATGCCCACATTTTGGTCATGATTTTGCCTTCTTCGCATACTTGATGGCCAGATCCAAGGTTTTTTCGGGTTTGAATCACGTAGTAATGTGGTACCACACTGAAACAGTCAATTAAACCTGGTTTCGATCCACATTTTAGAGGATAAAACCGGTCAGGTCTGGGTTAGGTCTGGGTTATGCCCGCATCTGGCTCCTGATTTTGCCTTCTTCACGAACTTGTTGGCCAGATCCCGGGGTTTTTCGGGTTTGAATATCGTAGTAATATGGTACCACCCATTAACAGTCAATTAAACCTGGATTCGGTCAGTATTTTAGGCGGTAACACCGGTTAGGTCTGGGTTAGGGCTGTGTTATGCCCGCATCTTGCTCCTGATTTTGCCTTCTTCACAAACTTGTTGGCTAGATCCCGGGTTTTTTCGGGTTTGAATCAGGTAGTAATATGGTACCACACATTAACAGTCAATTAAACCTGGTTTCGGTCAGTATTTTAGCCGGTAACACGTGTTAGGTCTGGGTTAGATCTGGGTTATGCCCACATTTTGGTCATGATTTTGCCTTCTTCGCATACTTGATGGCCAGATCCAGGGTTTTTTTCCGGTATGAAACACGTAGTAATGTGGTACCACACTGAACCAGTCCATTAAACTTGGTTTCGATCATTATTTTAGTGGATAAAACCTGTTGGGTCTGGGCTAGGTCTGGGTTATGCCCGCATCTGGCTCATGATTTTGCCTTCTTCGCATACTTGTTGGCCAGATCCTGGGTTTTTTCGGGCATGAGTCACGTAGTAATGTGGTACCACACAGTAACAGTCAATCAAACCTGGATTCGGTCAGTATTTTAGACGGTAACACCGGTTAGGTCTGGGTTAGGTCTGGGTTATGCCCGCATCTGGCTCATGATTTTGCCTTATTCGCATACTTGTTGGCCAGATGCTGCGTTTTTTCGGGTTTGAAACACATAGTAATGTGGTACCACACTGAAACTGTCCATTAAACTTGGTTTCGATCTCTATTTGAGTGTATAACACCGGTTAGGTCTGGGATAGGACTGGGTTATGCTCCCATCTGGCTCATGATTTTGCCTTCTTCACATACTTGTTGGCCAGATCCTGGGTTTTCTCGCGGTTGAATCACGTAGTAATGTGGTACCACACTGAAACAGACAATTTAACCTGGTTTCGATCAATATTTTGGAGGATAAAACCGGTTGGCTCTGGGTTATGCCCGCATGTGGCTCATGATTTTGCCTTCTTCGCATACTTGTTGGCCAGATCCTGGGTTTTTTCGGGTTTGAATTACGCAGTAATGTGGTTCCACGCTGAAACAGTCCACAAACTTGGTCTCGATCAATATTTTAGAGGATAAAACCGGTTAGGTCTGGGTTAGGTCTGGGTTATGCCCGCATCTGGCTCATGATTTTGCCTTCTTCGCATACTTGTTGGCCAGATCCTGGGTTTTCTCGGGTTTGAATCACGTGGTAATGTGGTACCACACAGTAACAGTCAATTAAACCTGGATTCGGACAGTATTTTAGTCGGTAACACCGGTTAGGTCTGGGTTACGTCTGGGTTTTGCCCACATTATGCTCACAATTTTGCCTTCTTCGCATTCTTGTTAGCCAGATCCTGGGTTTTTTCGGGTTTGAATCACGTAGTAATGTGGTACCACACTGAAACAGTCAATTAAACCTGGTTTCGATCCACATTTTAGAACATAACACCGGTTAGATCTGGGTTAGGTCTGGGTTATGCTCGCATCTGGCTCCAGATTTTGCCTTCTTCGCATACTTGTTGGCCAGATCCTGGGTTTTTTCGGGCAAGAATCACGTAGTAATGTGGTACCACAAAGTAACTGTCAATCAAAACTGGATTCGGTCAGTATTTTAGACGGTAACACCGGTTAGGTCTGGGTTAGGTCTGGGTTATGCCCACATCTGGCTCATGATTTTGCCTTCTTCGCATACTTGTTGGCCAGATCCTGGGTTTTTTCGGGTTTGAATCATGTGGTAATGTGGTACCACACAGTAACAGTCAATTAAACCTGGATTCGGTCAGTATTTTAGAGGATGAAGCCGGCTAGGACTGGGTTAGGTCTGGGTTATGCCCGCATTATGCTCACGATTTTGCCTTCTTCGCATTCTTGTTAGCCAGATCCTGGGTTTTTTCGGGTTTGAATCACGTAGTAATGTGGTACCACACTGAAACAGTCAATTAAACCTGGTTTCGATCCACCATTTCGAACATGACACCGGTTAGGTCTGGGTTAGGTCTGGGTTATACCCTCATCTGGCTCATGATTTTGCCTTCTTCGCATTCTTGTTGGCCAGTTCCAGTGTTTTTTCGGGTTTGAATCACGTAGTAATGTGGTACCACACTGAAACAGTCAATTAAACCTGGTTTCGATCCACATTTTAGATGATAAAACTGGTTAGGTCTGGGCTAGGTCTGGGTTATGCGCGCATCTGGCTCCTGATTTTGCCTTCTTCGCATACTTCTGGGCCAGATCCTGGGTTATTTCGGGTATGATTCACGTAGTAATGTGGTATCACACAGTAACAGTCAATCAATCCTGGATTCGGTCAGTATTTTGGCCGGTAACACCGGTTACGTATGTGTTAGGTCTGCGTTATGCCCGCATCTGGCTCCTGATTTTGCCTTCTTCGCATACTTCTTGGCCAGATCCTGGGTTCTTTCGGGTTTGAATCACGTAGTAATGTGGTACCACACATTAACAGTCAATTAAACCTGGATTCGGTCAGTATTTTAGTCGGTAACGCCGGTTAGGTCTGGTTCAGGTCAGGGTTGTGTCCGCATCTGGCTCTTGATTTTGCATTCTTCCCATACTTGTTGGCCAGATCCTGGGTTTTTTGAGGTTTGAATCGCGTAGTAAATTGGTACCACACTGAAACAGTCCATTAAACTTGGTTTCGATCAATATTTTAGTGGATAAAACCGGTTAGGTCTGGGCTAGGTCTGGGTTATGCCCGCATCTGGCTCATGATTTTGCCTTCTTCGCATACTTGTTGGCCAGATCCGGGGTTTTTTTCCAGTTTGAATCACGTAGTAATGTGGTACGACACTGATACAATCCATTAAACTTGGTTTCGATCAATATTTTAGTGGATAAAACCGGGTAGGTCTGGGCTAGGTCTGGGTTATGCCCGCATCTGGCTCTTGATTTTGCATTCTTCCCATACTTGTTGGCCAGATCCTGGGTTTTTTCGGGCATGAATCACGTAGTAATGTGGTACCACACAGTAACAGTCAATTAAACCTGGATTCGGTCAGTATTTTAGCCGGTAACACGTGTTAGGTCTGGGTTAGATCTCGGTTATGCCCACATTTTGGTCATGATTTTGCCTTCGTCACATACTTGTTGGCCAGATCCAAGGTTTTTTCGGGTTTGAATCACGTAGTAATGTGGTACCACACTGAAACAGTCAATTAAACCTGGTTTCGTTCCACATTTTAGAGGATAAAACCGGTTAGGTCTGGGTTAGGTCTGAGTTATGCCCGCATCTGGCTCCTGATTTTGCCTTCTTCACGAACTTGTTGGCCAGATCCCGGCTTTTTTCGGGTTTGAATATCGTAGTAATATGGTACCACCCATTAACAGTCAATTAAACCTGGATTCGGTCAGTATTTTAGGCGGTAACACCGGTTAGGTCTGGGTTAGATCTGGGTTATGCCCACATTTTGGTCATGATTTTGCCTTCTTCGCATACTTGTTGGCCAGATCTAGGGTATTTTCGGGTTTGAATCACGTAGTAATGTGGTACCACACTGAAACAGTCAATTAAACCTGGTTTCGATCCACATTTTAGAGGATAACAGCGGTTAGGTCTGGGTTAGGTCTGGGTTATGCCCGCATCTGGCTCCTGATTTTGCCTTCTTCACAAACTTGTTGGCCAGATCCCGGGTTTTTTCGGGTTTGAATCACGTAGTAATATGGTACCACGCATTAACAGTCAATTAAACCTGGATTCGGTCAGTATTTTAGGCGGTAACATCGGTTAGGTCTGCGTTAGGTCTGGGTTATGCCCGCATCTGGCTCATGATTTTGCCTTCTTCGCATACATGTTGGCCAGATCCTGGGTTTTTTCGGGTATGAATCACGTAGTAATGTGTTACCATACAGTAACAGTCAATTAAACCTGGATTCGTTCAGTATTTTAGACGGTAACACCGGTTAGGTCTGGGTTAGGTCTGGGTTATGGCCGCATCAGCTCATGATTTTGCCTTCTTCGCATACTTGTTGGCCAGATCCTGGGTATTTCCGGGTTTGAATGACGTAGTAATGTGGTACCACACAGTACAAGTCAATTAAACCTGGATTCGATCCACATTTTAGAACATTACACCGGTTAGATCTGGGTTAGGTCTGGGTTATGCTCGCATCTGGCTCATGATTTTGCCTTCTTCGCATACTTGTTGGCCAGATCCAGGGTTTTTTCCGGTTTGAATCACGTAGTAATGTGGTACCACACATTTACAGTCAATTAAACCTGGATTCGGTCAGTATTTTAGAGGATAAAGCCGGTTAGGTCTGGGTTAGGCCTGGGTTATGCCCGCATCAGGCTTACGATTTTGCCTTCTTCGCATACTTGTTGGCCAGATCCTGGATTTTTTCGGGTTTGCATCACGTAGTAATGTTGTACCACACTGAAACAGTCAATTAAACCTGGTTTCGATCCACATTTTAGAACATAACACCGGTTAGATCTGGGTTAGGTCTGGGTTATGCTCGCATCTGGCTCCAGATTTTGCCTTCTTTGCATACTTGTTGGCCAGATCCAGGCATTTTCCGGTTTGAATCACGTAGTAATGTGGTACGACACTGAAACAGTCCATTAAACTTGGTTTCGATCAATATTTTAGTGGATAAAACCGGTTAGGTCTGGGCTAGGTCTGGGTTATGCCCGCATCTGGCTCATGATTTTGCCTTCTTCGTATACTTGTTGGCCAGATCCTGGGTTTTTTCGGGCAAGAATCACGTAGTAATGTGGTACCACAAAGTAACAGTCAATCAAACCTGGATTCGGTCAGTATTTTAGACGGTAACACCGGTTAGGTCTGGGTTAGGTCTGGGTTATGCCCACATCTGGCTCATGATTTTGCCTTCTTCGCATACTTGTTGGCCAGATCCTGGGTTTTTTCGGGTTTGAATCATGTGGTAATGTGGTACCACACAGTAACAGTCAATTAAACCTGGATTCGGTCAGTATTTTAGAGGATAAAGCCGGTTAGGTCTGGGTTAGGCCTGGGTTATGCCCGCATCAGGCTTACGATTTTGCCTTCTTCGCACACTTGTTGGCCAGATCCTGGGTTTTTTCGGGTTTGAATCATGTGGTAATGTGGTACCACACAGTAACAGTCAATTAAACCTGGATTCGGTCAGTATTTTAGAGGATGAAGCCGGTTAGATCTGGGTTAGGCCTGGGTTATGCCCGCATCTGGCTTATGATTTTGCCTTCTTCGCATTCTTGTTAGCCAGATCCTGGGTTTTTTCGGGTTTGAATCACGTAGTAATGTGGTACCACACTGAAACAGTCAATTAAACCTGGTTTCGATCCACAATTTCGAACATAACACCGGTTAGGTCTGGGTTAGGTCTGGGTTATACCCGCATCTGGCTCATGATTTTGCCTTCTTCGCATTCTTGTTGGCCAGTTCCAGGGTGTTTTCAGGTTTGAATCACGTAGTAATGTGGTACCACACTGAAACAGTCAATTAAACCTGGTTTCGATCCACATTTTAGATGATAAAACTTGTTAGGTCTGGGCTAGGTCTGGGTTATGCGCGCATCTGGCTCCTGATTTCGCCTTCTTCGCATACTTCTGGGCCAGATCCTGGGTTATTTCGGGTATGATTCACGTAGTAATGTGGTATCACACAGTAACAGTCAATCAAACCTGGATTCGGTCAGTATTTTGGACGGTAACACCGGTTAGGTATGTGTTAGGTCTGGGTTATGCCCGCATCTGGCTTATGATTTTGCCTTCTTCGCATTCTTGTTAGCCAGATCCTGGGTTTTTTCGGGTTTGAATCACGTAGTAATGTGGTACCACACTGAAACAGTCAATTAAACCTGGTTTCGATCCACAATTTCGAACATAACACCGGTTAGGTCTGGGTTAGGTCTGGGTTATACCCGCATCTGGCTCTTGATTTTGCATTCTTCCCATACTTGTTGGCCAGATCCTAGGTTTTTTTCGGGTTTGAATCACGTAGTAATGTGGTACCAAACAGTAACAGTCAATCAAACCTGGATTCGGTCAGTATTTTAGACGGTAACACCGGTTAGGTCTGGGTTAGGTCTGGGTTATGCCCGCATCTGGCTCTTGATTTTGCATTCTTCCCATACTTGATGGCCAGATCCAAGGTTTTTTCGGGTTTGAATCACGTAGTAATGTGGTACCACACTGAAACAGTCAATTAAACCTGGTTTCGATCCACATTTTAGAGGATAAAACCGGTTAGGTCTGGGTTAGGTCTGGGTTATGCCCGCATCTGGCTCCTGATTTTGCCTTCTTCACGAACTTGTTGGCCAGATCCCGGGTTTTTTCGGGTTTGAATATCGCAGTAATATGGTACCACCCATTAACAGTCAATTAAACCTGGATTCGGTCAGCATTTTAGGCGGTAACACCGGTTAGGTCTGGGTTAGGGCTGTGTTATGCCCGCATCTGGCTCCTGATTTTGCCTTCTTCACTAACTTGTTGGCTAGATCCCGGGTTTTTTCGGGTTTGAATCACGTAGTAATGTGGTACCACACTGAAACAGTCAATTAAACCTGGATTCGGTCAGTATTTTAGCCGGTAACATGTGTTAGGTCTGGGTTAGATCTGGGTTATGCCCGCATCTGGCTCCTGATTTTGCCTTCTTCACAAACTTGTTGGCCAGATCCCGGGTTTTTTCGGGTTTGAATATCGTAGTAATATGGTACCACACTGAAACAGTCCATTAAACTTGGTTTCGATCAATATTTTAGTGGATAAAACCTGTTGGGTCTGGGCTAGGTCTGGGTTATGCCCGCATCTGGCTCATGGTTTTGCCTTCTTCGCATACTTGTTGGCCAGATCCTGGGTTTTTTCGGGCATGAGTCACGTAGTAATGTGGTACCACACAGTAACAGTCAATCAAACCTGGATTCGGTCAGTATTTTAGACGGTAACACCGGTTAGGTCTGGGTTAGGTCTGGGTTATGCCCACATCTGGCTCATGATTTTGCATTCTCTGCATACTTGTTGGCCAGATCCTGGGTTTTCTCGCGGTTGAATCACGTAGTAATGTGGTACCACACTGAAACAGACAATTTAACCTGGTTTCGATCAATATTTTGGAGGATAAAACCGGTTGGCTCTGGGTTATGCCCGCATGTGGCTCATGATTTTGCCTTCTTCGCATACTTGTTGGCCAGATCCTGGGTTTTTTCGGGTTTGAATTACGCAGTAATGTGGTTCCACGCTGAAACAGTCCACTAAACTTGGTTTCGATCAATATTTTAGAGGATAAAACCGGTTAGGTCTGGGTTAGGTCTGGGTTATGCCCGCATCTGGCTCATGATTTTGCCTTCTTCGCATACTTGTTGGCCAGATCCTGGGTTTTCTCGGGTTTGAATCACGTGGTAATGTGGTACCACACAGTAACAGTCAATTAAACCTGGATTCGGACAGTATTTTAGTCGGTAACACCGGTTAGGTCTGGGTTACGTCTGGGTTTTGCCCACATTATGCTCACGATTTTGCCTTCTTCGCATTCTTGTTAGCCAGATCCTGGGTTTTTTCGGGTTTGAATCACGTAGTAATGTGGTACCACACTGAAACAGTCAATTAAACCTGGTTTCGATCCACATTTTAGAACATAACACCGGTTAGATCTGGGTTAGGTCTGGCTTATGCTCGCATCTGGCTCATGATTTTGCCTTCTTCGCATACTTGTTGGCTAGATCCAGGGTTTTTTCTGGTTTGAATCACGTAGTAATATGATACCACACATTAGCAGTCAATTAAACCTGGATTTGGTCAGTATTTTAGGCGGTAACACCGGTTAGGTCTGGGTTAGGTCTGGGTTAGGTCTGGGTTATGCCCGCCTCTGGCTCATGATTTTGCCTTCTTCGCATACTTGTTGGCCAGATCCTGGGTTTTTTCGGGTTTGAATCACGTGGTAATGTGGTACCACACAGTAACAGTCAATTATACCTGGATTCGGACAGTATTCTCGAGGATAACACCGGTTAGGTCTGGGTTAGGTCTGGGTTATGCCCGCATCTGGCTCATGATTTTGCCTTCTTCGCATACTTGTTGGCCAGATCCTGGGTTTTTCGGGTTTGCATCACGTAGTAATGTTGTACCACACTGAAACAGTCAATTAAACCTGGTTTCGATCCACATTTTAGAACATAACACCGGTTAGATCTGGGTTAGGTCTGGGTTATGCTCGCATCTGGCTCCAGATTTTGCCTTCTTCGCATACTTGTTGGCCAGATCCAGGCATTTTCCGGTTTGAATCACGTAGTAATGTGGTACGACACTGAAACAGTCCATTAAACTTGGTTTCGATCAATATTTTAGTGGATAAAACCGGTTAGGTCTGGGCTAGGTCTGGGTTATGCCCGCATCTGGCTCATGGTTTTGCCTTCTTCGCATACTTGTTGGCCAGATCCTGGGTTTTTTCGGGCAAGAATCACGTAGTAATGTGGTACCACAAAGTAACTGTCAATCAAACCTGGATTCGGTCAGTATTTTAGACGGTAACACCGGTTAGGTCTGGGTTATGTCTGGGTTATGCCCACATCTGGCTCATGATTTTGCCTTCTTCGCATACTTGTTGGCCAGATCCTGGGTTTTTTCGGGTTTGAATCATGTGGTAATGTGGTACCACACAGTAACAGTCAATTAAACCTGGATTCGGTCAGTATTTTAGAGGATGAAGCCGGTTAGGACTGGGTTAGGTCTGGGTTATGCCCGCATTATGCTCACGATTTTGCCTTCTTCGCATTCTTGTTAGCCAGATCCTGGGTTTTTTCGGGTTTGAATCACGTAGTAATGTGGTACCACACTGAAACAGTCAATTAAACCTGGTTTCGATCCACAATTTCGAACATAACACCGGTTAGGTCTGGGTTAGGTCTGGGTTATACCCTCATCTGGCTCATGATTTTGCCTTCTTCGCATTCATGTTGGCCAGTTCCAGGGTTTTTTCGGGTTTGAATCACGTAGTAATGTGGTACCACACTGAAACAGTCAATTAAACCTGGTTTCGATCCACATTTTAGATGATAAAACTGGTTAGGTCTGGGCTAGGTCTGGGTTATGCGCGCATGTGGCTCCTGATTTTGCCTTCTTCGCATACTTCTGGGCCAGATCCTGGGTTATTTCGGGTATGATTCACGTAGTAATGTGGTATCACACAGTAACAGTCAATCAAACCTGGATTCGGTCAGTATTTTGGACGGTAACACCGGTTACGTATGTGTTAGGTCTGGGTTATGCCCGCATCTGGCTCCTGATTTTGCCTTCTTCGCATACTTCTTGGCCAGATCCTGGGTTCTTTCGGGTTTGAATCACGTAGTAATGTGGTACCACACATTAACAGTCAATTAGACCTGGATTCGGTCAGTATTTTAGTCGGTAACGCCGGTTAGGTCTGGTTCAGGTCAGGGTTGTGTCCGCATCTGGCTCTTGATTTTGCATTCTTCCCATACTTGTTGGCCAGATCCTGGGTTTTTTCAGGTTTGAATCACGTAGTAAATTGGTACCACACTGAAACAGTCCATTAAACTTGGTTTCGATCAATATTTTAGTGGATAAAACCGGTTAGGTCTGGGCTAGGTCTGGGTTATGCCCGCATCTGGATCTTGATTTTGCATTCTTCCCATACTTGTTGGCCAGATCCTGGGTTTTTTCGGGCATGAATCACGTAGTAATGTGGTACCACACAGTAACAGTCAATTAAACCTGGATTCGGTCAGTATTTTAGCCGGTAACACGTGTTAGGTCTGGGTTAGATCTGGGTTATGCCCACATTTTGGTCATGATTTTGCCTTCTTCGCATACTTGTTGGCCAGATCCCGGGTTTTTTCGGGTTTGAATATCGTAGTAATATGGTACCACACTGAAACAGACAATTAAACCTGGTTTCGATCCACATTTTAGAACATAACACCGGTTAGGTCTGGGTTAGGCCTGGGTTATTCTCGCATCTGGCTCATGATTTTGCCTTCTTCGCATACTCCTTGGCCAGATCCAGGGCTTTTTTCGGGTTTGAAGCACGTAGTAATGTGGTACCACATTGAAACAGTCCACTTAACCTGGATTCGGTCAATATTTTAGCCGGTAACACGTGTTAGGTCTGGGTTAGATCTGGGTTATGCCCACATTTTGGTCATGATTTTGCCTTCTTCGCATACTTGATGGCCAGATCCAAGGTTTTTTCGGGTTTGAATCACGTAGTAATGTGGTACCACACTGAAACAGTCAATTAAACCGGGTTTCGTTCCACATTTTAGAGGGTAAAACCGGTTAGGTCTGGGTTAGGTCTGGGTTATGCCCGCATCTGGCTCCTGATTTTGCCTTCTTCACGAACTTGTTGGCCAGATCCCGGGTTTTTTCGGGTTTGAATATCGTAGTAATATGGTACCACCCATTAACAGTCAATTAAACCTGGATTCGGTCAGTATTTTAGGCGGTAACACCGGTTAGGTCTGGGTTAGGGCTGTGTTATGCCCGCATCTGGCTCCTGATTTTGCCTTCTTCACAAACATGTTGGCTAGATCCCGGGTTTTTTCGGGTTTGAATGACGTAGTAATGTGGTACCACACAGTAACAATCAATTAAACCTGGATTCGGTCAGTATTTTAGGCGGTAACACCGGTTAGGTCTGGGTTAGGTCTGGGTTATGCTCGCATCTGGCTCATGATTTTGCCTTCTTCGCATACTTGTTGGCCAGATCCAGGGTTTTTGTCCGGGTTGAATCACGTAGTAATGTGGTACGACACTGAAGCAGTCCATTAATCTTGGTTTCGATCAATATTCTAGTGGATAAAACCGGTTAGGTCTGGGCTAGGTCTGGGTTATGCCCGCATCTGGCTCATGATTTTGCCTTCTTCGCATACTTGTTGGCCAGATCCAGGGTTTTTTTCCGGTATGAAACACGTAGTAATGTGGTACCACACTGAAACAGTCCATTAAACTTGGTTTCGATCAATATTTTAGTGGATAAAACCTGTTGGGTCTGGGCTAGGTCTGGGTTATGCCCGCATCTGGCTCATGATTTTGCCTTCTTCGCATACTTGTTGGCCAGATCCAGGGTTTTTGTCCGGGTTGAATCACGTAGTAATGTGGTACGACACTGAAGCAGTCCATTAAACTTGGTTTCGATCAATATTCTAGTGGATAAAACCGGTTAGGTCTGGGCTAGGTCTGGGTTATGCCCGCATCTGGCTCATGATTTTGCCTTCTTCGCATACTTGTTGGCCAGATCCAGGGTTTTTTCCGGTATGAAACACGTAGTAATGTGGTACCACACTGAAACAGTCCATTAAACTTGGTTTCGCTCAATATTTTAGTGGATAAAACCTGTTGGGTCTGGGCTAGGTCTGGGTTATGCCCGCATCTGGCTCATGATTTTGCCTTCTTCGCATACTTGTTGGCCAGTTCCAGGGTTTTTTCGGGTTTGAATCACGTAGTAATGTGGTACCACTCTGAAACAGTCAATTAAACCTGGTTTCGATCCACATTTTAGATGATAAAACTGGTTAGGTCTGGGCTAGGTCTGGGTTATGCGCGCATGTGGCTCCTGATTTTGCCTTCTTCGCATACTTCTGGGCCAGATCCTGGGTTATTTCGGGTATGATTCACGTAGTAATGTGGTACCACACTGAAACAGTCAATTAAACCGGGTTTCGTTCCACATTTTAGAGGATAAAACCGGTTAGGTCTGGGTTAGGTCTGGGTTATGCCCGCATCTGGCTCCTGATTTTGCCTTCTTCACGAACTTGTTGGCCAGATCCCGGGTTTTTTCGGGTTTGAATATCGTAGTAATATGGTACCACCCATTAACAGTCAATTAAACCTGGATTCGGTCAGTATTTTAGGCGGTAACACCGGTTAGGTCTGGGTTAGGGCTGTGTTATGCCCGCATCTGGCTCCTGATTTTGCCTTCTTCACAAACATGTTGGCTAGATCCCGGGTTTTTTCGGGTATGATTCACGTAGTAATGTGGTATCACACAGTAACAGTCAATCAAACCTGGATTCGGTCAGTATTTTGGACGGTAACACCGGTTACGTATGTGTTAGGTCTGGGTTATGCCCGCATCTGGCTCCTGATTTTGCCTTCTTCGCATACTTCTTGGCCAGATCCTGGGTTCTTTCGGGTTTGAATCACGTAGTAATGTGGTACCACACATTAACAGTCAATTAGACCTGGATTCGGTCAGTATTTTAGTCGGTAACGCCGGTTAGGTCTGGTTCAGGTCAGGGTTGTGTCCGCATCTGGCTCTTGATTTTGCATTCTTCCCATACTTGTTGGCCAGATCCTGGGTTTTTTCAGGTTTGAATCACGTAGTAAATTGGTACCACACTGAAACAGTCCATTAAACTTGGTTTCGATCAATATTTTAGTGGATAAAACCGGTTAGGTCTGGGCTAGGTCTGGGCTATGCTGCAGGGGAAGGGAGGACACCGCGCAGCACACGTTGGAGTTTTGTCCGGCGTGGGCAGCGCAGCGCGGTGTCCTCGTTAGAGCGATTGGAGCGGACCTCTCGCTGCCGGCCGTCATTCGTGCGATGGTCGGCAGTGAGGAGGCATGGGCGGCCATGGCCTTGTTCTGTGAAGAGGTCATGGCCGCCAAGGAGGACGCCGAAAGGGCGCGTGAGGAGGTGGGGGGCAGGCGGCGACGCCGACCGTAAGACCCTCCACCGCTCCCCGTGGCAGGGGGAGCGCGAAGGGGTCGGTGATGGTGTTTGTGGTGCGAGGTGAGGGACTTTATTCCCTCATTCCCCCTCGCACCTAGCCCATCACCGGACCGGGGGCCCGTGGCAGGGGCCCCGTCCAGCGGGGGCGGCAGTGTTAGCCGGCCCCGCAGCCGTGGTCGCGATCGGGTGGGGGCCCGGTCGCGGCTAGTAGCAACGGCACGAGTGGGGGCGACGTAGCGTGTGACCGCGCCGCGTCGCCGGGGGGCAATCAGATTAGTTTGCCCCCCATTGGGGGAGGAGGATCACATCTCCTCCCCCGGGAAGGGCCCGTAATAGGGCGTTGCGCCAACGGGGAGAGTCACGGTAGTATCGCTAGTTTGGTTCCCGTGACTCTCCCCAGATAAAAGGGCGCAGGCGGTCACCGTGGTGTTTTAGCCGGTAAGAGTCCGGCACTACCCCGGCCTCCCCCCCAGGGAGCCGGGGTGTCCATGAGGATTTCACCACGTTAAAAAAAAAAAAAAAAAAAAAAAAAAAAAAAAAAAAAGGTCTGGGCTATGCCCGCATCTGGATCTTGATTTTGCATTCTTCACAAACATGATGGCCAGATGCTGGGTTTTTTCGGGTTCGAAACACATAGTAATGTGGTACCACACTGAAACTGTCCATTAAACTTGGTTTCGATCTCTATTTGAGTGTATAACACCGGTTAGGTCTGGGATCGGACTGGGTTATGCTCCCATCTGGCTCATGATTTTGCCTTCTTCACGAACTTGTTGGCCAGATCCCGGGTTTTTTCGGGTTTGAATATCGTGGTAATATGGTACCACCCATTAACAGTCAATTAAACCTGGATTCGGTCAGTATTTTAGGCGGTAACACCGGTTAGGTCTGGGTTAGGGCTGTGTTATGCCCGCATCTGGCTCATGATTTTGCCTTCTTCGCATACTTGTTGGCCAGATCCAGGGTTTTTGTCCGGGTTGAATCACGTAGTAATGTGGTACGACACTGAAGCAGTCCATTAAACTTGGTTTCGATCAATATTCTAGTGGATAAAACCGGTTAGGTCTGGGCTAGGTCTGGGTTATGCCCGCATCTGGCTCATGATTTTGCCTTCTTCGCATACTTGTTGGCCAGATCCAGGGTTTTTTTCCGGTATGAAACACGTAGTAATGTGGTACCACACTGAAACAGTCCATTAAACTTGGTTTCGATCAATATTTTAGTGGATAAAACCTGTTGGGTCTGGGCTAGGTCTGGGTTATGCCCGCATCTGGCTCATGATTTTGCCTTCTTCGCATACTTGTTGGCCAGATCCTGGGTTTTTTCGGGCATGATTCACGTAGTAATGTGGTACCACACAGTAACAGTCAATCAAACCTGGATTCGGTCAGTATTTTAGACGGTAACACCGGTTAGGTCTGGGTTAGGTCTGGGTTATGCCCGCATCAGGTCATGATTTTGCCTTCTTCGCATACTTGTTGGCCAGGTCCTGGGTATTTTCGGGTTTGAATGACGTAGTAATGTGGTACCACACAGTAACAATCAATTAAACTTGGTTTCGATCCACAATTTCGAACATAACACCGGTTAGGTCTGGGTTAGGTCTGGGTTATACCCTCATCTGGCTCATGATTTTGCCTTCTTCGCATTCATGTTGGCCAGTTCCAGGGTTTTTTCGGGTTTGAATCACGTAGTAATGTGGTACCACACTGAAACAGTCAATTAAACCTGGTTTCGATCCACATTTTAGATGATAAAACTGGTTAGGTCTGGGCTAGGTCTGGGTTATGCGCGCATGTGGCTCCTGATTTTGCCTTCTTCGCATACTTCTGGGCCAGATCCTGGGTTATTTCGGGTATGATTCACGTAGTAATGTGGTATCACACAGTAACAGTCAATCAAACCTGGATTCGGTCAGTATTTTGGACGGTAACACCGGTTACGTATGTGTTAGGTCTGGGTTATGCCCGCATCTGGCTCCTGATTTTGCCTTCTTCGCATACTTCTTGGCCAGATCCTGGGTTCTTTCGGGTTTGAATCACGTAGTAATGTGGTACCACACATTAACAGTCAATTAGACCTGGATTCGGTCAGTATTTTAGTCGGTAACGCCGGTTAGGTCTGGTTCAGGTCAGGGTTGTGTCCGCATCTGGCTCTTGATTTTGCATTCTTCCCATACTTGTTGGCCAGATCCTGGGTTTTTTCAGGTTTGAATCACGTAGTAAATTGGTACCACACTGAAACAGTCCATTAAACTTGGTTTCGATCAATATTTTAGTGGATAAAACCGGTTAGGTCTGGGCTAGGTCTGGGCTATGCCCGCATCTGGATCTTGATTTTGCAATCTTCACAAACATGATGGTCAGATGCTGGGTTTTTTCGGGTTTGAAACACATAGTAATGTGGTACCACACTGAAACTGTCCATTAAACTTGGTTTCGATCTCTATTTGAGTGTATAACACCGGTTAGGTCTGGGATCGGACTGGGTTATGCTCCCATCTGGCTCATGATTTTGCCTTCTTCGCATACTTGTTGGCCAGATCCTGGGTTTTTTCGGGTTTGAATTACGCAGTAATGTGGTTCCACGCTGAAACAGTCCACAAACTTGGTCTCGATCAATATTTTAGAGGATAAAACCGGTTAGGTCTGGGTTAGGTCTGGGTTATGCCCGCATCTGGCTCATGATTTTGCCTTCTTCACAAACTTGTTGGCTAGATCCCGGGTTTTTTCGGGTTTGAATCAGGTAGTAATATGGTACCACACATTAACAGTCAATTAAACCTGGTTTCGGTCAGTATTTTAGCCGGTAACACGTGTTAGGTCTGGGTTAGATCTGGGTTATGCCCACATTTTGGTCATGATTTTGCCTTCTTCGCATACTTGATGGCCAGATCCAGGGTTTTTTTCCGGTATGAAACACGTAGTAATGTGGTACCACACTGAACCAGTCCATTAAACTTGGTTTCGATCATTATTTTAGTGGATAAAACCTGTTGGGTCTGGGCTAGGTCTGGGTTATGCCCGCATCTGGCTCATGATTTTGCCTTCTTCGCATACTTGTTGGCCAGATCCTGGGTTTTTTCGGGCATGAGTCACGTAGTAATGTGGTACCACACAGTAACAGTCAATCAAACCTGGATTCGGTCAGTATTTTAGACGGTAACACCGGTTAGGTCTGGGTTAGGTCTGGGTTATGCCCGCATCTGGCTCATGATTTTGCCTTATTCGCATACTTGTTGGCCAGATGCTGCGTTTTTTCGGGTTTGAAACACATAGTAATGTGGTACCACACTGAAACTGTCCATTAAACTTGGTTTCGATCTCTATTTGAGTGTATAACACCGGTTAGGTCTGGGATAGGACTGGGTTATGCTCCCATCTGGCTCATGATTTTGCCTTCTTCACATACTTGTTGGCCAGATCCTGGGTTTTCTCGCGGTTGAATCACGTAGTAATGTGGTACCACACTGAAACAGACAATTTAACCTGGTTTCGATCAATATTTTGGAGGATAAAACCGGTTGGCTCTGGGTTATGCCCGCATGTGGCTCATGATTTTGCCTTCTTCGCATACTTGTTGGCCAGATCCTGGGTTTTTTCGGGTTTGAATTACGCAGTAATGTGGTTCCACGCTGAAACAGTCCACAAACTTGGTCTCGATCAATATTTTAGAGGATAAAACCGGTTAGGTCTGGGTTAGGTCTGGGTTATGCCCGCATCTGGCTCATGATTTTGCCTTCTTCGCATACTTGTTGGCCAGATCCTGGGTTTTCTCGGGTTTGAATCACGTGGTAATGTGGTACCACACAGTAACAGTCAATTAAACCTGGATTCGGACAGTATTTTAGTCGGTAACACCGGTTAGGTCTGGGTTACGTCTGGGTTTTGCCCACATTATGCTCACAATTTTGCCTTCTTCGCATTCTTGTTAGCCAGATCCTGGGTTTTTTCGGGTTTGAATCACGTAGTAATGTGGTACCACACTGAAACAGTCAATTAAACCTGGTTTCGATCCACATTTTAGAACATAACACCGGTTAGATCTGGGTTAGGTCTGGGTTATGCTCGCATCTGGCTCCAGATTTTGCCTTCTTCGCATACTTGTTGGCCAGATCCTGGGTTTTTTCGGGCAAGAATCACGTAGTAATGTGGTACCACAAAGTAACTGTCAATCAAAACTGGATTCGGTCAGTATTTTAGACGGTAACACCGGTTAGGTCTGGGTTAGGTCTGGGTTATGCCCACATCTGGCTCATGATTTTGCCTTCTTCGCATACTTGTTGGCCAGATCCTGGGTTTTTTCGGGTTTGAATCATGTGGTAATGTGGTACCACACAGTAACAGTCAATTAAACCTGGATTCGGTCAGTATTTTAGAGGATGAAGCCGGTTAGGACTGGGTTAGGTCTGGGTTATGCCCGCATTATGCTCACGATTTTGCCTTCTTCGCATTCTTGTTAGCCAGATCCTGGGTTTTTTCGGGTTTGAATCACGTAGTAATGTGGTACCACACTGAAACAGTCAATTAAACCTGGTTTCGATCCACAATTTCGAACATGACACCGGTTAGGTCTGGGTTAGGTCTGGGTTATACCCTCATCTGGCTCATGATTTTGCCTTCTTCGCATTCTTGTTGGCCAGTTCCAGTGTTTTTTCGGGTTTGAATCACGTAGTAATGTGGTACCACACTGAAACAGTCAATTAAACCTGGTTTCGATCCACATTTTAGATGATAAAACTGGTTAGGTCTGGGCTAGGTCTGGGTTATGCGCGCATCTGGCTCCTGATTTTGCCTTCTTCGCATACTTCTGGGCCAGATCCTGGGTTATTTCGGGTATGATTCACGTAGTAATGTGGTATCACACAGTAACAGTCAATCAATCCTGGATTCGGTCAGTATTTTGGCCGGTAACACCGGTTACGTATGTGTTAGGTCTGCGTTATGCCCGCATCTGGCTCCTGATTTTGCCTTCTTCGCATACTTCTTGGCCAGATCCTGGGTTCTTTCGGGTTTGAATCACGTAGTAATGTGGTACCACACATTAACAGTCAATTAAACCTGGATTCGGTCAGTATTTTAGTCGGTAACGCCGGTTAGGTCTGGTTCAGGTCAGGGTTGTGTCCGCATCTGGCTCTTGATTTTGCATTCTTCCCATACTTGTTGGCCAGATCCTGGGTTTTTTGAGGTTTGAATCGCGTAGTAAATTGGTACCACACTGAAACAGTCCATTAAACTTGGTTTCGATCAATATTTTAGTGGATAAAACCGGTTAGGTCTGGGCTAGGTCTGGGTTATGCCCGCATCTGGCTCATGATTTTGCCTTCTTCGCATACTTGTTGGCCAGATCCGGGGTTTTTTTCCGGTTTGAATCACGTAGTAATGTGGTACGACACTGATACAATCCATTAAACTTGGTTTCGATCAATATTTTAGTGGATAAAACCGGGTAGGTCTGGGCTAGGTCTGGGTTATGCCCGCATCTGGCTCTTGATTTTGCATTCTTCCCATACTTGTTGGCCAGATCCTGGGTTTTTTCGGGCATGAATCACGTAGTAATGTGGTACCACACAGTAACAGTCAATTAAACCTGGATTCGGTCAGTATTTTAGCCGGTAACACGTGTTAGGTCTGGGTTAGATCTCGGTTATGCCCACATTTTGGTCATGATTTTGCCTTCGTCACATACTTGTTGGCCAGATCCAAGGTTTTTTCGGGTTTGAATCACGTAGTAATGTGGTACCACACTGAAACAGTCAATTAAACCTGGTTTCGTTCCACATTTTAGAGGATAAAACCGGTTAGGTCTGGGTTAGGTCTGAGTTATGCCCGCATCTGGCTCCTGATTTTGCCTTCTTCACGAACTTGTTGGCCAGATCCCGGCTTTTTTCGGGTTTGAATATCGTAGTAATATGGTACCACCCATTAACAGTCAATTAAACCTGGATTCGGTCAGTATTTTAGGCGGTAACACCGGTTAGGTCTGGGTTAGATCTGGGTTATGCCCACATTTTGGTCATGATTTTGCCTTCTTCGCATACTTGTTGGCCAGATCTAGGGTATTTTCGGGTTTGAATCACGTAGTAATGTGGTACCACACTGAAACAGTCAATTAAACCTGGTTTCGATCCACATTTTAGAGGATAACAGCGGTTAGGTCTGGGTTAGGTCTGGGTTATGCCCGCATCTGGCTCCTGATTTTGCCTTCTTCACAAACTTGTTGGCCAGATCCCGGGTTTTTTCGGGTTTGAATCACGTAGTAATATGGTACCACGCATTAACAGTCAATTAAACCTGGATTCGGTCAGTATTTTAGGCGGTAACATCGGTTAGGTCTGCGTTAGGTCTGGGTTATGCCCGCATCTGGCTCATGATTTTGCCTTCTTCGCATACATGTTGGCCAGATCCTGGGTTTTTTCGGGTATGAATCACGTAGTAATGTGTTACCATACAGTAACAGTCAATTAAACCTGGATTCGTTCAGTATTTTAGACGGTAACACCGGTTAGGTCTGGGTTAGGTCTGGGTTATGGCCGCATCAGCTCATGATTTTGCCTTCTTCGCATACTTGTTGGCCAGATCCTGGGTATTTCCGGGTTTGAATGACGTAGTAATGTGGTACCACACAGTACAAGTCAATTAAACCTGGATTCGATCCACATTTTAGAACATTACACCGGTTAGATCTGGGTTAGGTCTGGGTTATGCTCGCATCTGGCTCATGATTTTGCCTTCTTCGCATACTTGTTGGCCAGATCCAGGGTTTTTTCCGGTTTGAATCACGTAGTAATGTGGTACCACACATTTACAGTCAATTAAACCTGGATTCGGTCAGTATTTTAGAGGATAAAGCCGGTTAGGTCTGGGTTAGGCCTGGGTTATGCCCGCATCAGGCTTACGATTTTGCCTTCTTCGCATACTTGTTGGCCAGATCCTGGATTTTTTCGGGTTTGCATCACGTAGTAATGTTGTACCACACTGAAACAGTCAATTAAACCTGGTTTCGATCCACATTTTAGAACATAACACCGGTTAGATCTGGGTTAGGTCTGGGTTATGCTCGCATCTGGCTCCAGATTTTGCCTTCTTTGCATACTTGTTGGCCAGATCCAGGCATTTTCCGGTTTGAATCACGTAGTAATGTGGTACGACACTGAAACAGTCCATTAAACTTGGTTTCGATCAATATTTTAGTGGATAAAACCGGTTAGGTCTGGGCTAGGTCTGGGTTATGCCCGCATCTGGCTCATGATTTTGCCTTCTTCGTATACTTGTTGGCCAGATCCTGGGTTTTTTCGGGCAAGAATCACGTAGTAATGTGGTACCACAAAGTAACAGTCAATCAAACCTGGATTCGGTCAGTATTTTAGACGGTAACACCGGTTAGGTCTGGGTTAGGTCTGGGTTATGCCCACATCTGGCTCATGATTTTGCCTTCTTCGCATACTTGTTGGCCAGATCCTGGGTTTTTTCGGGTTTGAATCATGTGGTAATGTGGTACCACACAGTAACAGTCAATTAAACCTGGATTCGGTCAGTATTTTAGAGGATAAAGCCGGTTAGGTCTGGGTTAGGCCTGGGTTATGCCCGCATCAGGCTTACGATTTTGCCTTCTTCGCACACTTGTTGGCCAGATCCTGGGTTTTTTCGGGTTTGAATCATGTGGTAATGTGGTACCACACAGTAACAGTCAATTAAACCTGGATTCGGTCAGTATTTTAGAGGATGAAGCCGGTTAGATCTGGGTTAGGCCTGGGTTATGCCCGCATCTGGCTTATGATTTTGCCTTCTTCGCATTCTTGTTAGCCAGATCCTGGGTTTTTTCGGGTTTGAATCACGTAGTAATGTGGTACCACACTGAAACAGTCAATTAAACCTGGTTTCGATCCACAATTTCGAACATAACACCGGTTAGGTCTGGGTTAGGTCTGGGTTATACCCGCATCTGGCTCATGATTTTGCCTTCTTCGCATTCTTGTTGGCCAGTTCCAGGGTGTTTTCAGGTTTGAATCACGTAGTAATGTGGTACCACACTGAAACAGTCAATTAAACCTGGTTTCGATCCACATTTTAGATGATAAAACTTGTTAGGTCTGGGCTAGGTCTGGGTTATGCGCGCATCTGGCTCCTGATTTCGCCTTCTTCGCATACTTCTGGGCCAGATCCTGGGTTATTTCGGGTATGATTCACGTAGTAATGTGGTATCACACAGTAACAGTCAATCAAACCTGGATTCGGTCAGTATTTTGGACGGTAACACCGGTTAGGTATGTGTTAGGTCTGGGTTATGCCCGCATCTGGCTTATGATTTTGCCTTCTTCGCATTCTTGTTAGCCAGATCCTGGGTTTTTTCGGGTTTGAATCACGTAGTAATGTGGTACCACACTGAAACAGTCAATTAAACCTGGTTTCGATCCACAATTTCGAACATAACACCGGTTAGGTCTGGGTTAGGTCTGGGTTATACCCGCATCTGGCTCTTGATTTTGCATTCTTCCCATACTTGTTGGCCAGATCCTAGGTTTTTTTCGGGTTTGAATCACGTAGTAATGTGGTACCACACAGTAACAGTCAATCAAACCTGGATTCGGTCAGTATTTTAGACGGTAACACCGGTTAGGTCTGGGTTAGGTCTGGGTTATGCCCGCATCTGGCTCTTGATTTTGCATTCTTCCCATACTTGATGGCCAGATCCAAGGTTTTTTCGGGTTTGAATCACGTAGTAATGTGGTACCACACTGAAACAGTCAATTAAACCTGGTTTCGATCCACATTTTAGAGGATAAAACCGGTTAGGTCTGGGTTAGGTCTGGGTTATGCCCGCATCTGGCTCCTGATTTTGCCTTCTTCACGAACTTGTTGGCCAGATCCCGGGTTTTTTCGGGTTTGAATATCGCAGTAATATGGTACCACCCATTAACAGTCAATTAAACCTGGATTCGGTCAGCATTTTAGGCGGTAACACCGGTTAGGTCTGGGTTAGGGCTGTGTTATGCCCGCATCTGGCTCCTGATTTTGCCTTCTTCACTAACTTGTTGGCTAGATCCCGGGTTTTTTCGGGTTTGAATCACGTAGTAATATGGTACCACACATTAACAGTCAATTAAACCTGGATTCGGTCAGTATTTTAGCCGGTAACATGTGTTAGGTCTGGGTTAGATCTGGGTTATGCCCGCATCTGGCTCCTGATTTTGCCTTCTTCACAAACTTGTTGGCCAGATCCCGGGTTTTTTCGGGTTTGAATATCGTAGTAATATGGTACCACACTGAAACAGTCCATTAAACTTGGTTTCGATCAATATTTTAGTGGATAAAACCTGTTGGGTCTGGGCTAGGTCTGGGTTATGCCCGCATCTGGCTCATGGTTTTGCCTTCTTCGCATACTTGTTGGCCAGATCCTGGGTTTTTTCGGGCATGAGTCACGTAGTAATGTGGTACCACACAGTAACAGTCAATCAAACCTGGATTCGGTCAGTATTTTAGACGGTAACACCGGTTAGGTCTGGGTTAGGTCTGGGTTATGCCCACATCTGGCTCATGATTTTGCATTCTCTGCATACTTGTTGGCCAGATCCTGGGTTTTCTCGCGGTTGAATCACGTAGTAATGTGGTACCACACTGAAACAGACAATTTAACCTGGTTTCGATCAATATTTTGGAGGATAAAACCGGTTGGCTCTGGGTTATGCCCGCATGTGGCTCATGATTTTGCCTTCTTCGCATACTTGTTGGCCAGATCCTGGGTTTTTTCGGGTTTGAATTACGCAGTAATGTGGTTCCACGCTGAAACAGTCCACTAAACTTGGTTTCGATCAATATTTTAGAGGATAAAACCGGTTAGGTCTGGGTTAGGTCTGGGTTATGCCCGCATCTGGCTCATGATTTTGCCTTCTTCGCATACTTGTTGGCCAGATCCTGGGTTTTCTCGGGTTTGAATCACGTGGTAATGTGGTACCACACAGTAACAGTCAATTAAACCTGGATTCGGACAGTATTTTAGTCGGTAACACCGGTTAGGTCTGGGTTACGTCTGGGTTTTGCCCACATTATGCTCACGATTTTGCCTTCTTCGCATTCTTGTTAGCCAGATCCTGGGTTTTTTCGGGTTTGAATCACGTAGTAATGTGGTACCACACTGAAACAGTCAATTAAACCTGGTTTCGATCCACATTTTAGAACATAACACCGGTTAGATCTGGGTTAGGTCTGGCTTATGCTCGCATCTGGCTCATGATTTTGCCTTCTTCGCATACTTGTTGGCTAGATCCAGGGTTTTTTCTGGTTTGAATCACGTAGTAATATGATACCACACATTAGCAGTCAATTAAACCTGGATTTGGTCAGTATTTTAGGCGGTAACACCGGTTAGGTCTGGGTTAGGTCTGGGTTAGGTCTGGGTTATGCCCGCCTCTGGCTCATGATTTTGCCTTCTTCGCATACTTGTTGGCCAGATCCTGGGTTTTTTCGGGTTTGAATCACGTGGTAATGTGGTACCACACAGTAACAGTCAATTATACCTGGATTCGGACAGTATTCTCGAGGATAACACCGGTTTGGTCTGGGTTAGGTCTGGGTTATGCCCGCATCTGGCTCATGATTTTGCCTTCTTCGCATACTTGTTGGCCAGATCCTGGGTTTTTCGGGTTTGCATCACGTAGTAATGTTGTACCACACTGAAACAGTCAATTAAACCTGGTTTCGATCCACATTTTAGAACATAACACCGGTTAGATCTGGGTTAGGTCTGGGTTATGCTCGCATCTGGCTCCAGATTTTGCCTTCTTCGCATACTTGTTGGCCAGATCCAGGCATTTTCCGGTTTGAATCACGTAGTAATGTGGTACGACACTGAAACAGTCCATTAAACTTGGTTTCGATCAATATTTTAGTGGATAAAACCGGTTAGGTCTGGGCTAGGTCTGGGTTATGCCCGCATCTGGCTCATGATTTTGCCTTCTTCGCATACTTGTTGGCCAGATCCTGGGTTTTTTCGGGCAAGAATCACGTAGTAATGTGGTACCACAAAGTAACTGTCAATCAAACCTGGATTCGGTCAGTATTTTAGACGGTAACACCGGTTAGGTCTGGGTTATGTCTGGGTTATGCCCACATCTGGCTCATGATTTTGCCTTCTTCGCATACTTGTTGGCCAGATCCTGGGTTTTTTCGGGTTTGAATCATGTGGTAATGTGGTACCACACAGTAACAGTCAATTAAACCTGGATTCGGTCAGTATTTTAGAGGATGAAGCCGGTTAGGACTGGGTTAGGTCTGGGTTATGCCCGCATTATGCTCACGATTTTGCCTTCTTCGCATTCTTGTTAGCCAGATCCTGGGTTTTTTCGGGTTTGAATCACGTAGTAATGTGGTACCACACTGAAACAGTCAATTAAACCTGGTTTCGATCCACAATTTCGAACATAACACCGGTTAGGTCTGGGTTAGGTCTGGGTTATACCCTCATCTGGCTCATGATTTTGCCTTCTTCGCATTCATGTTGGCCAGTTCCAGGGTTTTTTCGGGTTTGAATCACGTAGTAATGTGGTACCACACTGAAACAGTCAATTAAACCTGGTTTCGATCCACATTTTAGATGATAAAACTGGTTAGGTCTGGGCTAGGTCTGGGTTATGCGCGCATGTGGCTCCTGATTTTGCCTTCTTCGCATACTTCTGGGCCAGATCCTGGGTTATTTCGGGTATGATTCACGTAGTAATGTGGTATCACACAGTAACAGTCAATCAAACCTGGATTCGGTCAGTATTTTGGACGGTAACACCGGTTACGTATGTGTTAGGTCTGGGTTATGCCCGCATCTGGCTCCTGATTTTGCCTTCTTCGCATACTTCTTGGCCAGATCCTGGGTTCTTTCGGGTTTGAATCACGTAGTAATGTGGTACCACACATTAACAGTCAATTAGACCTGGATTCGGTCAGTATTTTAGTCGGTAACGCCGGTTAGGTCTGGTTCAGGTCAGGGTTGTGTCCGCATCTGGCTCTTGATTTTGCATTCTTCCCATACTTGTTGGCCAGATCCTGGGTTTTTTCAGGTTTGAATCACGTAGTAAATTGGTACCACACTGAAACAGTCCATTAAACTTGGTTTCGATCAATATTTTAGTGGATAAAACCGGTTAGGTCTGGGCTAGGTCTGGGTTATGCCCGCATCTGGATCTTGATTTTGCATTCTTCCCATACTTGTTGGCCAGATCCTGGGTTTTTTCGGGCATGAATCACGTAGTAATGTGGTACCACACAGTAACAGTCAATTAAACCTGGATTCGGTCAGTATTTTAGCCGGTAACACGTGTTAGGTCTGGGTTAGATCTGGGTTATGCCCACATTTTGGTCATGATTTTGCCTTCTTCGCATACTTGTTGGCCAGATCCCGGGTTTTTTCGGGTTTGAATATCGTAGTAATATGGTACCACACTGAAACAGACAATTAAACCTGGTTTCGATCCACATTTTAGAACATAACACCGGTTAGGTCTGGGTTAGGCCTGGGTTATTCTCGCATCTGGCTCATGATTTTGCCTTCTTCGCATACTCCTTGGCCAGATCCAGGGCTTTTTTCGGGTTTGAAGCACGTAGTAATGTGGTACCACATTGAAACAGTCCACTTAACCTGGATTCGGTCAATATTTTAGCCGGTAACACGTGTTAGGTCTGGGTTAGATCTGGGTTATGCCCACATTTTGGTCATGATTTTGCCTTCTTCGCATACTTGATGGCCAGATCCAAGGTTTTTTCGGGTTTGAATCACGTAGTAATGTGGTACCACACTGAAACAGTCAATTAAACCGGGTTTCGTTCCACATTTTAGAGGATAAAACCGGTTAGGTCTGGGTTAGGTCTGGGTTATGCCCGCATCTGGCTCCTGATTTTGCCTTCTTCACGAACTTGTTGGCCAGATCCCGGGTTTTTTCGGGTTTGAATATCGTAGTAATATGGTACCACCCATTAACAGTCAATTAAACCTGGATTCGGTCAGTATTTTAGGCGGTAACACCGGTTAGGTCTGGGTTAGGGCTGTGTTATGCCCGCATCTGGCTCCTGATTTTGCCTTCTTCACAAACATGTTGGCTAGATCCCGGGTTTTTTCGGGTTTGAATGACGTAGTAATGTGGTACCACACAGTAACAATCAATTAAACCTGGATTCGGTCAGTATTTTAGGCGGTAACACCGGTTAGGTCTGGGTTAGGTCTGGGTTATGCTCGCATCTGGCTCATGATTTTGCCTTCTTCGCATACTTGTTGGCCAGATCCAGGGTTTTTGTCCGGGTTGAATCACGTAGTAATGTGGTACGACACTGAAGCAGTCCATTAATCTTGGTTTCGATCAATATTCTAGTGGATAAAACCGGTTAGGTCTGGGCTAGGTCTGGGTTATGCCCGCATCTGGCTCATGATTTTGCCTTCTTCGCATACTTGTTGGCCAGATCCAGGGTTTTTTTCCGGTATGAAACACGTAGTAATGTGGTACCACACTGAAACAGTCCATTAAACTTGGTTTCGATCAATATTTTAGTGGATAAAACCTGTTGGGTCTGGGCTAGGTCTGGGTTATGCCCGCATCTGGCTCATGATTTTGCCTTCTTCGCATACTTGTTGGCCAGATCCAGGGTTTTTGTCCGGGTTGAATCACGTAGTAATGTGGTACGACACTGAAGCAGTCCATTAAACTTGGTTTCGATCAATATTCTAGTGGATAAAACCGGTTAGGTCTGGGCTAGGTCTGGGTTATGCCCGCATCTGGCTCATGATTTTGCCTTCTTCGCATACTTGTTGGCCAGATCCAGGGTTTTTTCCGGTATGAAACACGTAGTAATGTGGTACCACACTGAAACAGTCCATTAAACTTGGTTTCGCTCAATATTTTAGTGGATAAAACCTGTTGGGTCTGGGCTAGGTCTGGGTTATGCCCGCATCTGGCTCATGATTTTGCCTTCTTCGCATACTTGTTGGCCAGTTCCAGGGTTTTTTCGGGTTTGAATCACGTAGTAATGTGGTACCACTCTGAAACAGTCAATTAAACCTGGTTTCGATCCACATTTTAGATGATAAAACTGGTTAGGTCTGGGCTAGGTCTGGGTTATGCGCGCATGTGGCTCCTGATTTTGCCTTCTTCGCATACTTCTGGGCCAGATCCTGGGTTATTTCGGGTATGATTCACGTAGTAATGTGGTACCACACTGAAACAGTCAATTAAACCGGGTTTCGTTCCACATTTTAGAGGATAAAACCGGTTAGGTCTGGGTTAGGTCTGGGTTATGCCCGCATCTGGCTCCTGATTTTGCCTTCTTCACGAACTTGTTGGCCAGATCCCGGGTTTTTTCGGGTTTGAATATCGTAGTAATATGGTACCACCCATTAACAGTCAATTAAACCTGGATTCGGTCAGTATTTTAGGCGGTAACACCGGTTAGGTCTGGGTTAGGGCTGTGTTATGCCCGCATCTGGCTCCTGATTTTGCCTTCTTCACAAACATGTTGGCTAGATCCCGGGTTTTTTCGGGTATGATTCACGTAGTAATGTGGTATCACACAGTAACAGTCAATCAAACCTGGATTCGGTCAGTATTTTGGACGGTAACACCGGTTACGTATGTGTTAGGTCTGGGTTATGCCCGCATCTGGCTCCTGATTTTGCCTTCTTCGCATACTTCTTGGCCAGATCCTGGGTTCTTTCGGGTTTGAATCACGTAGTAATGTGGTACCACACATTAACAGTCAATTAGACCTGGATTCGGTCAGTATTTTAGTCGGTAACGCCGGTTAGGTCTGGTTCAGGTCAGGGTTGTGTCCGCATCTGGCTCTTGATTTTGCATTCTTCCCATACTTGTTGGCCAGATCCTGGGTTTTTTCAGGTTTGAATCACGTAGTAAATTGGTACCACACTGAAACAGTCCATTAAACTTGGTTTCGATCAATATTTTAGTGGATAAAACCGGTTAGGTCTGGGCTAGGTCTGGGCTATGCTGCAGGGGAAGGGAGGACACCGCGCAGCACACGTTGGAGTTTTGTCCGGCGTGGGCAGCGCAGCGCGGTGTCCTCGTTAGAGCGATTGGAGCGGACCTCTCGCTGCCGGCCGTCATTCGTGCGATGGTCGGCAGTGAGGAGGCATGGGCGGCCATGGCCTTGTTCTGTGAAGAGGTCATGGCCGCCAAGGAGGACGCCGAAAGGGCGCGTGAGGAGGTGGGGGGCAGGCGGCGACGCCGACCGTAAGACCCTCCACCGCTCCCCGTGGCAGGGGGAGCGCGAAGGGGTCGGTGATGGTGTTTGTGGTGCGAGGTGAGGGACTTTATTCCCTCATTCCCCCTCGCACCTAGCCCATCACCGGACCGGGGGCCCGTGGCAGGGGCCCCGTCCAGCGGGGGCGGCAGTGTTAGCCGGCCCCGCAGCCGTGGTCGCGATCGGGTGGGGGCCCGGTCGCGGCTAGTAGCAACGGCACGAGTGGGGGCGACGTAGCGTGTGACCGCGCCGCGTCGCCGGGGGGCAATCAGATTAGTTTGCCCCCCATTGGGGGAGGAGGATCACATCTCCTCCCCCGGGAAGGGCCCGTAATAGGGCGTTGCGCCAACGGGGAGAGTCACGGTAGTATCGCTAGTTTGGTTCCCGTGACTCTCCCCAGATAAAAGGGCGCAGGCGGTCACCGTGGTGTTTTAGCCGGTAAGAGTCCGGCACTACCCCGGCCTCCCCCCCAGGGAGCCGGGGTGTCCATGAGGATTTCACCACGTTAAAAAAAAAAAAAAAAAAAAAAAAAAAAAAAAAAAAAAGGTCTGGGCTATGCCCGCATCTGGATCTTGATTTTGCATTCTTCACAAACATGATGGCCAGATGCTGGGTTTTTTCGGGTTTGAAACACATAGTAATGTGGTACCACACTGAAACTGTCCATTAAACTTGGTTTCGATCTCTATTTGAGTGTATAACACCGGTTAGGTCTGGGATCGGACTGGGTTATGCTCCCATCTGGCTCATGATTTTGCCTTCTTCACGAACTTGTTGGCCAGATCCCGGGTTTTTTCGGGTTTGAATATCGTAGTAATATGGTACCACCCATTAACAGTCAATTAAACCTGGATTCGGTCAGTATTTTAGGCGGTAACACCGGTTAGGTCTGGGCTAGGTCTGGGTTATGCCCGCATCTGGCTCATGATTTTGCCTTCTTCGCATACTTGTTGGCCAGATCCAGGGTCTTTGTCCGGGTTGAATCACGTAGTAATGTGGTACGACACTGAAGCAGTCCATTAAACTTGGTTTCGATCAATATTCTAGTGGATAAAACCGGTTAGGTCTGGGCTAGGTCTGGGTTATGCCCGCATCTGGCTCATGATTTTGCCTTCTTCGCATACTTGTTGCCAGATCCAGGGTTTTTTTCCGGTATGAAACACGTAGTAATGTGGTACCACACTGAAACAGTCCATTAAACTTGGTTTCGATCAATATTTTAGTGGATAAAACCTGTTGGGTCTGGGCTAGGTCTGGGTTATGCCCGCATCTGGCTCATGATTTTGCCTTCTTCGCATACTTGTTGGCCAGATACTGGGTTTTTTAAGGCATGAATCACGTAGTAATGTGGTACCACACAGTAACAGTCAATCAAACCTGGATTCGGTCAGTATTTTAGACGGTAACACCGGTTAGGTCTGGGTTAGGTCTGGGTTATGCCCGCATCAGGTCATGATTTTGCCTTCTTCGCATACTTGTTGGCCAGATCCAGGGTTTTTTTCGGGTTTGAAGCACGTAGTAATGTGGTACCACGCATTAACAGTCAATTAAACCTGGATTCGGTCAGTATTTTAGGCGGTAACATCGGTTAGGTCTGCGTTAGGTCTGGGTTATGCCCGCATCTGGCTCATGATTTTGCCTTCTTCGCATACTTGTTGGCCAGATCCTGGGTTTTTTCAGGTTTGAATCACGTAGTAAATTGGTACCACACTGAAACAGTCCATTAAACTTGGTTTCGATCAATATTTTAGTGGATAAAACCGGTTAGGTCTGGGTTAGGTCTGAGTTATGCCCGCATCTGGCTCCTGATTTTGCCTTCTTCACGAACTTGTTGGCCAGATCCCGGCTTTTTTCGGGTTTGAATATCGTAGTAATATGGTACCACCCATTAACAGTCAATTAAACCTGGATTCGGTCAGTATTTTAGGCGGTAACACCGGTTAGGTCTGGGTTAGATCTGGGTTATGCCCACATTTTGGTCATGATTTTGCCTTCTTCGCATACTTGTTGGCCAGGTCTAGGGTATTTTCGGGTTTGAATCACGTAGTAATGTGGTACCACACTGAAACAGTCAATTAAACCTGGTTTCGATCCACATTTTAGAGGATAACAGCGGTTAGGTCTGGGTTAGGTCTGGGTTATGCCCCCATCTGGCTCCTGATTTTGCCTTCTTCACAAACTTGTTGGCCAGATCCCGGGTTTTTTCGGGTTTGAATCACGTAGTAATATGGTACCACGCATTAACAGTCAATTAAACCTGGATTCGGTCAGTATTTTAGGCGGTAACATCGGTTAGGTCTGCGTTAGGTCTGGGTTATGCCCGCATCTGGCTCATGATTTTGCCTTCTTCGCATACATGTTGGCCAGATCCTGGGTTTTTTCGGGTATGAATCACGTAGTAATGTGTTACCATACAGTAACAGTCAATTAAACCTGGATTCGTTCAGTATTTTAGACGGTAACACCGGTTGGGTCTGGGTTAGGTCTGGGTTATGGCCGCATCAGCTCATGATTTTGCCTTCTTCGCATACTTGTTGGCCAGATCCTGGGTATTTCCGGGTTTGAATGACGTAGTAATGTGGTACCACACAGTACAAGTCAATTAAACCTGGATTCGATCCACATTTTAGAACATTACACCGGTTAGATCTGGGTTAGGTCTGGGTTATGCTCGCATCTGGCTCATGATTTTGCCTTCTTCGCATACTTGTTGGCCAGATCCAGGGTTTTTTCCGGTTTGAATCACGTAGTAATGTGGTACCACACATTTACAGTCAATTAAACCTGGATTCGGTCAGTATTTTAGAGGATAAAGCCGGTTAGGTCTGGGTTAGGCCTGGGTTATGCCCGCATCAGGCTTACGATTTTGCCTTCTTCGCATACTTGTTGGCCAGATCCTGGATTTTTTCGGGTTTGCATCACGTAGTAATGTTGTACCACACTGAAACAGTCAATTAAACCTGGTTTCGATCCACATTTTAGAACATAACACCGGTTAGATCTGGGTTAGGTCTGGGTTATGCTCGCATCTGGCTCCAGATTTTGCCTTCTTTGCATACTTGTTGGCCAGATCCAGGCATTTTCCGGTTTGAATCACGTAGTAATGTGGTACGACACTGAAACAGTCCATTAAACTTGGTTTCGATCAATATTTTAGTGGATAAAACCGGTTAGGTCTGGGCTAGGTCTGGGTTATGCCCGCATCTGGCTCATGATTTTGCCTTCTTCGTATACTTGTTGGCCAGATCCTAGGTTTTTTCGGGCAAGAATCACGTAGTAATGTGGTACCACAAAGTAACAGTCAATCAAACCTGGATTCGGTCAGTATTTTAGACGGTAACACCGGTTAGGTCTGGGTTAGGTCTGGGTTATGCCCACATCTGGCTCATGATTTTGCCTTCTTCGCATACTTGTTGGCCAGATCCTGGGTTTTTTCGGGTTTGAATCATGTGGTAATGTGGTACCACACAGTAACAGTCAATTAAACCTGGATTCGGTCAGTATTTTAGAGGATAAAGCCGGTTAGGTCTGGGTTAGGCCTGGGTTATGCCCGCATCAGGCTTACGATTTTGCCTTCTTCGCACACTTGTTGGCCAGATCCTGGGTTTTTTCGGGTTTGAATCATGTGGTAATGTGGTACCACACAGTAACAGTCAATTAAACCTGGATTCGGTCAGTATTTTAGAGGATGAAGCCGGTTAGATCTGGGTTAGGCCTGGGTTATGCCCGCATCTGGCTTATGATTTTGCCTTCTTCGCATTCTTGTTAGCCAGATCCTGGGTTTTTTCGGGTTTGAATCACGTAGTAATGTGGTACCACACTGAAACAGTCAATTAAACCTGGTTTCGATCCACAATTTCGAACATAACACCGGTTAGGTCTGGGTTAGGTCTGGGTTATACCCGCATCTGGCTCATGATTTTGCCTTCTTCGCATTCTTGTTGGCCAGTTCCAGGGTGTTTTCAGGTTTGAATCACGTAGTAATGTGGTACCACACTGAAACAGTCAATTAAACCTGGTTTCGATCCACATTTTAGATGATAAAACTTGTTAGGTCTGGGCTAGGTCTGGGTTATGCGCGCATCTGGCTCCTGATTTCGCCTTCTTCGCATACTTCTGGGCCAGATCCTGGGTTATTTCGGGTATGATTCACGTAGTAATGTGGTATCACACAGTAACAGTCAATCAAACCTGGATTCGGTCAGTATTTTGGACGGTAACACCGGTTAGGTATGTGTTAGGTCTGGGTTATGCCCGCATCTGGCTTATGATTTTGCCTTCTTCGCATTCTTGTTAGCCAGATCCTGGGTTTTTTCGGGTTTGAATCACGTAGTAATGTGGTACCACACTGAAACAGTCAATTAAACCTGGTTTCGATCCACAATTTCGAACATAACACCGGTTAGGTCTGGGTTAGGTCTGGGTTATACCCGCATCTGGCTCTTGATTTTGCATTCTTCCCATACTTGTTGGCCAGATCCTAGGTTTTTTTCGGGTTTGAATCACGTAGTAATGTGGTACCACACAGTAACAGTCAATCAAACCTGGATTCGGTCAGTATTTTAGACGGTAACACCGGTTAGGTCTGGGTTAGGTCTGGGTTATGCCCGCATCTGGCTCTTGATTTTGCATTCTTCCCATACTTGATGGCCAGATCCAAGGTTTTTTCGGGTTTGAATCACGTAGTAATGTGGTACCACACTGAAACAGTCAATTAAACCTGGTTTCGATCCACATTTTAGAGGATAAAACCGGTTAGGTCTGGGTTAGGTCTGGGTTATGCCCGCATCTGGCTCCTGATTTTGCCTTCTTCACGAACTTGTTGGCCAGATCCCGGGTTTTTTCGGGTTTGAATATCGCAGTAATATGGTACCACCCATTAACAGTCAATTAAACCTGGATTCGGTCAGCATTTTAGGCGGTAACACCGGTTAGGTCTGGGTTAGGGCTGTGTTATGCCCGCATCTGGCTCCTGATTTTGCCTTCTTCACTAACTTGTTGGCTAGATCCCGGGTTTTTTCGGGTTTGAATCACGTAGTAATATGGTACCACACATTAACAGTCAATTAAACCTGGATTCGGTCAGTATTTTAGCCGGTAACATGTGTTAGGTCTGGGTTAGATCTGGGTTATGCCCGCATCTGGCTCCTGATTTTGCCTTCTTCACAAACTTGTTGGCCAGATCCCGGGTTTTTTCGGGTTTGAATATCGTAGTAATATGGTACCACACTGAAACAGTCCATTAAACTTGGTTTCGATCAATATTTTAGTGGATAAAACCTGTTGGGTCTGGGCTAGGTCTGGGTTATGCCCGCATCTGGCTCATGGTTTTGCCTTCTTCGCATACTTGTTGGCCAGATCCTGGGTTTTTTCGGGCATGAGTCACGTAGTAATGTGGTACCACACAGTAACAGTCAATCAAACCTGGATTCGGTCAGTATTTTAGACGGTAACACCGGTTAGGTCTGGGTTAGGTCTGGGTTATGCCCACATCTGGCTCATGATTTTGCATTCTCTGCATACTTGTTGGCCAGATCCTGGGTTTTCTCGCGGTTGAATCACGTAGTAATGTGGTACCACACTGAAACAGACAATTTAACCTGGTTTCGATCAATATTTTGGAGGATAAAACCGGTTGGCTCTGGGTTATGCCCGCATGTGGCTCATGATTTTGCCTTCTTCGCATACTTGTTGGCCAGATCCTGGGTTTTTTCGGGTTTGAATTACGCAGTAATGTGGTTCCACGCTGAAACAGTCCACTAAACTTGGTTTCGATCAATATTTTAGAGGATAAAACCGGTTAGGTCTGGGTTAGGTCTGGGTTATGCCCGCATCTGGCTCATGATTTTGCCTTCTTCGCATACTTGTTGGCCAGATCCTGGGTTTTCTCGGGTTTGAATCACGTGGTAATGTGGTACCACACAGTAACAGTCAATTAAACCTGGATTCGGACAGTATTTTAGTCGGTAACACCGGTTAGGTCTGGGTTACGTCTGGGTTTTGCCCACATTATGCTCACGATTTTGCCTTCTTCGCATTCTTGTTAGCCAGATCCTGGGTTTTTTCGGGTTTGAATCACGTAGTAATGTGGTACCACACTGAAACAGTCAATTAAACCTGGTTTCGATCCACATTTTAGAACATAACACCGGTTAGATCTGGGTTAGGTCTGGCTTATGCTCGCATCTGGCTCATGATTTTGCCTTCTTCGCATACTTGTTGGCTAGATCCAGGGTTTTTTCTGGTTTGAATCACGTAGTAATATGATACCACACATTAGCAGTCAATTAAACCTGGATTTGGTCAGTATTTTAGGCGGTAACACCGGTTAGGTCTGGGTTAGGTCTGGGTTAGGTCTGGGTTATGCCCGCCTCTGGCTCATGATTTTGCCTTCTTCGCATACTTGTTGGCCAGATCCTGGGTTTTTTCGGGTTTGAATCACGTGGTAATGTGGTACCACACAGTAACAGTCAATTATACCTGGATTCGGACAGTATTCTCGAGGATAACACCGG